>NC_141905.1:18345000-18649166 GCF_057802395.1 Ceratotherium simum simum | reverse complement strand
GAGACAGTTTTTATTACTGGAAATTGGAATGACCAACTAAAGTAAACTGAAAGCTTTAGACAGGTGAAAGTGTTTAGGCAGGTGAACACTTTATACAGCTAGACAATGGGTGGGTTCATAGTGCTGGCATGTATGGAAACACAAACTCTGACAATAAGTCAGGAAATATCTGTTAAGTGCCTCCTGTGTATAAGAAATTTCACTATGGGGGAAAAATATTTTGAGTTTTTTTAAGTACTGTGAAAAACATAAGAAATATAATTCTTTGCTTGGGCTAGCAGGGCTATGGCCGCTGTGTGCTGGGAAGTAAGACTGTGGCTGGGAGCTGAAAAGCAGCAAGCTAGGGAAAGGCTGGAGGAGGAGGTCCAGGCATGCCCATCCCCTTTGTGCTGTGGCACCCTCTCATTTCCTTAGGTAGGAATGAGGACCCATCAACTATCATGGGCACACGTGGGCAATAAAGGAAAACAGAGCAAGATTGGTAAACATTCTAGACTTCAGTAAGGTTTTTAGAAAGTCCTTTGTAGGGTTGACTTGATTTTTTTTCATTCTGTGGGTGACATCTTTCCTTATTTGTCAACATTTAGGGTTTTCTTGAAAGTTTCTTTAAAGTTCTACATACTCAAGGTAGAAAATTTAAAAAAATATATAAAAGAAAAAAGAAAATATGAATAACTCATAATCTTATTGAGTTAACCAATGTTAGCATATTTTGTTTCTGCCGTTTTTCTATACCTAGTTTATTTATTCAGTCGTCCAAAATTGGGAAAAATGGTACATATAGTTTTATAGGCTTGGGTATTTTTCCTTAATATGATTGAGTGACATGAGAATGGTCTTACAGCATGATAATCTTTAAAACTGATATTTTAATGATTGCTTGATATTTCATGGTATGGATTTTCATCTTCAGTATAACCGTTATTCTCTCAATGTCAGACATTTAGGTTGTTTATCACTATTGTGAGTAACCTTGCAACAAACAGACTTTGTACATCAGTCTTTTTCTCCAGCCGTGATTGTTTCCCTGGGAAGGCTCTGAAAGTGGAGGTACTAGGTGACGGGATTTGAACTTTGAGGGTTTTGTTGTGTGCACTGAGGTGCTCCTGGGACAGCTGTGTCATTTTTCACCCCACTGCCAGTGCGTGAGTGTGTCTGTCCTGCTGCACTCTTGCCAACGCTGAGCACTATACTGATTGTCCATACAAAACACGCTTTTATTTAATATAAATTGTTCATTCATTCTTTTTCCCATTTTTTTTTTCTTTTGGCTTAAAGAGATCTTTTGTAAGGCAAATAACCTCTTTATTTTACTGACTAGATTTTTCTGAGTTTGTCACTTTGGTGATTTTTCTTTTGTTTTCTTTTCTTTTAGCCCTGAGCTAACATCTTTCGCCAGTCTTTCTCTTTTTGCTTGAGGAAGCTTGTCCCTGAGCTGATGTCTGTTGCCAGTCTTCCTCTATTTTGTATGTGTGTTGCCACTGCAGCATGGCTGCTGACGAGTGGTGTAGGTCCGCACCCAGGAACCAAAACCTGGCCACCGAAGTGCAGCATGCCGAACTTAACCACGAGGCCACTGGGCCAGCCCCTCTTTTTTTTTTTTTTTAACATTGAGAAGGTCTGTCCCTATTCTAAGTTAATAGAAAATTTGTTTCTTCTTCTGTATACTTTTTCTTTTTAATGTTGACATTTTTAATCCATCTGGATTTATTTAGAATGTGATATACAAGGAGCTCTCAATTGATTTTCTTCCAAATACTTAGCCAGTTTACCAGAACCATTTGTTAAATGACCCATTTTTCATTAGTTTATTATGTTTCATTAATTATATTAAAAATGTGTGTGTGTGTATAATGTTTAGAGTTATCTGTTCTCTTCCACTGATATGTTTGATCCTTGCGTCAGTACCATAGTGTTTTTAATTACCATGGTAATTACTTCTTATTATTTTTCAGAAAATTGTCTTATCTTTTGTTGTTTGTGCATTTTTCCAAATTGTAGGAGGATTGGTGGTAACAGTGGTAGTGGTGATGGTGGTAGCAGTGGTAGTAGTGGCAGCGGTAGTTAACAGTTATTGAGCACAAACTGTGTGCCAGGCACTAAGTCATTTCATCCTCAGAATAAGACTATCACTGTATTCCTGTTTTACACGTGAGGAAACTGAGGCAAAGAATAGAAATAAACTTGCCCAGGGACACACAGCTTATAAGTGGTAGAGCTGGCATGAGTTGTAGATTCAAAACTTGATTATCCATTATAAAAAAGTCTTATATGGAGTCATTGGAACTATATGAAATGATAGTTATTTAGAATATAAAGAGTATCTTAATTTTTCAGACAACCTTCATTCTCCACAGCCAAAAACGTAGTATCTCTTTTCATTTCTTTCTTTAAAATTTTTTTGGTAAAGTTATTCATAGGTCTCTTCTGTTTTCTGCTGCTACTGTAACTAGGATTTTTTTTCTATTTTCTAATGATCAAGACTGATAGGATATCACTGGCCTTTTCTTAATGGTCTTTTTGATAGCCACACTGAAAGCTTTATTAGAAGTTGATGCAAAGTAGAATTTAATATTTTGTTGGTTCCCTGCTCACACAAAAAAGATAACAATAGATTAAGCAAGAGATACCTTCCCAAAGCCCTATTTTCTAGGCTGAACAGTGTCGTTCTTAATCAAGATCCATGGAAGGAACTGTAAACTAGAACCAGAACACCCAATAAAAATCAGTGTAGTTTGAACCTTGTATTTCCCTGTTTTGATCAAAATAAGGCTTTTAGTCTATATTTGTTTTTGAGAGCACGATCTCCTTTTGAATCTGAAATAAGACTCTGCTTCGAATCTTTGAAATTTTATTTGAAGGTGAGAGAACTCCTGTCTAGGGAAAGGTTATTTTTTTATCGCTTGATCTGGAAGTGCATCTTTGTATTTCAAACCACTAGGCTTTAGAGAGAATTTAGAAAAATCAAGTTCTAGTCAGGATCCATTCTTGAAAGGTCGACAGGAGCCCAGGCATTACTTTAGAATTTCCCTCATTGTTAGCAAATGTGACGTTTGTTTCTTTGTTCCTCCTCACTCACTATTTCTGTACCTTACGATTACACATTTGTATTGCAGGATCAGCCAGGGAAACTAAAAGCTCTCCGATGTAAACATAAAAATTAGTTTTAACATTTTCGATAAAAACATTTCTGCAGTGAATTAAAATAGGAAATGAACTGAAAGTTCGGTGTAAGGTTGGCCCTGCAGTTTATCTTGCAGGATTTGTCATGGTAGCCCTTGCTGGTAACCTCCGTAATGCCACTGGGCAGGGTCTGATGCTTCGTTATTGCTCTTTGCTGGCCTTAGTGAGGTTCTGTGGAGTTAGATGCTGAGCAGGTGCAGCCTTGGGTTTCGATACCTTCATGCAGTTCTTGCAGCCCACTCCTAAGAAACGTGGAAAAGTCACATGCTCCGTAAGTGGGACGAGGGTAAAATGTGTATAAACTGTCACCTTTCTCCTTTTTACTCCTTCACTTTGTCCCACTTCCAACATTTCTTCTGGCTTTCTCCTCCCACACATGTCAGTTCAAAGCCCTCCAGTCCTTCAGAAGGAGGTTCACATGATGAGTTGGTTGTTTTCTTGAATCTGATACTGGGAAAGTGTGCGTGTGTTTCCTTTTTTTGTATTGATTCTAATTTAAGAAATTAGAAAAAAACGTATTTGTAAAAACTTTATTTGGATATAAGTTTACTGTCAGAGAAAATTGCAAGAATAAAAATAGTGCAAGGCCACTGGTATACTTGTTATCCAGAGTCACCTATTTTTAACATTTGCCCTATCATTTGTTCACTCTTTCTTCCCCTGTGTGTATGATTGTATAAATATATAAATTTGTGGGGGACACCATTTGTGAGTATGTTGCAGTCATCAGGGTACTTGGCTTATAAATGTTCAGTATATTTTTCCTAAGAATAAGGATATACTCTTATATAATTATCAACCTCAGTAAATTTTACACTAAGAAAATACCTTGATCTAATCTACCATTCCTCTGCCAGTTTTGTCAGTTGACTTAACAATGTTCTTTGTAACATTTCCTTTTCTCCAATCTAGGGTAAAGTATTACATTTAGTTGTCATATCTCCATAGCCTCCTTTAATCTGGAACATTTCCACACTCATTCTTTGTCTTCTGTGGCATTGACTTTTTTTTTATTTTTTTGGTGAGAAGATTAGCCCTGAGCTAACATCTGTTGCCCATCCTCCTCTTTTTGCTGAGGAAGATTGGCCCTGAACTAACATCTGTGCCCATCTTCCTCTATTTTATGTGGGACGCCTGCCACAACATGGCTTGATAAGCGATGCGTAGGTCCGTGCCTGGGATCTGAACCTGTGAACCCCGGGCCACTGAAGCGGAGCACGCAAACTTAACCACTATGCCACCGGGCTGGCCCCATATCGCATTGACATTTTTGAGGAATACAGTTCTATTTTAATAGGATATTCCTCTTATGGAGTTTTTCTGAGGTTTTCTCATGATTGGGTTTAGCCAGACTACTACATAAATGCTGATGCCTCTTTCTCGGGCATCTCATCTGGAGGTACGTGATGTTAATTTTTGATTACCTGATCAAAGAATTGTCCATTTTCTCTACTCTGTATTTACTGGTTTTTCCTTTGAAGCAAATAAACAGGGAGCAGGGAGACTCTTTAAGACCATGCACATCCTCCTCATCAAAATTTCTCCTAATTAATTTAATTTTTTTTTTTTTGCTGAGCAAGATTCTCCCTGAGCTAACATCGTTGCCAGTCTTCCTCTGTTTAGTATGTGGGTCACCGCCACAGCATGGCCACTGACCCACAAATAGTGTAGGTCAGCGCCCGGGAACCGAACCCAGGCCGCTGAAGCGGAGCGTGCCAAACTTAACCACTAGGCCACCGGGGCTGGCCCAATTTTAATTTTTTTATCTTTATTAGGTTATCTTAACATAAAAATAATTTTCTCCTGAGGCTTTAACTGGAAAGTAACTTGACTGCCTTTTGAAATACTTTCTGTAACAAAGTGAGCAGTAATTAACAAACGTAACATCACTGTACATTCAAAAGCTGAACTAAAAAAGCCATAAGAGTTGGTTTTTCCTAATATAAGCTGTTCTCTACATTTGTATCCAGTTATGTCACTAGTTAGGAAAAAAGTCATCACCATTTTACTTGAGGAAAAACAATCAACTTTCTCTTCTCCAGGCAATGTCTAATGAAAGGATATCAGGTATCAAAGATACCCAACTTATATCAGAAGTTTAAATATTGACTACAATTTTTCTAAGCAAGTGAAATTAAAAAATTTATTGTAAACACTATCAGCTGATAAGAAAGTGGCAGAAGTTAGTACATTTGGGGATACATGGTCGTGTCTCTTCTGCTGTGTGTAAGGAGGCGTGCTCCTAGTAGAGGGGAGGTCCCTTCACCTGCAGCTCACATCTGCCCCCTAAAGGGGGCCATTCTCTGTACTTGATAAAATGGTGTTGGTGATATTAATTGTTCTGAGACCCCAAACATGTAGTTCTTTTTGAGTAATTGAAAGTAATATGATTGCTCCAAAAAAATTGGGATTTTCCTGGCTATGCCTCTGTGGGCCCCTAGAAACTGAAGTGTTACTGCTTCTCATTGGATAGAAAAGTACTTTCTTCATGGTTCAATGAATGTCTTAGATTCATTTTTTCCTTATTTTATATTGAAAGTGTACAGGTGGTATTGCTCACTGGGTGTGGAAGAGAGCTTTGGCATCAGGTGATCTTGGCTTTGACTCGCAGCTCTGTCACTTGGGAGCTCTGTGACTTGGTAGGAATGACTTCCTTTCCTCATCTGTAAAACAGAGATGCTGATACCTGCTACATGAAGTTATTAGGACTGAATGTGATAATGCTCGCAAGTGCGTTAGTCCCTGGCTGCGAGGAGGTGCAAAACGTCGGGATAGTTCTGATTATTTTTCTTGAGAATGTGAGTGAGGTGACTAGCGGCAGTACCTTGGGAGGAGCCTCACATCAGCAGTCTGATTTGTGTTTGCCAGGAACCCGGGGGCCAGAGAGAGCCATGAATGTGTCATGGAGGCCTGTGAGCCCAAATGTCCAGGCCAGTCCCCAGGCACTGGGATCATGAGGAGTACTGGGTCCTTGATCCCTTGGGCTGACTGTCAGCCAGTAGATGCTGTTTCAGTCCCAGGATAGTTCTCGTAGCTTGGAAAATGCCAAGGGTGCTGTTCTGGTGCTCTGCGGTCAGATGCTGGTGTGGGTGAGCCCCAGAGAGGCCAGTTAGGACACAGGAGGAGCCTCAGAACTAGTGTGTGGGCCCTGGGGCAGGGATATCGGGCATGTCGGTGGGGGCAGCTTCCACCCAGGGCACGCATGCCTAAGTGGGGAAGGGCTGGGTTGCGGGGTGCGTCGGGCAGTCTAGACGTCTTTTCCTGGCTGCCAGCCTATGATTTTACTCCCTAACGGCACACAGTTGACATGCCACCAGACTATAAAGGGATTCTGAAACTTTAGGCTTGGAATAAACACACATATAAGTCTAACTGGTGCCCTGCATTTTCAGCTAATAACTTCAGAGGATCGAGGAATTGTGGGCCGGCTTGGCTGTGGCTGCGGTTATCACCATTCACCTTTCTGGCTTCCCTGGAACTCGTGGCTCTTTGGGGTGAAGGGCTACAGCTCTGCCTAACTTCTGACCCCCCAGTTCTCTCCCATGACTTTTGATACTTGCTGTCCCAGACAGGCGAGCTCAGAAGCCAGTCTGTGTGTCTCATGTTAAAAAAAAAGGTAACTTTAATACCATCAGAGATATTAAGAAAATAATTCAGAATAAGGCAAAAAACACTTTAGCTTTCTCTCAGTTCAATATTTTGGTTAAATGAAATTGATTATTTTCATTTTCTTTGTATTCTTAAAAGTACATACAAAGATTAAATGAAGGATCAAAAAAATCACACTATTTTCAGGTCTCTGGCATAACTGGTACAAAGATATTTTGTTGTTGCTCTAAATTGATTTAATCTTTCCAGAAAGCAGACTAGCTGAGTGCAACCAAAGCTATAAAATTATTCATAGCTTCTCTTACCCGTGGCTGGTCAATTTTAGGACTCTGTCATCCCAAGAAAATATTTTCTCCCTCAGAACAAACAGAGGACAAAATAGGCTTTGTACAAAGAAGTTTTTCTCACTCTTTGTCACAGTGAAAATGTATAATCAACTGAAACATAAGCCTGAGAGGGGTGTGGTGAGTGACACAGGCCTGCGGTGTAGCTCTCAGCGGTCACGCTGCCTGTGTTGTCCTCTGGGGAGAGAAGGTGTGCGAGGAAGAAAGTGTGTGTACACCCAGAGAGTGTGTACACAGGGATTTTCCCCTGGTGGCCCAGAGCCACCCGAAGTTCTTCATGAGCTTCTTCCTCGTTGTTACTCCCCCACAACCGGAAATGGGGAGGACGGGGCAGGCTCCTGACAGTTTTCAAGCCTCGGTTGGTCCGAGTGCTGTAAGGCCGTGTCTTTATCTGCTCAGAAGAGAATCCGGAACAGTGTAAACAGGGTAAATGTTTGTTCACAGGCTTATTTTTTTGTTTCCCTATAAAGTTGCTTGAATTTATGTAGAAATAAAACAGTTTTGAACCTGAGTGGTTCTTTTCTTAAGCTCTTGAATATGTGTTATTTAGAAAAACAAACTGTTTACTGGCTTCTGAGTGGCTTAACATCTGGTATCTGTCTCTCAATTGAACATGAATAACTTACTCTATTTTTCATTAAAAATCCGAGATTTATATTTGAGATTCCTCTAGTTCCTGGATAATAAAATTCCCTAATTCTGGACGGAATGAGGATTTTATATAAGTTAATGTTTTAAAATGAGCATTTCTAATTGGTAGAAAATAATGCATGCGTGTGTGTCCAGGTATCTTTGTGCAGGGGTTTCAATGATGTTGTGAGCTCTCATTGGTGAGTGTTGTGGCGACTGGCAGCAGGGTGCTTGTAGAGCCACGTGCTGTGTATTTATACCTGCTGCTGTGTATTTGCATGCATGACTGCCCACATAGATACACCCGAATAAACACATACACGGGTGCACACACGTTCTTTCATATTGTCTCTCTTTGTCTGAATTGACTGCCTTCTAAACTGTCATTTTCACATGCCAGAATAGAGTTCTATTTGATTTTTAGATGGTAACCTCCAGAAAGACAACATATACAATTATTCATTGCCTCTGGAGGCAGCAAAATGCCCCAAATACTCCTTGATAAGAGTCAAGTCAGTTGGAATGGCTTGCTCTTGTGGGATTGTCTGTTTTTATGCTTATGAGCTGGTGGCTGATAGCTGTTTTATTTCTCCCAAATTTGGCATTCATTTTTGAAGAAAAAGTTTGGAATAAATACTAACTTACTCCAGATACTCACCCTTCCTCCCTCACCCCATCAGTGGAGGGCAACGTTAGCTGCCTCAGCTCAACTTCACAGCATCATTCAATCCCATGGGAAAGAAAAAAATGAATCCAACTTTGTCCCTGTATGTATGTATGGTGTGTGTATATATATATATATATATATATATATATATATATATACACACACACACACACACGTAAACTAAATTGAAAGGTAAAAATGAAGTGCATTGAAACACGGAAGTTTGAGTGATTGTTTAGACCTCTTTTGGATGATTACAGTGGGTCCTTTCCTGTTTTTCCTGCTAATAAAATGAGTGGAAAATAAGTTATATGTATATGACATTAGGTAGGAAAATAAAGAGTACCACTTACTTAAAAGTTTGAAAACTGCTGCTCTGATGCTTTTCTCCAGTCACTTCCCGGGTTTAGACCCCATAATCTCATTTCATCTAATCCAAAAAAATGTCTGAGTTGTCTTCCTGACTCCACTCAGCTAGTAGCCTTTCTAGCACAACTTGTGATCCTCCCTGGCTTAGAATGTCTCAGCTGTTGGACAAAATCTCCATCCCTCTGTGCTTCATACAGGGCTTTAGGATCTGCCCCTCAGCCCCGTGTGTCACTGGCTACCACCAGCCACATGTACCATGGCTTTGGTATTTGGAATTTGAGCAAAATCTAGCTTAACTCAGACATACGTTCTGAGAATGTATTGATGTCATTATTTAAGGAGTCTAAGAATTATAGTGAAAAGTACTTTGTAAGTCAGCTTTACATACAGTTTTCAGAATAATCTTTTATGCAAAGATATATAAAATGTCACTGAGCGTTCATTGAAGTGTTTATCATGTCTTCTATTGTGTCCCTGCTTTGAAAGAACTGTTCAAAGTCATATCAGCTTTCTCTGGGAGGGCTTTCTAGAGAGGATGTAAATATTAGTTCTCTGTTGCTGTGTAACAAATTATTCCAGAATTTAGCAGTTTAGAACGAACATTTATTATCTCACACAGTTTCCTGGGTCAGGGATCCAGGAGTGGCTTCGCCGTGGTTTCAGGCTTAGGGTTCTCACGAGGTTGCAGTCTTCTGAGGCTTGGCTTAGAAGGATTCGCTCCCACGCTCACTCTCATGGTTGCGGGGAGGCCTCAGTTCCCCACTACCTGTTGACGTGAGGCCTCAGTTCTTTACCACATGACCTTGTCATCTGCTGGCGGAGTGTCCTTACAACATGGCAGCCGTCTTCCTCCAGAGCAAGTGATTCAAGAGAGGGAGAAAGAGAGAGACAGAGCACGAGCATGCACAAGTGAGAGAGAGACGGAGATGTTGAGAGATTGAGACCAAGGTGGAAACAATAGTCTTTCTTACCTAATCTCAGGAGTGACATACCACCACTTCCGTCATATTCTGGTGGTCACACAGACCAGCCCTGGTACTGCATAGTGGGGTCTGCACAAGGGTGCAAATCCCAGGAGCTGGGAATCATCAGGAGTCTTAGAGGCTGGCTGCCACACCTGTTCCCAGTGGAGTTTTCAAGGAAGTACTGGACATGAATTGGTATAAAGTCATTAGAAAGGATATGTGAGATTTAAAGGGCACAGCCCTGCTCACTTTTTTTCTTTTAACAAGATTCCTTTCCTTTTAACTTTCACTTCTTTCCACCAGCCCTTGTAGTGCAGATTATGAAACACACAAGCGTTTGCTTGCAGCAGTTACCTCCTCCCGGCAGACAGGGAACCTCATACGACTCAAACTCAAAAAACAAGAGACCAGTGTTAGTAAGGGCTGCCAGACTTGCTGTCTCATTTCTTTTAACCTGAGGCGTTTGGGTCCTGCTTATTTTCTGGGTGTATGTACATATAAAGCTTGGTTATTCTTGGAACCATTCTAGAGGAGTAAAAATTTCCAGGAAAACTGGGTGGCTCAGGGAATTGAGTGATCTGAGTGCTGCAGTCTCCAGGGGAGCTCTTCTAGATTAGTTTGCCAATTAAGTGTTCCCTGTGGACCGGGGGGTGATCTCTTATCTTCCAAAGCATAGTTGACTCACCCTGGTATGACTGTTGGTCGGTGAGTGATTGGGGAGTGGGACCCCAGGGCCCTTTACTTAATGTGACTTTAGTGTCCCAATTAATGTCTTTGTCATCCTCAGGCAGGTTCCAGCAGTGGCCCAGGGCAGAGAGTGTGTGTCATCGATGAGATTGGGAAAATGGAGCTCTTCAGTCAGCCTTTCATCCAGGCTGTTCGTCAGACACTGTCCACCGCAGGCACTGTAGTCCTTGGCACAATCCCAATCCCTAAGGGGAAACCGCTGGCCCTTGTGGAAGAAATAAGAAACAGAAACGACGTTCAAGTGTTCAGTGTGAGTACAGCCAGTCCTCCATATCTGCAAAACGGAGCAGATGACCTAAAACAGCAGATGGCTCTAAAATATACGTTTGTCTTTGAATTACTTTTTTTTTCCTTTTATGCTAGAATATAGGTGAGTCTGATTTCCTAGGAATTTCTAGAAATTAAATTATATCTCTACTCCATGAAGAAACAAACTCGCCTGTGGGGGAGCCGCCCGATGTCTCAGCTGCCCTGGCCGCGTTCTTCCACCTCCCCACCAGACACCAGGACCTCCCTGGTGTCAGAGTCACCTGAGCAGCTGGTGCTCTCGGTCTGAGCACATCTCTTCTCAGGGTGATGATCAGGTTGGGATACAGAAGCAAATAAATACCGTTTTATTTTAAAGGTTTCCCTTTTGAATTGACCCACTTCTGCTTGTGGGGAGAGGAAGCTGTGGCTGTAGTTTGAAGCACAGGTTCCAGATGCCGTAGAGCAGCACTGTCTGATAGAACATTCTACGATGATGGAAATGTACTGTCCAGTGCAGTAGCCATTAGCCACATGTGGCTATTTACATGTAAATAAAATAAAACCTTCAGTTCCTCAAGTCACACTGGCCACATTTCAGGTATTCAGTAGCCACATGGACAGCACAGCTGTGGAGTCTTGCTACACAAAGTGAGGTTTGCAGAGCGGCAGTGTGGGGCATCACCTAGGAGCCTGTAAGATGTGCAGAGTTTAGGCCTCGTGCTAATCTAATGAATCAGTCTCTGGGCCGGGGTCCAGTCATCTGTTTTAACATGCACCCAGTGGTTCTCAGGCCCCCCGCAGTTGGAGAAGCTGTGGCGTAGAGCACATGTGAGAGATGAGTAGTTCTATCCTATTAACTCGTGGCAGTGTCCGAGCCAGCTGTAAGGGACTGTGATAGCACTGCTGGCGCTTTGCCTACATACTTGCCTTTTCTTTCCTCATCATCTCTCTGTACCCTTCTCAGTCAGATACTGTCTTGCCCTGCTCCACTTTTGTTTGTGTCAGTGCTAACTGTTTTCTTGGTGGAGCTCTGCTCGTACCCCTCTCTCCCCACCCCCAGTTTAAAAGCTCACTGGTCCTGTGGGTGCCAAGTGAACAAGTCAGGCTGGCAGGGCCACTCCTGTCAGGGAGAGTGGAGAGTGAGCTCTAGCTGCAGAGTACCCATGAGCACCTAAAATGTCACCATGGCCAGCTGGCCCTAGTGTGACATCCACATTTGTCACCAGAGTATCCTGGGGTCTTTTGGGGCAGTAAATGACCATTAGGGTTAGACCAGCCAGACGTGAAAAAAGACGTGCATTCATTCAGTTTTTTTCTTTCATTCATTTGGTAAATGTTGATTGAGCATCTGTTGTGTGCTGTGCATCATTCTGAGTCTTGGTGGTGAACAAGACTGACCGAGAGCTGACATTCTAGTGGAAGAGTGAGAGAACAAAATGGAAGCAAACAGTTGGGCAATTTCGGATATTGATAAATGCACCAAAAATAAACCAGGGCAATGCGGTAGTTGGGGCTGGAGGGTGGGGGAGGGAGGTGGTGATCAGGGAAGGTCTCTCTGACATGTGACATGTGAGCTGAGACCTGAGAGCCATGCAAGGTCACGTCCTCAATGATGGCTTTGAAAAGTCTGTGGGGCTCTTGTCTTCAGAGTTTTTAAGTTGCCTTCTCTATGTCTTTACATGGCCTCCATATTAGAGTTTTTGGTTATGATTCTAGAGTTTCTATGGAAATAGAGGCAGATCATGAATAGCGAAAGATCATGAAAGACAACTAGTTTTCAGGTCAGGTAGCTCCAGGCTGGAGGCTGGGAAATTGCTGGTGTTAAACTTCAGGGATTGGCTCTCTGCAAACTAATCTAAAAGTCCTAAGGTGGGATTGAGGGGAGTTGACTGTTAAGTCCAGAAAAAAACATTATATTTTAAGATAATACCATATTTTCTCCTCAAACTGGAAATTATTCTCCAGGCAAGGTAATCATTGCTCCTAATGATGTGTAAATAAAGTGATTAGCTTTTGGTTAATTATGTAAGAGATAGGGGCTCACATACCGTATTATTCTTCTCTTTCTTGTGTTCCTTGGGGCTTCTGTGATCTTTCTGTTACTATTTTATAAATGAAGAATCTCATTTTCCTTGTCTGCAGACTTAGGGGTTGGATTAGATATTTCTTGGGTCCTTTCTGTTAGCACTAAAGTTTCTGAATCCGTTTTTGAGAGCATCGTTTGCATCCAGCACTTAGTCCATGGTACAGGCACACGTGAGGCATCTTCCCTTCCCTCAAGAAAAACAGACCATGGGACAGTCAAAATCGGGAGGCAGAGAAGGGAGAGATTTGTATGAGCAGGAGTGGGGAGAGGTGTCCCAAAGGAAGTGGTTTTTGGGTGCGTTTTTGAAAGAGGAAGTGGGGAAGAGAAGGGAGAACATTCTAGGTAAGGAAATAAGTTATGAAAAGTGTGGAGGGCAGCCTCCCGTTGCTAACAGGTGAGCATGTGAGGGCTGTGGAGATGGATCTGAACTCATGATATGGGGGAAAGGATTCCACTCAAAGTTATTTGTATTATCTAGACTTATTGTTCTTAATAGTGTCAAGTAAACAGAGCATTACTTTTCAGAAAAACACCTGAGAACACTTCTAGTTTAGACAAGGTGGAATAGATCCACTTCTCCCTGTTCCTCCTACTAAGTACAGCTAAAAACTTTGGATGTTATATATAAAACAAGCATAAGAAGACCTGAATGGTGGAGAGAAGGAGGCACACTGGCTGGGACCACTGGACCCAAAGAATAACACAACAGACACAACTGAAAATCACTTACCATACCAAGAACCAGGAAAATCAACTTGAATGAGACAAAACAGTCAACACATCCCAACAGCAAGACAACATAGCTGTTGGAATTATAGGGCAGAGATTTTAAAACAGCTGTCATAAAAATGCTTCAATGATCAATTACAAACATGCTTGAAACAAATGAAAAATAGAAGATCTCGGCAAAGAAATCCAAAGTTTCAGCAAAGATATGGAAGATATAAAGAAGGATCAAATGAAAATTTTAGAACTGTAAAATACAATAACTGAATGAAAAAGTCTCTGGATGGACTCACCAGCAGAATGGAGATAACAGAGGAAAGAATGAGTGAAGTTGACGGTAGAACAATATGAATTACCTCACAAAGAGCGGACTGAAAAAAGAACTGAGCCTCAGGGACTTGTGGGACTGTAACAAAAGATCTAATATTCCTGTCATTGGAGGATGGTCTTGGTAATTTAGAAACTTCTGTCATGGTGCAGGCTACGGTATTGATAGCTGCCTTCTTGAAATTGGTTTCTCTTTCAGAAGTGTGGTTAAATTTTTTTTCTGATTTCTTCTAGAGTTTACTGCTCTCTAAGTATAGCCACTCGTAAATGTTTTTAATTTATTTCAGTATTTGGTTATTTGAGGCTAATTGTCAAAAAACATTTAATTATAATGTTAATGCTGTAGAGGCAAGAGATGAAGACCTTCATGGATCAAGATTACTAGAAAGAGCTGTGTGTACTGTTTTCATAGTTTTCTAATTAACAACATGAAAAGAATATTTTTGTCCCTGCCAGTCACTTCTTACCAAAAAATACATATAAATGAGTCTGGTCGTTTTAATGGTATTTAGAAAGCATATTTCATCATTTCCTTTGAAATATTTTCTTAATGGAAATGCTGGAGAATGTTACCTGCTGAGGGGACAGAAGAGGTGCCTGGAGTCTGTGGAGCATTGATTTAGATACCAAGCTGGCCACCAGTCATTGAGCATCTGGAGCTGGGTACTGTGCTCAGTACTGTAGGTACATCAGTGCATACAGACTTCACGGTAACCTGGGGAGGTCTATCATATAATCTCTATTTTATCAATGGAAGGTTGCATAACTCGTCCAAAGTCATTCAGTTAGCAGGCGACAGAGCTAGGATTCAAGCCTCAGTTTGTCTAAATCAGAAGCCTGAGCATTATTAGCATAACCTTGCTGTACTGTTACCTTCATTGATAGGGATGATTCAGATGATTTTGCTATAAAATCTCAGATCCCTAGAAATTATTTGGTTTTTCTACTTTATAAAAATGTTACTATAACTAAAATCTATTCTACTATTGTGAATTTAGAGCCATTTGAACTTGTTTTTTCCATAAAGCAGTTTTTATTCTTTTAGTTTTTGTTTGTAGATTACAAGATCACAGGAATAATGGAAACTAGGTCCAAGTTTTCCTCCAATTTGGAAATTTTTAGACCTCTTTCTCTAACTGCCATGGGTTTTTTCACTAAGCAGGGCATAAATCATTTTAATCTCATCCAGAATTTGATGCTGTCCTCTGGGTCTGTGGACTCCTGTTCTGTAGATACAGGGGTGAGAGTTCATCTGTCAACCTCTAAGTCAAAGTCAATAGGCAGAGTTTTTTGTAGAAATTGGCAAGCTAATCCTAAAATTCATATGGAAATGCAAAGGACCCAGCTAAAACAATCTTGAAAAAGAACAATGTTGGAGGACTCACACTTCCTGATTTTAAAACTTATTACAAAGCTACATTAATCAAGACAGTGTAGTACTGGCATAAGGATAGACACACATCAGTGGAATAGAATTGAGAATCCAGAAATAAACCCTTACATCTTGGATCAATTGATTTTTGACAAGAGTGCCAGGGCAATTGAATGAAGTAGTTTTTCAACAAATAGAGCTGGAAAACTGGACATCCACATGCAAAAGAATGAAGTTGGATCCATACCTCACATCGTGTACAAAAATTAACTCAAAATAGATCATAGACCTAACTGTAAGAACTATCTAACTCTTAAAATATGGGAGTAAATCTTTGTAAACTTAGATTAAACAAAGTCTTATTTATACAACACCAAAAGTACAAGTGACAAGAAAAAAATAGATAAATTGGACTTCATCAAAATTAAAAATTTTGTGCTTCAAAGGAGACCACCAAGAAAGTGAAATGGCAACCCACAGAATGGGAGAAAATATTTACAAATCATATATCTGATAAGCAACCTATATCCCAGAATATGGAGAACTCTTACAACGTAAAAAGACGCACCAATTAAAAAATGGGCAAAGGGTCTGAATAGACATTTCTCCAAAGATAGACAAAGGGCCAGTAAGCACATGAAAATATGTGCAACATCATTAGTTATTAGGGAAATGCCAATCAAACCACCATGAGATACCACTTCACACCCACTAGGATGGTTATAATAAAATCTAAGGAAAGAAATGGAAAATAACAATTGTTAGGGAGGTTGTGGAGAAATTGGGACCCTCATACACTGTTGCTGGGAATGTAAAAATGTAGCCACCATGGAAAACAGTTTGGCACTTCTTCAAAAAGGTAAATGTAGAGTTACCATATAACCCAGCAATTCGACTTCTAGGTATTCATATACCCAAAGGAATTGAAAACATGTTCACACAAAAACTTGTACATGAGTGTTCATAGCAGCCTTGTTCATAATAGCCAAAAAGTGGAAACCACCCAAGTGTCCATCAGCTGATGAATGGATAAACAAAATGTGGTACACATATCCAGTGGGATATCATCTGGGAATAAGAAGGAATGACGTAGTGACACATGCTACAACATGGATGAATTAACGTCACATTATGCTAAGTGAAAGAAGCCTGTCACCAAAGATTACATCTTGTGTGATTACATCTGTATGAAATGTCCAGAATAGGCAAATTCATAGAGATAGAAAATAGATTAGTGGTTGCCAGGGATTGGAGGGAAGGAGGAAGTGTCGTGAATGAGAATAAGGTTATTGGGGGGGAGCCAATGAAAATATTCTAGATAGATAGTGCTGATGATTGTACAACTCTGTGAATAGACTAAAAACCACTGAATTCTACTCTTGAAGAGGTTGAATTTTATGATATATGAATTATATCTCAATAAAGCTTTTTTATATACACACAGAAGTCAGTAGGCAGGATCCTTAAAGAAGCCATCACCCCTTCTTCCTCCTCCAGGGAAGCGTCCTCCTCATTGCCACCTGGATATTGACATATAGGCCCTTACCAGCCGTGGGCCCCGGGTTCCTGAAAACTCCATTGGCAAAATAATTCTTGGTTTAAAAACTTTAACTTTCTAGAAAAAGTAGAGATACAGGGTTTGCATTCATAAATGATCCTATTTTTAGGTTCAATAAAGTAAAGACAAAACATGAAACAGAGAGACTAGTAATAACTTATGATATGTATTGTTATAATAATAAGCATTGTCAAATTAATTTATTTTTGTAATCCTTTGCTTATTAGAAACTTTTCAGGGTCCTTCCCACACAGTTTCAAGGAAACGTACGTGGGTTTGTTTTTCTTTCTTGCACATGATATAAGAGGCATTTTTTTCCCTGCCTGTGCCTCTCTCCAAATGTTCACAGTTTTTCTGGTGTTATTTATGGCACCCAAATTGTTGACTATTGACTCTCAGGCCCTTCCATGGCCCCAGGAGGCACAGAGCAACTTAGACGCTTAAGATGGTCCAACTCTTCGTAATGTTTGTTTAACCACTCAGCTCTACTTCAAAGACTCTTCTCAGCTTAGAATTTAATAAACATTTATTGAGCCCCCACTGTGTGCCAGACACAGGATGAATGAGAGGCAGCACCTGTCCCCATAGAACTCACCGTCCAGTCTTCCCTTGCCCAAGGGCCATGTGGGTAGGCCACTCCTGCAGCCACTGGGCGGGGCAGAGGGCTCAGGTTTTCCCTCAGCTGCCTTTCTCTCTCTCAAGGCTGCAGTGCAGGAAGGAGGAGGGTGCGTCAACCTTGGTTCCTTTCTACAGTGTTCCTCACCTTCTTTTTCTGTTCCCAGCCCCCACTTCCCTCTTCTAATTAGCCTTCAGGAAAGACTCTGCAGCCAAGATTCTGGTGGTTGAATAAAAAGACTAGAATTTTACATAAAGGGAAGGAAGGGCCCCGAGGTTGACAGATGATGCCATACTTGTCCTCGCATGTGAGAGTTTGTCATTGGTGTACAAGGAACATAATAACTGAATACAGTAGACAGTTTCACATAGGCATCATCCTGCATGATTTTCAGAAATCTTAGGGAAATCAGAGGGGGGTAGCAAAATATTAATGTAGTTTTTGCATTCTGTTCATTAATTTTTAATGAGAAAACATTCTCAAAATGCATCTTTTCCAGTTTGAATTTTGATTCTTTTTATATCTAACCAAGGCTGAGAGTGTTCTCTGAGTGTTGGGGCAGCAGGCACTGCCCTGCTGTAGCACCCTCAGCCCCCAGCAGCTCGTGAGGGGGGAGGGAGGCAGGGTCAGGCCTCACTCAGTCAGGACCCTTGGGTAATGGGTGAGGCGTTTGTGCTCATCAGTCTTTGCAACGCTCTCGTCTCCTATGCCTTAGTTTTCTCTTGTATGAAATGGGATAATCGTGCGTGTCTCATGTACCTTACAGGCCTATGTGAAGTTGAAAGGAGGTGACAGAGGCCTTGACAGCCCAGTGTACTGAGTCTAGGGCTGCCACATGGTTGTGGTGATGGAGAGGACGAGGCATTTCCCTGAAATATGGAACTAGGGCTGTGTGGCATGTAAGCGCTCTTTGGGCCTCTTTTTATTACCTCTGAAGCCTCACTCCTGTTAAAATCCGACTTCTCTGCAGGCCTTGGGTGTGCCATTTACACAGCCTTCACTCAGGACCTGTATCTTGGACAGTGGGGTCTTCCACCTTGTCGCCCTTCATTTCCCTTCATATGCCCCCTAACCATTCTGTCAAAGGGCTTAGGGACTGAAAGAATAGAAATGAAGCTTTAGTAATGACCCATAGGAAGACAGCCTCCCTTCCTTCCCCCGTCCTTACTGCAAATGGCTGATTCTGGTATCTCATCTGTATCTCATTGCACCAACTTATATTTACAATTGAGCAGCATCAGAACCGTCCAGTGCAGAACTGGTAAAGTCAAATGCTCAAGCTCCATCTCTGACAGCTCCTTTTAATAGCTGGATGGAGAAGTAAGTGTCTCCTCACGGATATTAGAGGCAGTGATGTCTTGAGGGAGCAGTGCTGTGCTTGCCCCTCCTCAGTACCCCCTCTTGCAAAGTTAGAGTTAATTCTTTCCATCTGGACAGTTTCTTTCCTTTCCTCCTCCCGCCTGCCCATTTCTCTTTTATGCTTCTTCCCTCTTCTTTCCTCTCCCAGCTCAACATCTCATCCTTTCCCTTACATCTATAAAGGAAGTGATGAAATGTTCAGAGAAGAGGAAATGGACCCAAATGCCCCTCATCTCCTCTTCTCCTTTGAGGCACACGGTAGACTCTCACAGACTCCGAAGGCAGAACCTGTTGTAATTCCTGGTGACATCAGGGTGGAGAAAAGGAAACTAATGGCTCTGAGTCTGGCCGCCAGTCCTTTCTGCATGCTACTGCTAAAGCCACATGTATCTCCCCAGCGAGCCTACTGTGTTCCCACCACTGGGGGCCTGCCTGCCTCCCCCTTTCTGCTGTTCCATATCAGGGGATTTCCTTGAATGCAAATAGCAGAAATCGACTTTGGCTAATTTAAGTGAAAACAGCAACAAAAAGCCTCGCCAGGCTGTGTGGTTTCTCTTCAAGCTGAAGGCAAAGCGGATGGTCCCCATTTCAGGGGAGCCAGAGCTGCCCCAGGGAGCAGCATGGCAGGGACCAATGGGCAGTGTCCTTGGACACCACTGGGAGGATTAGCCTCAGCCATTTGCTGCTTGGCTGACTCCTTTCAGGATTCCGATTCTCAGGAAGATCTCCAGGGTCCACCTTGCACTCCTTGACTGTGGGCTAGTTTACTAGACTATAGTCTCCAACGAAAACCAAAGCATTTTTACAAGAAGGGTGAGTGGCTGCTGAGGAGCCAAAAGTGATGAAGTCCACTATGCATTTCCTCATCAGACACTTATTTAGCACCTACTGTGTGCCAGGCCCTCTGTTAGCTACAGAGAGTGTGAAGTTCTGCAGTGGGACCAGGCCCATCTCTCCTCTCAGGGTCCACCCACACTGAACCCGCTGAAGTTTTCCACATGCACTCCCTCTTGCCATAAGTCTTTGCTCAGGTCCTTCTCGCTGTCTGGGTGCCCTTCTCCCACTGTTCACCTGTCAAAATTAAGTCCAGGCATCACCACCTGTGGAAGCCTTTCCTGACCCCCAACCCCCAGCGCAGCATGCCTTTCCAGACTCTCTCTCATGGATCCTTTTCCACTCATTGCTCTCATTGTTGTTCATGTCTGTCCCTCTGTTATGGTCTACAGGCTCCATGAGGTTAAGGTCCCTATACGAGTCATTTCTCTATCTCTAGCACCTTGCCCACTTTCTGGTTGACACGCCATCAGTGTATGTTGAATGGGTGAATGTTGTGTGAGGCCAAACAGGATGGCACTGGTAATGGGAGATGAGGTGGCCCTGCCCTTACTTGAGACTCCCCGATGGTGTCTCAATGCTTTTGTTATACTCATTGGGACTGTGGTGGTGAAAGAAAGAAAAATAAACAGATCACTAGGTAAAGCTCAAATAAACTCTGTGTTACTTTTATTTGTTTTGGTAACGCTATTACCAAAATAGGGGGGTCGGGAGACCTGAGTTCTAGTCTGTATCGTATTACCAACTACCCCTGAGATCTCAGGAAAATCCCTGCACTGGTCTGGGTTCCACCTTCCTTATCTTTCAAATGAGGAGTTGACTGGTGTGAGGGGCTCCTTGCAACACTGATTTTCGGAGTTCATGGAGAGAGGAGTAGATTACTGAGCTTCGAGAGCATCGCAGAACTCTGGGTGCGACTCACGGCCAGTGGGCCCACCTCGTGGGCGAGTTCCCCTGGCTTCCCTCAGGCAGTCCCTTCTGTTCAGGTCAGGTGGCACTTGGGCTGTGTCCCATCCCATCCTGCATTCCCATTGTCCATCCCAGAGCCTCACACAGAGCTCAATTCACAGCTCTTTTCATGGTTAAAATCCATCAGTCATCAAAACCCACTTTCACTTTTTGAGCCATCACTGCAGAAGCTGGTGGTGAGATTCAACCATCCCCATCTTGTTTTCAGAGTGCTCTTGAAGAGCTGGGCTTCGCCCTCTCCCAGCCTTCCGGGCTCTTGTCTTCGACTGTTGCCTATCAGGATTGCAAAAAAGGAAAGGAACTCTGAAGCCCGCTCTCTTGCTTCTTCCCACAGGTCACCAAGGAAAACAGAAACCACCTTTTGCCAGATATTGTGACGTGTGTGCAGAGCAGCAGGAAGTGACAAGGATTTGTGTTCTGCTTTTCTGCACGTGAAGGAATGTGCCAGCTCAAGAGGAGCCTGAGCAATGCCCTGCCTGTCAGAGTTTCATGTCTTCAATGTATGGAACCTTGTGGGCTTTTCCAAAGAAAGCCTGACAGCTGGTTTCCATAAAATGTTTAAAAGATCAAATTAGCCCTAATGCTGGATTGACTCTACAAGATTAACAATCCATTGTGGCTTATTTATGCTGAGAGATTTCTGTTTATTTCCTCTTGCAGTTGTGCATATGATTTGGGTAAATTACGAAATGAGAAATGGTTTTCAGAGTATTAGATGGAATTTGCCCCCATTGAAGTTTATACATGTGTCCAGGGAAGGGGGAGGAAAGAGTCCACTGCCTAATCAATTTTGTGTGTCATGAAAATTAACTCCCTCTCCAGGTGCAGCTGCAGTCTCCTGCAGCTTAAAGTGGTAACAGTTCATTGATTTTCAAAAATTATTATTTCAAAAGAAAACCATTTTAGGTCCTCCCCCCACCCACCTCTTATTGTTTGTTTGCTTATTGCTTAATAAAATAAAAATAAATGTGATGGTTACAAACATGTCAGTTCTTCTGTGGGAGGGATAAATGGTCTTTAGAAATGTTGATAGCAGTTGATACTCAGCAGGGTCAGGCCTGTGGGTACAGATGAGAGCCCCATTTTGGCTACGTCAACTTAGACATATTCTTAAACCTTTTTGTGCCTCGTTTCCCTTCCAGAAAAAGGGAGAAATGAGTGTTGTCAAAGGAAGGCAGTGCCACAGCATGGAAGGAAACCATCTTCAGCCATCCGTGTGATCCCTGGAGAGTGCCCAGTGCCAGGGGCTGGGCTGACAAGGATAATGGTGTAGAAGGATAAGGTTCAGCTCACTGCAGGGCACTGTAGAAAAGACTGCTGAAACTCCAGAGTTCGTAAATGATAAAAACTGCCCTCTGAGTGGTTGATGGTAGGGGAGTGATAATCAGTTCAGTGTATTTAGATCATTTTTGGTGAAGATCTCTGAATTTCCAGGATTTTTTAGCAACGAGCATCAGCTACAAACCCAGCTGGTGTTAGTACGGAGTGTGCCCCTATCTAACCATGGACCAGTCCAGGTGTGTTGGAGCAAGGTGTCCCGTGAGCTGAGCACTGGGCGTGGTGGACAGTGCAGGAAGCATTACAGTCTCTAATCCCATACAGCAGTTTGCAGCCTGTGACAGGCTCTTCAAGTCAGTGTATTTCCTCAGTGCTTTCTCCCAAGGTAGGTTTCTGAACCTTGGTCTAGATTTGCCAGGCCTTTGAGGAATCACAGCTAAAAGGCCTAATAGATTATGAACTAATCTTTTAAAAAGGGTGTTTTGTCCAGTGTAAGGAAGAGGATATCTCTGTCCCACTGTCTCTGCCCAGTTGGGTTGTTCAGGGAGGCGGAGCTCATGACATCTAACAGGCTGGGTGTGACTTCAGCCACACTCACCGGGACAGGAGGCACACCGAGCAGTGTGGTCTGTGAGCTTCAGCGGGCTGGGATGGCCACTGCCTCTGAAGCAGGTAGAGGCTTCTCACAAGGCCGGGAACCCGACCCCTACAATAAATCTACTCTTATCCGACTCTCACCACCCTGAGCGAGCCCGACTCAGCCCTCAGGGGAACTGAGAAAGAGGGAGGCAGGCTGGGGAGATGTTGGCTACGTGCTCCCCCGAGACAGGCCCAGTGGAGCTGGTCTGCCCCAGTGAAGTGGGACCCCCATCAGGATGGAGGCTTTACCGGTGCTTCCAGGAAGGGGCTCTGTATTTATGAGGATTCTCATCCATCTGAAGTGTGAAGGGACATTTTCCTTCCACCACTTGTCCTTTTGAGCTCAGTGTTTTCAGTCAGGATGGCTTTGTAGGTTTGATTTTGCCTTAACTTGGAAGGAAGGCTAATGAGATTTATTTAGAGAAGGTAAGACAGTTCGAGGGCCCTTAGAGCTGAAGCCCAGTGTGCTTATGGAGGGTAAGAGTGTTAGCATCTCAGAAGATCCACGGTGCAGAACAGGTTCGGGACGGCCACTAGCATTAGGGTGCTGGGAGCTTCTGCACGTGCTCTTTAATGGGAAAGAAACAAGCTTATAGTGGCAGATAAGGATTTGAACCCAAGTCTGTGTGGCTCCGAAGCCCATGCTCTTTCGACTCCTCCCACTGTGTCCTCCCGCTGTGTCCCAGGCTGGCTGGCTTTTCCAGTGCATCATGTGCCCCCAGACCTCAGAGCTGACATTTAGCTGTGACAGATGGTAGCTGCTATAGATTGAAAGAGCATCTAGTGTTCACTGGGAATGATTACTGTATGACTGTCAAACAGAATGATCAGGGAGCATGTATGAAGCTGTCAGATGCAATCCCTGTATTTTAAGAAATGAAATTTAATAAAGGATAATGTTATGGTCTGAATGTTTGTGTCCTCCCCACAAATTCATATGCTGAAATCTAGCCCCCAGTGTGATGGTATTTGGAGGTAGGCCTTTGGGAAGTGATTAGGTCATAAGGCCAGAGCC
Source organism: Ceratotherium simum simum (assembly GCF_057802395.1). Classification (NCBI taxonomy): domain Eukaryota; kingdom Metazoa; phylum Chordata; class Mammalia; order Perissodactyla; family Rhinocerotidae; genus Ceratotherium; species Ceratotherium simum. Next base: position 18,625,624 of record NC_141905.1, on the reverse strand, counting down.
CTCATGAATGGGATTAATGCCCTTATAAAAGAGACCCCAGAGAGCTCTCTCGCCCTTTCTCCGTGAGGACCGTGAGAAGACATCTGTCTGTGAACTAGGGAGCAGGCCTCACCAGACACTGAATCTGCCAGCACCTTCGTCTGAGACTTCCCAGCCTCCACAACTGTGAGAAATAAATGTTTGTTGTTTGAGCCACCTAGTCTATGGTGTCAGGTTAGATGAATTCACAAATAACTCGAACTCAGGGCCAAAGGTGCCCGCCTGTAGAGCAGCATGCTGCTGAGGTTTAAGGGAGGAGGCGCTGCTGAGGCAGGAGATGCTGAGGCAGAACACGTTTGGGGTCCACTCACTTACTGAGCACAGCCAGGACCAGAGGAGGAGACTGAGCACTGTGTCCATGCTCGTGCCACCAACTGAGATGAGGAGCACTCAGAGAGAAAGGGGGGGCGGGGGCGGGAATTCTCTTTTATACCTAAGTTTGAAATGTCTACTGTTTAAACAAATCCAGATACCTAACAGGTAAGTGGGTATGAGTCCAGACTTGAAGGAAAAATTCCTGTCAAAAAGCACAAAATTGGCATATTTATTGCTGGTATGAGGAATTTAACCTAGATTAACATGGGTGGATGAGACAAAGAACTGATCTGGAGAATGGACTGACTTACTAAATCGTTCTTTCCTCTTCCCCATAACAGATTGTACCACCAGCCACTGAACACACAGTATTTTAAAAACTGTTTCTTTTCACCTCTGAATAAGAGTAAGCACACGTAGGAGATGGACAAGTCTTTTAAATTCACAGAATATAACCTCTCTGCTTATCATGGCTGACAGGAACAGGTCTCTACTAAAGTTGCAAGTTCAGTCGTTCACTCCATTCCCAGCCCTCAAATCATCAAGCATGGGGTAGGGGTTGATGGGAGCCCGGGAAATGTGGAATGGGCCTTGCCTCCTCTCTCTCTCTAGCTCGGTATTCATAGAAGCTTGTGTCTGGGAAGTGTGCATGCGTGCGTGTGTGTGCGTGTGTGTGTGTGAGAGAGAGATGATGGCAGGTGTGTGTGTCCCTGAAGCATAATGACTTGGGACAAAACAGAAGACAGCTGGAGGCTCGAGAGGCAAGGCTAAGTAAACAGGCATTGCATTGCACGTTTTACGGGCAAAGAGAAGTTGGAGCGTCGAGTGATTTTAGAAAACTACTTGCCAGGCACAGATGCTTTCAACACAGTGCAAAATTTAGAATCAGTAATGCCAGATTAGCCACGATTTATATAAAACCAAGCACTACAGTTTTTCTATTATTTTTAGAGAAGAAACAATTTTGGGTTCAGTGTCCAAATGCAGAAAATAACTCGAGCTGTATGCTGACATAACACTTGAATAACTCCAGCAAGAAATGTCACCTTAGGAATATCTCCTTTAAGTGGGGGCTAATAATACAATATTTCACAAGGAATACTGTCTGATAAGCAGCTGACTGGCTGAAGGCCAGATTAACAAGCTCACGAGTGGTAAATATAAAAGTTGTTTACCACAATTTAAAAAAAATGTGTGCATCATTGACAGCCATGAGGAGTCCCAGAGTGAGTCCAACAGTGAGCCTTCCTTTTGCGGGCACGTACACCTGTGAATATAAGTGTGTGTGCATTTACACATTCTCAGTACACACACTCAAGATGAGGTTACTCTTTCTTAGACAATGCAGAGAGTTGCATTCGTATCTGAGGAATTTGGCCCTACTGTTGTTGATAAACTATGAATTTCCTCTCCAGCTGCCTCCTCAAAATGCTGTACGGAGAACTAGGGTAAGTAATGGATTCAATGGTTAGAGGAGAAGCTCACGAATCTCTCCAGTGGAACGAGACGGAGGAGCACCCAGGGCTTCCGCCTTCTCATGTGCATTGCCATTTCCCTACAGACTGGTTTTCCAGCTCTTTCAAGAGAGTTCACTTCTGGAACGTGGTGGCTTTCGGTGTTTCTTACTTCTGGATGCCCGAGGAATGGTCAGCTGTACATCAGGCTGACTGCTGCTAGGCGTTTGTCATTTGTCTTACTAAATGCAAGGAGACACCCTAGTGGAGGCCACCCTCACAGCTCAGGGCCTGCCATGTGGTCCTTAGGGCTTGGCTGTAAAGCCACCCAAGAGGATTTCAGGAGCTGCCAGGCAAGTTTGGTTTGCCCGACTTGGGGAACTGCAGTGAGGTCACATAAGCCCCTCATTAGACAAACACATGCACATCAATCAGAAACAACCACATTTGCGTCTCCGGAGATTGCTGATCTGAGAATAATGTCCTGTGTCTCTGATTATAGAGCCCACCTATTGTTATTAATTGCTAATTCGTATTTTACCAAAAAAAAAATACAGCATTACCATCTACTTCCAAGGGGTAAGGAATTCTCTGCACTACCCTCCACTCCCTCCACACTTCCAGAGCCTAGACACCTTGAAGAAGTTTGTGTTACTGTTTCCAAATTGACTATTTCTAACTATTATCTTTCCATAAGGGATGGTTCACCAGGTCAGTGATGATGTTCTTTTTGGACCGTGTTCCGGACCCCTTCTCCCTCCCTCGCATCAGCAAGAAGCCAGGTTTCTGCTCTACCTATGGGAATCTAAGATGAGAAAAGTTGTCTCAGAATTTGCCCAAATGTCATTCTCACAAGAAAGGATACATTTTTTATAAAAGACAATAGTTTCAGCAGAACTCAAACAACTGGACACAGCAATAACTATAAACATTTTAATGCCAAAAACAAAGTTGTGTGCAAGTGTTCTGCAGCACAGTAAGACTGCTTGGCCTGGAAAACAAGTGTGTGTCCCTGTGAAGCATACGGGAGCCCCGGGCGAGCCGGAGCCTGGCTTGTGGTAGAAAGTCGCCCTGAACTGTAGCTGGGCGTCATGTCACTCCGAGATGGCTTCCATGCTCCGCCTCACCTAGACTGCTGCACTCACATCGCTAGGTATTGTGGGGTTCCTGCACAGGGTACCGTAGACAGAACTGCATGCACTAGCACATTTCTTCAGTAAAGCTGTCACGGGTTTATACTTACTTAACATCTGCATAAATATGATAAAGGGAGATTTTCTTTACACGTAGATTTAACCGTAGTGCATGTGACCAGCTGATGGTATGGCACGTGCTGCTGTTCGTTTCTTTTTCAAGGTAACAGTAATGTATACAATGCCAATTATTTAACATGCAGTTGTCTTATTTTCATCAGGGCAGGAAAGAGTGCTTTATGTGCTCTACTTTAGTTGTTTTAAGATATCACATGGCTTTTGTTTGATTTTCAAATTCTGGAAAGTCTTCTATGCCTCCCCATTCTGCAGCTCTGGGGCAGCGCTTGGAGCAGTACTGGGGGAAGGAGGCGAGGGGCCAACAGTTTTTCTTCATCGTGTGAGATATTTTTCAAGAACCTGAGATCAAGTTACTCTGTTTTCTCCAACAGCTCTCATTATTCCACAGGAAGGTCCTCCCATGGATGGCAATATTTGCTCTGTTTAGTTTTTGGGGAGCACAAGGGAGAAAAAGAAAGGCGAGGCCGTGGAGGACTCCCTCCCCTGACCGTGTGGGTCCGTCCCAGCCTCGGGCTCCCTATTGCTCATCGGAAGCGCTTTGCTGGGAAGCCGTGTCATCCAGGCCCATGTCCTCCTGGCTTGCTCTTCTGCAGGTCACTCCCAGGTTCTCTGCCACGGCCTCAGCCAGGCGGTGGTCCTGAAGCTGCCCCTGCTCGGTGGCTTCGGTGGGTTCACACGGCTCAGAGAAGTGCTTCCAAAGAGAACAGAGAAGCAGCGAATAGCTCAATCAATATTTACTGCCACTTCTAACTACCACCCCCACTGCTGTAGGCACTACCAGCCAATGTTGCAGGAATCTGAGGTCAGATTCTGAAGTCAGGTCAAATTCTACAGAACCAATGGGGTGGCCTTTGAGGAAACGACGTGCAACCGAAGCCACGGATCTAATGTGGTGGTGGGGAGGTGCCTCTGAACGTGAGGACCTTTTCTCAGGTAATCTGGACGTGCTGAGAAGAGATGACCTTGGGTAAAAGGTCATTTGTTTGCCTGGGTTTCCTGGGTTTCAGTCAGTGTCAATTCATATACTCTTAGCCCCTCTCACCAATGCTAAGCCCTGCAGGTTTGACCCCGAATGGTAATACAGAGGCTTTTTTATTCTGGATGCATATAATCCCAAGGACTCAATTGTCCTTAATGGAGAGAGGGAAAGAGAATTTGCCAGAATCCCATAACTACACCCACAGACTGTGTCTTCAATATAGATTGGGAGTGGGAGAAAGGTGTGATATTTTGTACATTTTCACTGAGGAAATGAAAAATAGGGAGGGAAGTTTGTTTACACTTTTAGTTATCTAACTAACTTAGCTAAAACTCCTGAAGTTACCCGAGTTCTTGGTCTTGGTCAGCGTGGCCTGGGGGCTCCAGGAAGCCCATAAACCCCGCCCCGGAAAGATGTAGTTTTTTTCACTGTGGGGAAGGCACCTGTCTCGAGGGCTTCTCCCCATGGCAGGAGAGGAAGGGTGTAGCCCCACAACCCCCTCCAAATAACTGCATCTGGAACCAGAGCCGAGCAGACTGTGACTTGTGTGCTTTTTACAGAGCAGGGACTGTAGGCAGAATGTGGACATTCCCAAAGAATGTGGGAAATCCCCACTCTGACACCGATTTTTGCCTTAATGTCTCCTCTTTTTCCCTCTCTACCACAGTACGTAAGAGAACTGCTGGGAATTTATTTATTTACTTACTTATGAAGCTCAAGTACTCATCTCATGTCAGCTAGCTTGGAACTCTGGATAAGTGACAGTTTATTTGGGTGAAATCCTCAAAACTCTCTGTTTCTAATATTTAAATATATAAGAGTAGAAGGTCATCTCGGCAGCTTTAAAATTAAACCAGGTGAACAGGAATCAATGATAATCTAATTCCAGTGTTGATGTGTCTCCTTTCCTCTCCCTCAGGCCACAGGAAATGCGAAAAGAGAATGAAGTGAAACATGTTCCCACTGTGCGGATGAGTGAACATTTCCGTTCACATCCAGGGTTCAGGGCCAAGGAGAACAATTCTGCTGAACTCGTGCATCTGGAACCTCCAGTAACACCTGCCTGGGTGTGACTACTCACAGGACGAGTGCTCTGTATCTTCTCTGCCTAGGAGCACAGCCAAACCATCTCCTATCTAACCACCTGTCGTCCGTCACTCAGGGAACCCTGTGGGGAATGTAACAGGAGTCTGCAGGCAGCTGGACGAGGGTCTTCAGGCCCGGAGCCTGCACATCCACCCTGGCCCACCCTGCTGAGCCCCTTACCCGTGTGGCCTGGCTGGCGGCCCTGGCCGAGGGGCCCATCACAATGTTGACGCTGCTGGATGACTGGGTGTCACTGGTGTTGCCCCCCTCTGCGGCAGAGAGTCCAGAAATGACGAGAGCACTCGAGAAGCTCCTCTTGCCAAAGAGGAAGCTCAGGGTAGAGCTGGTGGACGAGCCCAGGCTGGACCTGATCAGCGCCTCTGCCCGCTCGCGGACGCTCAGGTGGCCGGTGGTCGTGACGGGCGGGGGCTGAGAGTGCACAGACGCAGCCGAGGTGTGCAAGGAGAGCCGGCTGCCCGAGAGCCTCTGGGCTAGCTCGTGGACTGACGTGGACGTCTGGAGGAAGGCCTGGTGGCTTTCTAAGTTCGGGCCAGACGAGCTCAGGATGGGTGGCCTTTGGCCTAATGCCCCACGTGCCTGGACAGACTGACTCCTGCCTTTCCTCCTGCCTTTAAAAGAAAGCAGAACAGGTTGCCAGAGCAGGTGGTCACCAACATTGGCGTTGGCGCAGTGAGATGGGCGGCCTGCTCCGGCTGGGCCTGAGGGATCCAGGTTGGTCCATCACCTTCAAGGCCAGGCCTGAGAGCTGGAAGCCCCACTGTGGGTCTCGAGGCCTTGAAAACAGAAGGGCTGACCCAAGGGCGCCTGGCAGCCCAGGGGCGGGGTGGGAGGTGTTGGTGTGGGGAGCAGTGGCTAGGGTGATGGATCCTTCCAGTTGCCCAGGACTCCCATGGTTTTAGCACTAAAGTCCTGCATCCCTGGAAGCCTCCATCCCCAGCAAACCGGGATGATACTGGCACCATAACTTGGCCTCACAGAGCAAATCCAATTCTGTTCCTGTGTCAGGACCTGGGCTCCTACGCTCCTCTGATAAGCAGTGAGAAAAAGAAAGCAGGTTTCTATCATTTTTAGTTTTCTTACAAAAGAAAAAAAAAAGGGTTGAGACACGTGCTGTGACCTTTGTTTTCTGGGAAAGGTTTCCCTTAAGATCAAGATCTTTAACAGGAAGACCTCACAGGCCCCACAGGGGTGTGCACGGCCTCACTGGCCAGGCGCAGGCCTCAGTTAACAGGCGTGTGGCTCCCAGCTCCCTTGTGCCAGCCGTCCCTCCCCTCAGGGGTCCCTCCTGGCCCAGCTCATGCTGAGACCTGTCAAGACAGGGCCATCTTTGATGAAAGGATTGGACTATCCCAAAGGTTTGGTCCTGTCCACGTCTCTGGAGGAAGGAGGACTTGAAGGGCACACCTCACACGTGACCTACCTGTGGCAGCTCTATAGACTAAGCGGTTAGGGGGAAAGCTTGTGCTCGCTACGACACTGAATTGCTTAACGTAAGCATCAATAAATACTAGGGTCTAATTTTAAAATATTCTTTTGAAGGGAGTGGCCACTGACGTCACAGTTCTACCAACTGCCTTATGGGCATTTCTCCGGAAGCTGCTACAATTAGGCATTCGATCAATAAAAACAGAGGAGGCTGAGGAGTGGGTACCCAAAGGGACTGTCCTATGCACTTCCTCATGTTCCACCTCTCCCCAAACGCCCACATTAATTGCGCATCCGATGATTCTAAAATATTTCTGTATGTCTCTAGGAGAACCCGAAAAGGATGTATCTTTTCAGAGATAGCTCCTTAGGAATAAGTGTTAATATGGAGCTTCCGGGGGACCCCTCCGGCCCTGCTCCTCCCCACAGCGGCTGAAAGGGCCCTTCCTCCTCACGTTGACCTAAGTGCAGTGTGGACACCGTGATGGTGGGGTGTCCATTTCCAGAGGGCACTGTCTTCCCATCTGGCCTGTATGCTGAGAAACGGGGTGCTCCTCCCACAGTGCTGTTCACAGGACTGGTGTTACCCTCTTGGGGATGGCTGTGGGCAGCCCCTGGCATGGGGCTCTCCCTCAGGGCTAGAGCCTGTCTGAAGGGTCCCTGCTGAATAGCTGAATAAGTTCCTCTTTCAGAGGAAAAAAAGAGGGAGAAAAGGGACCCTGACAAATCAGAATTAAGAACAGAGATGGTGATTTGTTAGTTTATTCAGAGTTTGGCAAGGCCAAACATCTGTTTGTGATTTATACCATAATGCTGATTGCTGTCCCAAAATACTCCACATTCATCGGCAAGTCAGTGATACTGATGCTGGACAGAAGACCACCCGTGCTCAGTGGGGGAACGTCTCAGCTGATTCCAGAAACAAAGGGACAAAGACCCATCTGTGCGTTAAAGGGGGATGGTCTACGTTCTATGCAAGATGAGGACCCCCTCACCAATCTCATTGCTTCAGATTTTCTTTTTTATTGCTCTTGATTTTTTTAAAAAAGTTAATTTTGCAAATAGAACAAGTAAGAAATCATGCTAAATGCCTTTGTGCTACTTAGGATCATTATTTTATAGTTTAACTTATTTGCCAATTACTTCATTATCAAATTATGAGTGTTTCTTGGGAAAACCTCCTTAGAACCTGGGTTGAAATTCTATATAAATTACCCTCCTTGGTTCATTATCCTGGCACTATTCCTTCATCTTTGGGTTGTTATCTGAAAGGTTGTGGTACAAACTCTTAACCAATAGGAGAGTGTAAGTCTTCCTCTCGATTTGTGATTCAGGTTAGTTATGAATCCCTAACTGCTCTCAGCAAGTAGGTTACCAGCCTCCACCACTGGGCCAAGTCCCCTTGCAGCTGAGACATAGACTTTCTTTCTTTTTTTTCTTTTTCTTTTTTTTTTTTGGTGAGGAAGATTGGCCCTGAACTAACATCTGTTGCCAATCTTCCTCTTTTTGCTTCAGGAAGATTGTCCCTGAGCTAACATCTGCGCCAATCCTCCTCCACTCCGTACATGGGACACCACCACAGCATGGCCTGTTGAGCAGTGTGTAGGTCTGTGCCTGGGATCCAAACCCACAAACCCCGGGCCGCAGAAGTGGCATGTGCAAACTCAACCACTACGTCACTGGGCCGGCCCCTGAGACATACACTTTTCAGCCCAGAAGAGGACTGCAGGCAGTCAGGCCACAGGTGAGGCTGCACAGTGAGCACCTGGAGCCTGATGTGAGAGCATGCCAGCCCAGCAGGAAGTGCCAGGGGCACACCAGGGGCAGCACACGCACAGTGTAGCCGGTCTTGGGAGAGGGATCCTAGTCCCCTGAGAGTCCGGCAAGGGCCCAGGATTGGGATACTCAGCTGGGAACTGAGGCAGGGATGAGGGAGGGAGCAGTTGGGTCCCTAGTTATAGGCATTGAGCCTTGGGCACTGTGAGTAAAACAAGATCCCTGTTCCTAGAATTTGGGTCACTTTCATCCTTCAGAAGTGTTCAGTCATTGCTACCTGGCTAAGCTGCTCTGTCGAGCCCTGCCCAGTGAGTCAGGTGTTCCACTTCTGGCTCCCAAGCCTCCCTTCCGCATGGCACTTAGCACACCAGTCTGTTTGCATACGTGGTATTACACGGTACTCTCCACCACTCGCCCTGCCTCTCTGAAGTGATGGACGACGGCTGCATTGTTTCTACAGGCTCAGCACACAACACATTGATTGGCAAATAAGGGACATGAGGGACCAACCTGTAAAACTGACTTCGCACTGAAACCTCGAGCTTCTTCAATTCCTGATTGGGAACAGAATTAGCCGCAGAAAGTTTGGAGTGGGCAAAGGCTTCTTAACCTTGACCATGAGAACCATTTGGGAAGCTTAAAAAATGCTCTGACCCAAAAGCTGAGACCCCCGGGTCTGCACCTGCAGACTAGGCCCGGGGCCTCCACTGCTGCCTGGAGGGCAAGCTATGGGCAGGAAGCTGGGAAGGTGATTCCCCTGTTGTTCCAGGGTCAAGTATAAGATCTGGGATCAGGAATATCCTCCCCATACCTGGAGAGGCCTCTAACTTCCCTGTGCTGGCTGAGCAGGCTCCTGGCTTCCCTTCTGGGAGCTGTGTCTGTCAACTCCTAGTGGTTTGATTCAACAGGAGGAGGGCGAGGAGGAGGCAGACAAGCCCCATGGCTGAAATGAAACCGGGTATCCCTGGGCACACGGGAGGCTCCCTTCGGGAGTGCTGGCCTGCTAGGAACGGAGATGGGAGGCTTCCAAGACTGTTCTCCTTCCTCAAGGTACCTTCAGGCTTCTCCCCACCAGCTGCATCATCTGTGAAAGAAGTCCTCGGAGGGAGGTATAAGAGCCGTGGGGCAGGGCCGGCTGGCTAGGCAGGGGCTACTGCCCACAGGGCCTCAGTAACTGACAACGTAGTGCCCTGACCGCTGTCGGAGCCAGACACCCTCCCTGAATGCCCACACTGTGTGCAACAGCTACGGGGCAGGTCGGCAGAAGGGGGCTCCTGGCCAGGCCTCGGAGGGCCGTGAGCCCCCGGGGGCAGCTCTCCTCTCATGTACACACAGACACTTTGTGTGCCTTTGTCATTTATCAGGTGCTAAGGGTCCCAGTGGGGGTGCCCTCCAGAAGCTTCCACCTTCCTGTGCATTGGTTCTCTGAGTCCTGGGGCTCCAACAGGCTGCTTATGAAATGGGGTGTGTTTCTCACCATCGAGGGACGTGAAGATGGGAGACACAGGTCCTGTCCTTGCACTGCACACAGGGAGTGAGCAGGTGGGGTGAACCACAGCGGAAGGCGGCAGCTGTCCCCAAATGGCTTTAACCACAGTGGCAGTAAAAAGAACGTGACATTTAACTTTTCCAGGGAGCAGGAGCAAGAGGCGTCTGTGTCCTGAGTGTGGGGAGGCGAGCTGTCCCTCTCCATACCAACTTTGGGTCTTTCCAGATTTCTCTCAGGGACCTGCTATGCCCAGAGGTCTCAGATTCCCCTGGGGTCTTGAGGCTTTCCTGTGAGTCCCAGCTGCTAGTTTCAAGCAGATGTCTCACACGTTGCATCCTTCTGAGTGTAAGTTTGGACTCCACCCCTGTCCACTTGGTCCCCTGGAATGTATGTTTTGCTTATGCCTGGCTGTGAAGCCCCCGGGGAGTGGCAGAGGAGACTCGCCCAGGAGCCCACTCAAGGCAGAGTCCCAGGCAGCTGCTGAGCAGCGGGGTGTGGGGAGGCTGGACCGTCTCTGCAACCAGCTGGAGCTCAGCCAGGGTGGGAGGGCAGGCGGGGAGATCCCAGCCATCCACCCTCGACGCTCGCGCCCCTCAGCAGCCCTCAGCTCAGCGGGCCCCCTCAGGGACTCCAATGCAAATGGTCTGAAAAGGTGGGCGCTCTGCAGCACGTATGTCCTTCAGCGGACCAGTCAGGTGCAACTGGAGACAGCCTGGATATTCCAGGGTGGGGAGTGGCCTGCAGGGGACCCTGAGTGTAGTCCTCAGCTGCCCTCTGGGGTCCCCCTACTTCCCAGGATTATGCCAGCTCGATGTGGCCAGGGCTCTCTCCCCAAGGCATCACCAGGAGAGCGTTCAGTCTTAGGTTTCCTGGAGAACCTTCTAAAGATGTGAAGTCGGGCTCCTGGGGGGATTCTGACAGGGAGCTTGGGACACCAATCCAATAGGATCAGCAACTCTGGGCTCCGGTGCCCTCAGCTGTGATGAAAAAAGCTGGCTACAGCTGAAGGCCCACTTGGGAATTCTGTGACCCAAGGGCTTGATACCCTAGCCCTCTAGCAAGCCTTAGTGGGAGTGGCTGAATTCAGCCCTCTGAGTTGGGGAGAGGGAACCATCCACTCACTCATTCAACTGGTGTCTGTCGAGCACAGCACCACCTTGGATTGAGTGGCCACCTGGCCCAGCACTTTAGAGAACCCCACTGGGGCCCTCCTTCCGCCACACTTCCCTACACGGAGACAAGGGACATGCCGACCTGCCCCCACACACTCCTGCTGGCCCATTTGCTCGGTGCCTGGAACTCCAAAATTCCCTGCCCAGATCGAAAGCCCGCACAGACCTCTTCCCAGGCTTCCCTGCCAGGGTGGACCTTGGGCGTTCCTGCAGGTGTGTGCACCCGAGGCCCGGGGCAGGGCCAAGGGCAGCTGTTGGCAGGATGTGCGTGGTGCGTGGACACATAGACTAGGTGGTCTACACATGTGCACAAGGTCCCTTGCCAGTCAAGACGGGCAGGGGGAAGAGGGCCACGGTCTCCGTGTGTGCTTCTGTCCCAGGCCCTGCAGAAGTTAGGGCTGGCCTGACTGGACATCCACCATGTGCTGCACTGTCCTAGGTTCAGGCAGCAGACAGCTCACAGTCCTTGACCATAGACAAGTAGATAGAGTGACTGGGGGGGCAGGGCGGGGTGGGGGGAGTAGTGTGTGGACGGCTGGCCAGGGGCCTCTCTGATAAGGTGGCATTTGATCAGGCTGAGCGAGTGAGCGATGAACCCATGCCAACACTGGGAAAAGCACGTACGAACCAGAGGAAGCAGCAACTGAAAAAGGCATGAGGAGGAGGATGCTTGACATGAGTGAGGGACAGTGAGGAGGCCTGCATGGCCAGGGCAATGTGAGCCAGCAGGAGAGGGTAAAGAAGATACCAGAGAGACAGCAGGTCATGGAGAGCCCTGCAGGTCAGATGAGGACCCCTAAATTTATATACTGAAGTCCTAACCCCAGTACCTCAGAATGTGACCTTATTTGGAAATAGGGCTGTTGCAGGTGTAATTAGCTAAGACAAGGTCACACTGCAGTAAAGTGGGCCCTAACCCAATATGACTGGTGTCCTCATAAACATGGGAAATTTGGACACAGACACATGCAGGGAGAATGGCATGTGAAGACAAAGGCAGAGATCTGGGCGATACTTCCACAAGAAAGAGAATGTCAAAGATTGCCAGCAAACCACCAGAAGCTAAGGGAGAGACATGGAACAAATTCTCCCTCAGAGCCCTCAGGAGAAACCAAATCTGCTGACACCTTGATCTTGGACTTCTAGCCTCCAGAACTGTGAGACAATCAAATTTCTGTTGTTTAAGCCACTCAGTTTGTGGTACTTGGTTACAGCTGCCCTAGCAAATGCATAAAGATCTTCCTCGACTTATGACGGGGTTATGTCCTGAAAAACCCATCATAAGTTGAAAATATCGTAAAGGGAAAATGCAATTAATACACCTAACCTAGGGAACATCCTAGCTTAGCCTAGCCTACCTTGTTATGCTCAGAACACTTACATTAGCCTAAAGTTGGCCATCTAACACAAAGCCCATTTTATAACAAAGTGTTGGATATCTCATGTAATTTATTGAATACTGTACTGAAAGTGAAAAACAGAATGGTTGTCTGGGTACAGAATGGTCATAGGTGTGGCGGTTGTTCACCCTCAGGATCGCGTGGTGACTGGGAGCTGCGGCTGCCGCTGCCCAGCGTCACGAGAGAGGCTAGTACTGCATATCGCCAGCCCAGGGAAAGAGAAAAATTCAGGCCCATGGGCGATGTCGCCATGCATGCTTTGTTACCTTGTAAAGTATGTGAAGCCAGCAGTGCCCTTGGTAGGAGCAGTTTTAAGAAGCAATAATGAAAAATTAACAGCTAGGCTGGCCTGTGGAAGATCCTGCTCCAACACCTGCCACAAAAGCCTGTGACTGCTCCCGCCGCAGACCTCTGACTGTAAATGGGAGGAGTATTCGCTACCTACAGTATCCGGCTGCTGAGGAGAGCAAGGAACACCAGCTTTTGCCAGGCCAAGCCAGTGTGGCACTGTTTTACCCATTAGAAAGGAAAGAGGCGTCTGCTAAGTCAGAGGCTGGTCTAGCACACCCCTCTCCACCTCTTTAAAAGCCCGCGGCCCCTCCGGCCAGACTCCCCATGACTCCAGCCTTTCTCTCCTTTAGACGAGTCACCTGGACATTACAAGCAAATGCAAATCCTCAGGCATGTCTCCATTTGGAAGCTACCTTGCATTTTCCCATCTGGAAAATCACTTTCTGTGATTTTGAAACTTACATTTGTTATACGATACAATTATTAACTAACCAATGAGAAATCCTGGCCTGAGAGCTAGCCACGCACTGGACGCCTCTGGCAGGGCAGATGGCACTGGGCTGGGGGAAGGAGGCCCTTTTCCCCTCTGAGCAGCTAATATTAACTACTTTGCCCATCTACCGATCTATCTACCTATTTACCTATCTACCTCTCTTTCTGTACCTACCTATCTACCTATGTATCTTCCTTCATTCCTTCCTATTTAGCTATCATCTATCTATTTATCTATCTTCTGTCTATCTATCCATCCATCTCTCCATCCATTTCTCTATCTATCCATCTCTCTATCTACCATCTTGCCCCTGTTGACATAAATCCTTACTATTTCAGTTAAACCCTCAGCCTTGCTCTGAGTACCTCCAGGAGGCAGGGACTGCTCCTTGCTACCTCATTTGGTGCAGAGCTGGCAGGTGGAGCATGCACAACAAGGCACTTAATGAATGCTTCTGGATGGTGAGGAAGCCCTGAGGCCAAAAGGTGAAACCACTAACAGGCTTTGAAGGGCAAAGCCAAGCACTGATGTGCTGGTGGGAGCCAGGGCAGAGCATCCATCTCTCCTGCATCTACCTGGGCGCATCGTCTGTGAGCCCCCAGGGTCGCCTTTTCTAACCCAGCCTCCCTCCTTCCAGCAGAGTGGGATTTCGGGACCTCGTCCATCTCGTCAACCCTAACTAGGGGGGCATTATTTTAAATGTGATTAAACTTTAAACTTGGACTGAGGCACCTCCTCCATTCCTGTCTGCCGGCACCCTTCTTCCCCCCTTTTCTTATTCTCTGAAATGTCAGGTGTAAGTGGAGGAAGGTGAGAACTAGAGAGAAGGGGAAGGGAGGGCAGGAGCCTGTCTGTGCACACACAGACTTGGAGAGGGTGCAGGGGTCAACCCGCAGGAAGACGAAAATGCCATCATGGAGCGACAGCTATGAGTCAGCGAGACACAGAAGCCACCTGATCAAAGGGTCATCGAATGAGTGAGCGATGAGATGGAAGAACTGACTACTGGATAGATGGACAGACAGAACAATGGCTGGCTGAGGTAATGGATAGACAAATGGATAAAGGATAAAAGCAGAATCTAACAAACAGTTTTTTCCAAGTAGAACCTATAAAAGTCAGTAAATTTGGGGAGTCCTTTGGCCCAATACTGATTTTTCTTGCAAGAAGGAGCTCTTAGAGGTTAGAATGACAAAATAACCCATGGCGTTAGTCACTGTGACCAAAGGAGCCTTTATCAGTAACCAGGAGGGCCCTGCTGCACCCACCTGTCCTCCGTGTCCCTTCATAAGGTGACCAGTGGTGGGTCCCAGCTTTTCTGGGCTGTTCTGTGCTGCTCTCCTGGCTCTCAGCACTCGGGGCATTGCCGCCTCCTGTAGGTGGGCCCCTCGGTGGGCCCCCCACCCCGTCCACATCTTCAATGTTGCCCCCATTGTGCTGGCCAGCATTGCAGTCCTTCCTCACTCTGTGGGAGGAGAAAGGCTTCAAGGACTCTCACCCCAACATTTCCAAGAGCCCTGAACGCCCCACCACATTCATGTCTAAGTCAGGATCAAAGACCACACTCTACAGGGAAGCAGCACCCCTGGGGTGCAGGTGGAGAGAAGGGCTTCTGTTCCCCAAACCTCGGTGTCTAAGACATGGACAAACAACACCAGGCTGAATCAGCTGCATCTCAACCTTCCACAGGAACCCTCAGCTGTGAGGCTTGAGAAGGAGCTCTGCCACATTCAGGCAAAACATCTTAGGATTCATTCCAACTAACCAGAGACATTATTACAACCAGGTAAGGAGACTTATTGGATGAGAGATGAGTGCCAGGGGACTACAAGCCTGGTTCTCTGTAACAGATGTGGAACAGTTACTCCTGAAGACCCATAACCTCTGCATCTGCAAGAACTCAAGCCAGATTCCCAGGCTGTGTGCATGTGAGGGGAGTAGATTCCCTTCTGTAGGAGGATTCCCACTGATTCGTAATCTGAAACTGCTTGTTGAAACAAATGACCTGTCAGATGACACTTGGGTAGAGCAGTTTCAATCACAGGAGAAAATAGTGACCCACAGTGGAATTCTAACCAGAAGTATGAGCTCTCCACGCCCACCCCCTCCCCAGCACCTAGACAAATGCCTTTGTTGTCAAGACCCACCTTAACCACTTGGTTCGGAACCACGTCCTGATGCTGTCCAAAGTGACAGGCCCGCGCCAGATGTTCTTCAGCTGCCTGTGGGTCCCTAGATAGGATGTGGTTAGGGGGGAGACGTACATGGGGTACCCCAGGGGCTGATCACAGGAGGAATTAATCAAGTTTCGTAGGACCTGCTTATTGTTCTGGATGCTGCCACGCTCTGGGTTTCGGTTGCGAAGGAATATGAGCTCCTGCTGCTGCCCGGCCCAGAGTCCTCGGACACATTCTTTGTTGACCTACAGGTCGGGAAGGAACAGGGGAGAAATGCAGATGGCGTGTGCTTTCCAGTCTGTCAGTTTAACCTACAACAAGGGAGCAGGGCTTGGGGTCTGAATATCTGACTACAACACTTTGGCCTAAAGCTCTTTTCATAGTCAAGCCAGAATGGCAGTCTTACAAGATGGATATGATGCCATTTTCATGGGGACACATAGCAAGTAAAAGAAAGTGAGTTTTTGTTTCAGCCCAGTGGTTTGAAGCTAAATGAAAAGAAGAATCACTGGGAAGGAAGTTCTCAGATCCGGGAATAGGTTATTGAAGAAAGGTCTAGAATTTTAGAGAATTAGAAAGTGTTTAAAAATAAGCTAGATCCTGACCTTCATCTACATGTGTGTCACCAGGACTTCTTGCCAAAGCCCTCGCCTACATACTGGTTCTCTGAGGTGGGAAGTGGCCCGGCAGGGGAATGCAGCCCCGCCTAGTTCCTTGGCCCACCTCTGCTTGCTGGCCAACGCTCCTCCGAAACTGTCTCTCTGCACAGAAGATGCTGGCACAGGGACTCGAGTGTTGGCACCAAGTGCTGTTCTATTTCTTCTCACATATCCCCCAAACTGGAGACTCATGCCAAGTGGAAGTATGGCCACTGTACCTTGATAACCTTGAAGCTCAGGAAGCTTCTGTGGAGCATGATGACCTTGTACTCGTCGGTGCCCTCATCCACCACATGACGCAGAGTGAGCAGCTCTTCCTTGTTGGAGAGCACCGCGCCCCTCCAGGCCGGGTCGCCCTCGTGGCAGATCACCACTTTCTTCTCAAAGGACTGGATGGCCTCATAGAGGACCCCCGGGTCTTCATACTCATCAGGACAAGTGAACTGGTCCTGGGGGAAAGAAGTCCATCTGTGGGCTCCATGAGGACCAGAGAGCTGATCCTTGGGGAAGTGTGCAGATGGCGACTTGGCCAATGACCTGCAAAGCCAAGTCCACTTCCACGTCTCCCTCTCTGCCCTACTCTTCTTCTGAGCCCTGAGCTGGAGAGAGGATATCTCCTCATCCCATTGTCCTAACTTCCAGAACATACCTAGGGAAAAAGCTCCATGGCTTAGGTTCCTGTGACTTTCCAAAAGAGTTTGGGCAATTCTGATATGTCATTTCCTCTAGGCTATTCCCCTCTTCCATCCTAGTGGAATATCACCACCTCCCAGCAGTTCTTGAAGGCAAATCACCACTGGCCGAAGTTGAGAATATCCAGATGGCCTTAGTGCTCAGTAAGCTACGTAAAAAACCCACCCACAAATGTCATGCCAAGAAAGGGGACCATATTTTTGAAAGGTCATTTTTTCTCCTAATGTTTCAGGCATATACTTTTTTAAAAAATGGATTTTTACCTGGTGAAGCTTCAGGGACATCCTGATAGCTGGAGCGACAACTTTATGCAGTAGGTCCATGTCAGCAAATACCCACTCATCTCGTGCTGTTATTCTGAAGTCACCTTTGAAGAGGGTGTGAAGACCATACAGGAAAGAATCCAGGCTGTAAAATAAAGTCCGAATGACTGTTCATTCACACTGAAGATATGGTGTTCAGAATCCTGTCACTTTGAGCAAGTCCGAGTCTCCCATTTGTCACGTCAAGAATGGTCTTAAATCTGTAAGCTGATCCAGCAGGGATTACGCCTGACCCTGCAGCCCACATTCAGACCCTTATGACAACTGGTGTAATGGTCTTCAGTAATTTTAGGAGCCACCAAAGTACTTGATCTCTAAATGTGACAGTAGGGATCCTGGTCAGAACTGGCCTAACATGTACACACTCCGTTAGGGGCTGCAACAACAGGCTAATCTATTCCAATGATCCCGCCAGCTCTCCACTTCTCAGGCGGGACAGGGCTAACTGTGGAACAGCCCAGGCACTTGTACTTTTCTTCTTTGTCTTTCTGGATATCACTTTTGGACTATGTTACTCATAATAAAACTGGACTCTACCACAATATGGAGAGAGAAAATGAAGCCAAATGAAATCTCAAATTGGTCATTTGGAGTCTCAGAGAACCTCCACTTCCCAATCCTACCCTTTTGTTAATGACTAGTGGAAGAGGCATAACAGAGAAGGTTAAAATGAATGACCGGAGGATTTTTCAGGATTATCCAGGTTTCTATGTTTCTAGGTTTTTCCTTCCTTGCTTCCATTTCCTGCATGTCATTGACATTGCCTGGATCAGGAACATGAGAGCCGCTCAAGGGAAATCTTTCAGGGTCTGGGTCCTTTACCTTTTGGATGAACATAGGGAATCTGGGTTTGGGACAGCGACTCACCCTGTATTGTGAGGAGAGGAAGAACTGTTCTCTTTTTCTCTATTTCCATTAATACACTCGATCACCTCCACCTCTAACGCCCTGGCCTCTGACATCCCTGAGGGGTGGTTATGAGGCAAGTGCAAGAAGCAGCACCTCTGATAGGGTGGAACTGGGACAGAATGCGCAGGAAAACGCACGTGAAAGAAGCTCTGAGGATGGCTGCTCATAAGGATTTAATGAGTTGGCTCACTGAGCAGGACTTTTGAGTCAACACAGCACATTAGACCTGCACATCAGGGAAATAGTTCCACTGATTGCTATTTTAGCATTTTGTTGCAAAAAGTACCACTATCGTTAATTTCCTTCTAGAACTCCCTTGAGAGAGATGCTGAGGCTTTCAGTCAGAGCAGACTGTGGGAAACGGAAGCAGCCAGGTGGGGCTCAGGGTGCTGTGGCCCGGGGGAGCCCAGAACTTTCCAGAAAGAGTTCCAGGAGGCAGCCTTCCTGAAATGGCTCCCCCCTCACACAACAAAGACTTCCTGCGGCTGCCTAGGAAGCCCCAAGAGGGGAGTCGGAGGACAGCAGAGCCAGGCTGCAGGAGGGCGAATGCCAAGTGAGGCTTTAGAATAACGAGTACTCTCTGCGTCAACTGAAAACATTTGAAAATGCTCCTGTCGTCAGTCAGGAGCTAAGTACTGCAAAGGGAGAGCTGAATCATAAAGCGTGAGGGGCTTTCTTCCGGAAAGGATTAGAAAAGCCACATTGCTGGCCCACACATTATGAGAAAACACCCCTCTAGTTGTAGGGATGAGATAGTGGCAAAGGTAGATTAAGGGACATGCCCGATACCCAGAGCAACATCGGCAGACAGAAGAGAAGAGTAGGCATCCCAGGCACCAGGCTGCTGTTTGCTCCGGGGCACATACAGGACAAGCACAGATGGCCTAGTTATCAGGAGGGAAAAAGCCACTTCCAGGGAGCCTCGCTACAGGGCAAGCATTCCCATTCAAGGTCTCCAACAATAGATGCTTTATTGTCATTTCTATTTTCAGAGAAAAATGACACATTGTGATGCTTAATGCTGTTCCATTAAAATAATTCTCAATGTAGAAAACAAAGCCTGAAGTAGAATTCTAAGACTGGGGAGATTATCCCCAGCACCTCAAAGGTAAAGGCATCCTAAAAGTTAAGGTGTTTCATTACCTGCCTTTTATCCTCAAGGGAGTGAAGAGGAGGAGGGCATAAAGTGTGACAAGCTGGGGATGGCGCTGAGGGGAGAGAGCAGAGGTCTCCAGGACACCTGCAGAGCGTTCTGATTTGGAGCTTCACAGGGCTTTGTTTTTTTATAGCTCTGCTGAGAGATGAAGGCTCCCACCCCCAGGCCAACAGCTGGAGTGGAGAAATAGTATTCCATCTGAGTCAATCAAGGTTGGCCTTCATTGGGACGAAAGAGCCACCACACCGCCCCCCTGCTCCCTCCCTCACCCCACCCAAGGACGTTATTGAAGCAGGTCATCTCATTCCATCCATCATAGAGTTTGTTGGCCAGGCCACCAGCAGTGCAGGGACAATCGTGTCCAGTTGTGTGGGATTATGTAGCGGACAGGGGAGGGTAGGGTCCAGAAGAAACTTGACATGTGTGTAACCATTGTTAGAGAAGCAGATTCAAGTGTGGAGACACAAAGACTGTGGGGCCGAGATAAGCATGGGCTTACATGGCACTATACACGTGCTAGAAATTTAATACATAAAAACAGCACAAAAATATTACGCCTTAGTATGATGATGAGTAATAGGTACTTGAGTGCATTTTCTTTTAACTGGAAAAGGCTGCTATGTATTGCTTAGGCTGGAATACTGCACCACTCAACCCAAGAACAAATCTATCACTCTGCCCTCCGCCCCAATCCATTAGAGGGGACCACGTCTGCACCGCTTCCTTGTTAGCCCTCCGCCCCTATTCTGCAGGCCTCAATTCTTGTACCACAGAGTCAGGACTTGAGTAGTGATCTTGCCTTTGTAGCTAAGAGTGTATTTGTGCATGTGTCTGTGTGTACACATGCATGTGTGCATGTTTGTGTGTACACAGGTGTGTGTTGGAAAGAATATTCCAGCCTCTGCTTCAGAGTGACTCTGCACCCCCAGCAGACACCAAACATACAGCTGGGTCTCAGTGATTCTCTGATTATGCTAACTCCTGTTTTTATCTTTCTGGTTCCTGACCCAGCTTCCTATTATACGATGACATACCTGCTAATGATGCATACAGATGAGAGGCTGAGGCTGTCAGTACTTAAGCACAGTTGTTCACAACCTTCCTGGAAATGGCCATTTTCTGGCTCTGGCTGTTGCTTGCAGAGCCAGCCACTGCCAATACCTCAGCTCACAGTTTGCCCAAGGCATATGCTTTAATGGGTCCAGCCCATTCTAGTATCCTTACCCATCACCCTTCAAGGCAATGACGATTTGAGTATGGCCAGTTGCAGCACAGGTTGTTTTCTCTCTCTTATCTCTCAGCTTTCTTTATCCACAGAGGAGTCCTCATAGCTCTGTTCTAGCCAGAGATTGATTATGTCCCTCGAAGCCTTTCTTTTGTTCAAAATTACTAACCAGTTCAGCCCAGTTATCACCTGCACCCTCTCTCCCTGGTTCTCAACTGGAGGCAATTCTGGCCCCCAGAGGATGTTTGGCAATGTCTGGAGACATTTTTGGATGTCACAACTAAGGGGGTGGGGCATTGCTACTGGCGTCTAGTGCGTAGACGCCAGGCTGGGATGCTGCTACAATGCACAGGACAGCCCTCCACAACAAAGACCCCACAGCCCAAATGTTAATAGTGCCACTGCTGAGAAACCCTGCTCTTTCTTAAAAAAAAAAGAGAGTACCATTGGAGGATACAGATTTTAAGTTTTGGACAATGGGGTCATTATCTTGGATCCAGCCTTAATGAATCCCATGATTTAGAGGGAAGCAACTTAAATGCTGGGATAGTTTCTGCAAGACTCACAGTGGGCTCTCCAGAACAATGACAGATTTATTCACTTTAAGTAATTTCCAAACAGACCCATATACCATGTGTTTACAAATCGGCATTGTGAAGAACCTTCTGTCGCAGCGTACTGCCATAAATGGTGAGCATATGCAAACAATTCAGTGTCATTTGCAGGCTGGGTTTCCCCTGCTCACTGATTAGTAATGGAGATATTAGCGAGTACATGCTTGTTACCTAAGTCAGTATCCAGGCTCAGAAAGCATCCCCACTTAGGGAGCGGCAGCATGCTTCACATAGGCTTTATTCTGCTCTGTGGAATCCAGCAACTATGCACTGGTTTCACCGTCAATTCCATCCCTCCCGACCACGCTCTCTTGCTAAAGCTCCGCAAACAAAAACAAGGTCCAGGTCACTAGCACCACCTCTGAGCAACTAGAAGTGAGGCAGAGAAGGATGACGCCGTGCATTTGTCTGGCGGTTTGTGGATTACTAAGTGCTTTCCATTCCATCAGTTCATCTCATGCTCACGGATGCCTGTACAAGATATATCACTATAACCCTTTCATATAAGAGGAAACAGGCCAGAAAGATTTGAGAACGAGGATGAGACAGGTGGCAACAAATATGCAGTATCTCATGCCACACTGAAGAGCACAGCAGCAAACCCAGGGCTGCCTCCTGCCCACCTACCTCTCTAGGAAGCAGAGTTGCTCTAAAACGTGGAACTGGAGTCATGTTCCTAAAGACGAGCTCAGAAGTTGGTTAGAATGAACTAATCGCTTCAGTGGAGCCACATGGTAAAGATACCACGAGAGTGTAGTTCTTGAACTCACCCCACCTCACCCTGCCGAGGTCGGTCGCCAGCAATTTTCCAGCGTTTAAATTGTTATAAATACTCAGCACACATCCTGAACTGACAATGAGTTAATAATTCTTTCACGCCCTCTTTGTCCAGGAAGTTACCCCAGTGGCTCTAAAATCAAACCAACTCCTGGTTTGGGCCCCAAGTCTCCCCTACTAGTAAAGAGCACTCAGAAAGAAAGCAGTGGTGTCTCTCAAGTAGCTCCAGGGTACTTGACTTGATTCTAGAGTTCCAGTGCTGCACGGAGAGGCAGCACAGGGCCCAACAAAGCTGCAGGGATGGGAGCCAGAAGCTCCAAACCTAAGCTTTGATCTTGGCTGTGATACTTGCTGTGGATACTTGGGCAAGTCTCTTGTCCTCATCACCTATTTCCTTCTGTGTCCATCCTTAGGATCAAGCATGCCCAGGGGTATGTGGAGGCTGGGTGAGGGGCTTGCTAAGCAGGATTCTGGAATCTGGGCATGACTTTGCCATCGTAAAACACTGCACAGATCACTTCTCTGTGCTTGGGTTTCCACGGTAAAATAGGGCCAATGACAGTAGCTACCTTGTTCTCCCCCACACCTTGAGAGAAGACAAAATGCGTCAACTCACGTAAAGCACTTAGCGCTGTCCCCAATACATAGTGAGCGTATCGTAAATGTTCACTGCTATTTTTATTTTTATTTTCACCCTGAACTAGTACATCCAGGCAATATAAGCTTTGGATATAAACCAACGATGTTTATATTGCAGAATCTCATATAATCATTAGAAAGCAATCAAGTGGCTCAAGGATTTCAGCGATATTATTTCAAATAAATCCAAAATAAATTGTGAAATCATAATTCCCGAGCAAGAAATAATTAAAAGATAAGATTTGGTGAAGAGCTTTTT
Organism: Ceratotherium simum simum; assembly: GCF_057802395.1. Lineage (NCBI taxonomy): Eukaryota > Metazoa > Chordata > Mammalia > Perissodactyla > Rhinocerotidae > Ceratotherium > Ceratotherium simum. Next base: position 18,602,982 of record NC_141905.1, on the reverse strand, counting down.
AAAAACAGATTTGACCTCATGGTATTTTGACACCCCACAGTTCTACCCTTCTGAGCCTCCATATCAACAGGATCAGCTGCTATTATCTAGTGCAAAATGCTTCCTAAGGCTGTCCTGAGGACCAGCGTCAGGCTGGCAGCAGAAGAATCAATCACACAGCAGCTTGTTCAAAATCAAAAATAGATTTCCAGGCTCAATTCCCAGAGACTCTAATTTGGTGGTGTGTGATGGGGCCTGGGGTCTATATTCTGATCAAGCTGCCAGGTAATTCTGAGGTGCAATGAGGTTTGGGGCTCATGGGACCAGAAATCCTGGGTCTCCTAAAGGTGTCCAGACATTTCAGAGAAGCAAGGGAGCTGGGAACAGGAGCTGAATCTGGGCACCAGGCCAGGGTAGGCAAAGACTTTCCCACACAGTGTTACAATTGAAATTCTTGCTCCTTTCTCTAGGTTATACATTTTTTCTATGCTTTAAACTTACTTATTTTCCCCATGCTCCAAGATTCTGAATTTACCTTGACAACCTGACTTTAATCTCCTACGTCAGGATCTTGTGTCCTGTTTACGTTGTCTATTTCTCTTCCAGGTTCTGATTTCTGAGTTTTCAACCCCAGTCTGGCAAGTGGACCTTAATCTCTTCTGCAAAATGGTCCAGTATGATGCCTGGCACTAGTTTGAGGCCTCATCTCCAACAGAAGATTGGGAGGAGACACTGAGATATGTCCTGCATTTCTGAAGAGCACTACTTTCCTCAGTCCACTGTGGGTGAGAGGGGTGGGTAAATGATAGATGTGACTTCAGACCACAACAGTGACCTCCTGCCACCAGGTCACATGTCAGGGCTCTCAGCCTCCAGCATAGGGCCTGGCATAGCCCATCTATGGCTGGCTTGTCTGCCTATCATTTTTCAAGATTACATTTATCTTGACATTTTCTATCTCCTTGGAAGCACAGTCTACTCCAAGAGTCAATAAAATTTCTTCTTCAAGCAAACACGTTGCTGCTATAAAACGCAGCCATCTTATCACCTTTTATCTCTACAAATGGAGCATCAGCCAGGATCCACTCATTGCCTTTCATGAACTTAAGGACAGTAATAGAGCCATCTCTTAGCCTCTGGGGTCAGTGAAACAATTTTGGCTTCCTACTAAAACATCCCTTTATATCTGTACGCCTTTCTTCAGTGGGAGACACAGTTCTCCAAAGGAGATACACTCCAAACTACAAATTAAAAAAATTATCAGTGTTTGCTTGTCACCTCCACATTAACCCATTCAATTTCCATAACATATCAATATTTTAAGACATTTTTATACTCTTTTGCTCACCTGCATTCAGCTTATCATTTAAGATGATTCTCAATTTACTCATCCTCCCTAGTTTTGCATGCACATATTTTTCTTTCTTGAGAATTGTCCATCAGAGTTACATCACCAGTGTAAAGTCAAAATATTTCCCCAACAAATCCATCAAATGAAACAGAACAGCTTGTGACTTATACTAGGCTGCTGAATAAGACTTACCTGGGGAGTCAGTGTTCAGAAATCATCTGTTACTCTTTAACATTAAAGATATGAGAATGACTTGTTGGGCCTCATAAAGTACTCCTAAAGGCATACTCCTGATTTTAAAATTATACAAGGATAGAGTGCACACACACACACACACACATCATGAGTCACTCATACTTTGAATATAGATATAACTACACTAAATAAAATATTAGCAAATTGAAGCCACCATTGTATAAAAAGAATACTATATCATGACCAAGTAGAGCTTTTCTCAGAATTGTAAGGATGTTTCAGCATGAGGAAATATATTAATGTAACCCATTACATTAATAGATTTAAGGAGAAGAATATCATCTGAATGAGTCCCTAAATTTTAAAAGAATTCAACATCCTTTCCTGATAAGAGCTTTAGCAAGCTAGAAAGAGAAAGAAACTCCCTGACTTGATAAAAATGGTCTAACAGAAACCCAAAACAAACTTTATAATGCTAAAATATTATGCTTATTCCCATTAATGTCTGGAATAAGGCAAAGATGCTGTGGTAGGCAGAATAATGGTCCCCAAAGATGTCCACATCCTAATCCCTGGAACCTGTGAATATGTTAACTTACATGGCAAAAGAAATTTTGCAGATGTGATTAAATTGAGAATTTTGAGATGGAGAGATTATTCGGGGTTATCTGGGTGGGCCCAATGTCATCACAAGGATCCTTATGTGAAAGAAGGAAGCAGGAGAGATAGAGTTTGAGTCAGAGAGAGTGTTGAAGATGCTACACTTCTGGCTCTGAAGATGAAGGAAGGGGCCACAGGAATGGAGGCAGCCTCTAGAACAGGGAACGGATTCTCCCCTCAGAGCCTAAGAGGGAACACGCCCTGCAGACACCTTGATTGTAGCCTAGTGAAACCCACTTTGGACTTCTGACCTCCAGAACTATAAGATAATAAATTTATGTTGCTTTAAGCTACCAAGTTTGTGGTAATTTGTTAAAGCAGCAATAGGGAACCAACACAGATGCTCACCTCCAGCATTGCACTGGAGGTCATAACATTGCACTCCAATGTAATATGAAAAAGAATTGAGTATAAATATTGGAAAGAAAAATCAAAATTGTCATTATTTTTAAATATGTCTTTCCACCAGAAAATCAGAGAATTAATTGAAATATTATGTTTATAATGGAGTTCAGTAAAGGCACCCAGAATAAGATCAAGAAAAAAAAAAACACTTCCTGTATATCAGCAGTAACCAATTGGAAAATGCAATGGGAAAAAAAATTCTATCCAGAAGCACAATAAAACTATAAAATACTTAGAAATAAATCTATTAAGAGACTACAAATCTCCAAAAAAATGATAAAATTTTACTAAAAGACATTTAAAAACACGGAGTGATTACAAAGATAACACCATATTATTGAATGATGTTTATTTTTTTCTCACATTAATCGGTAAATTCAATATAATCTCAATCAAAATTCCAACACAGGTTCTAATAGAATGTGATTCTAAATTTCACCTGAGGAGAAAATGAGCAAGACTGGCACCCCACCACAGAACTATAAAAGACAAGAAAAAAGTAAAGACAGGACTAGACTTATCAGATATCAAAACAATATATCACTCTAGTAAACAAACAGTATGGTTTTGTTGCAAGATTAGAGAAATCGATCACTTTAACAGAAGTGTAAACGCAGAAGCACACCACTTATGTATGGGAATGTAGTATATGGGGAAAGTGGTATTTCAAGTTAGTGATGATTTTAACTAAGTAACTGACTAAATAACTAATGATGAGCTACTTAGCAAACAGTGTTGGACTATCAGCTATCCATTTGGGAAAAAAATTGGATCCTATCTCCCACCATGTATGAAAGTATATTCTTTGTGGATTTCTTGGGAGCCAATCCTCTATGGGTATCATTCTCCAATACATCCTACTGGATGTGCTGAGAGTGCAAGGCCCAGGCCATTTCTCAGGGTTGAGTTTGCGGTGAGCATCCTTGAGGGATGAAGTAACATCTCTCTTTGCTATAAAATGGCTGGTTCCCTGAGCTCAGTGGTCTTCTCCTGTAATGGAGAATGGGTGCTCTGCATCACCCTCGTGGGCCTTGGGGGCAAGGAGACCTGATACAAATATGCTACTGCTCAGCCTCCTGCTGTGCTGTGAGAAATAAAGTCCTTTGTCTCTGACCCAGGATCTCATGTCCTCTGCCAGAATCCATGAAACAGTAACAAGGTAGCTAATAAGTGGAGTAAAGTCAAACCCCAGGACCTGACAGGATTCAAAAACTAAAGAAATAAAACCATAGAAGTATCAGAGGAAAACAGAGTCTACTATTTTTATATCCTGGAGCTGCAGAAACATTTTTAAGAAAAACACAAAATCCATAAATTGTAAAATAAAATTTAAAAAAAGATGTCATAGATAAAAATAAAAGACAAATGCACCTTGATAGAAAATATTTTTAACACATACTAATATCCTAATATGAGAACAGCTCCTCAAAATCAGAATAGCTAACAAAAATGGGTAAAGCATATAAATAGGCAGGCAATTCACAGAAAAAATAGGTGACCAATAAATATGTTAAAAGATTCTTACCCTCACTATTAATAACGGAAATGCAAATTCAAATAAGAATGAGATAATTTTTTACCCATGAGACTAGAAAAATTAAAAAAGATTGAATATCTGGCATTAGTGAAGGTATGGCAAAACTCTTGGTGCTCGGTGAGCGCAAAAACTGGGACAGCTTTTTTGGAGAGCAATTTGACTATATCTGTAAAAGTTATGTTTAAAAATTTTTGAGCTCTGGAACTAGTTTTTGCAAGCAAAACCATTTATTGAATTCTAGCGTAGAAAACGTAGAGCACAGCTGTTTGGTTGAAGCAGAGGTGGGGGCCCTGTCAGGCTCCAATCTCCCCCTCACACTGTGTCCCTCCTCACTCCCCACAACATATCCAAGTCAGCACTTCCAGGACTTCAGACAGCGTGTAAAATAAGTTACCTTTTGTAAGACAAGGACTGAAATGAATGAAATGAAAGCACATTGTAGGATTTCGCTGCGGTATGGTCGAGTGAAGCAGTCCCAGATAATCAGATCTTCCCCTAGAATACCAAGAGTATTATTCCCAGATTTATCTCATCACTCTGTTTGGAAAAAGTAGAGCTGACACTGAGAATGAGAAACTGTTTGAAACAAAGAAAATCCCATCAAAACAAGGTTTAAAAAAGCAGCTGGTGAGCATGGTGCTTAATCAAGGAAAAAATAAATAAAACAGACCAAGCAAGAAACACCTGGGTGAGGAATATTTGAACAAGTTACCCAAGAATAAGACTGAAGGAGTCTGAAAATAGATGGGAACTGAAAGAGTGAAATCTTTGAAGCATTTTATTTGCAATTTGTAAAGAAAATTTGAAATTTATGAAAACCCTCAAATTGATCAGACAAAGGACCATCTGCCGGGATGCTATGAATATTTGAAGACTCATTCTGTGATTTTGAGTCCAAAATCCTCTGAAGCCCTTCTCAAACAATATTCTCTATTTACGGTTTAATAAGGAGCCCCCTCTGGGAGCCATAACACACTGTTTTACAAAGCCTATCAACGAGCCTTCTGCTAGACTTTCAAACGATCATTAAATTTAGTCCCAGACGACCAGAAGAGAAGTGCTGGGGTCTAGTGTGAGGCTGGAAGCCCGTCAGCAGCTCCCTAGAGTATTTTCCTATAACAAGTATTAACTCAATACTTTAAGGGCAAGTCAGTTAGCATTTCTCATCTGTAAATAAAATCATAAAATTCCAAGAGGTGGGAGTTGAGACAGTAGCTGATGTCACAAATTCTAACTACCTCAGTTCTCACCTTTCCCTCTCAGCAACTCAGGGCTCTAGAGAGAAATGAAGAGAACTGCCAACCACACCTCTTCACCCTTTATCAATTCACAACACGTAATTGATGATGCCTTTCCGCAACTTGCCACCGGTAATGACTCAGCCGTCCCAGTCCCCGGCAGGAAGGGCATTCGGAAACACAGTCAACAAGTCTCCCTGGGCTTGTTTACCTAATGGCAGAGGCTGTGACAAATATACAAATAACACAAACCTCACTCAAGTCAAATATCAAAGAGCTCCTTTTGTAGAGTGTCATATCAACAATACAACACAGAAATACTGACGAAAGTCCAAGTAGAGGAGAAACCAGTGAGGCAGTCTAGACAGAAGAACTCTTTCTCATTTAAGGTCCCGGGTTCTACATGGTTTGCAGCCTGGGGAGCTATAAAACATCTGTGGGGTCCACCTACAGAGGTTCTGATGTAATTGGTCTGGACTTGGGTAGGTCCTGGGCCTCAGAGTATTTAAAAGCCCCTCAGGAGATTTTAATGTGCACTCATCGAGGTGATTCTAATGGGCATGCATCATTCAGAACATCTAGTCCATAGTGCTAAATACCAAAGGAGAAGTCTGAGAAATGGCATCGATTTGGGTGATGAGAAGGTGACTGATGAAATTCATAAGATCAGTTTCACCGGAGGGCCAGCAGCAAAAAGCAAACTGGCAGTCAGGCAGTGTGGCCATGAGAACAGTTTCATTTGCGAATGAAAGTTCAAGAGCTTGTTTGTGAATGCAAGAGAAGACTGAGTGATGGAGGGTGAAAGGGCCAGGAGTGAGTTTAATTTTGTTTTTGTTCTTTAAGAAGAGAAGCTCGGGCTATTTACATACAGAGGGGAAGATCTGGCAGAAAGCGAGTTGGAAAAAAACAGAAGGGACATCCAATTAATCAAAGCTCCACTGAGATAGGGCAGAGTAGGGTCTGGACTAGAGCACAGATGTGAGGATTTTCTTTTGTGAGGAAAAACAGGGAAGGGGAACTAACATTTATTGAGCATTAATTTTGCTAGATACCAGGCTAGCCACTTCATATGCACGATTTCATTCAGTCTTCCCAGCAAATCTGCAAGGACCCTTGTAACATAGAAGGCTCTAAAGCAAGAATTTGGAGTTTTGACTGTTTCATATTAATGCCATTTCCAAATCGAATACTGCAAAAGATCACAGTGATCAAAAAAGTCTTCTCACAGGCCCAACATGATTTACTACAGAAAGAACTATCTAAAAGAAGTACAAGCAGTCCAACTCTAAAATAAAGAAAATGATTGACAGAAATCTGTCAAAAGTATAAAATGTTGGTGCCTGTACCAACTGTCCCCCAGGTACCTGATAGCCATATTGTGAGCGGCCGTTCCCAGAGCTCTCCTCCCCAGGATGCACAGGGCAAAGGACAGAGTCACTAAAGGAGAGTCCTCGTCACTGTCCAGGTGCTTCGAAGGCTGAAAGAGCAAGGATGTTAATTTAGCTTTCACACGGGTTCCAACACGCACCAGCACAGAGTCATAAACGTAGAGTTACAGGAGGTTTTGCAAGTCAGCATCGTGGTCATCGAGTCCCCACTAAAATGACCAGAGGAACGGGGAACTCTCTGCTTCCTGAAGCAGTTTCTCTTGTGGCTGGACATGAAAAAAAATTAAAACGAGGATGCTACTTTAGGGGAGAAGATGGGCTAACATGTGGCTTTCTGACCTAATTCCCTGGAATTTTGAATATGGTACTTCAGGTCATGAAGACGGTCAGAGCTTACAGTCAAAGGAATGCTCACCTTACCACTATCCACTGCCACCTTAACACTATCCAGTGTCACCTTAACACTGTCCAACTCAGGGGAGAGGCATGTCTAACAGGGAAAGAAGTACAGGAATCATGTGCAAATGAGGGTTTTCTGTTTCCCTATAATGAGGAGCCCACTGAATTGACCATAAGTCCAGTCAACAACTAAATTAAGGGAGTCATCCAAAGCCAGAAGAGGCAGAGGGAGATGCAGAAAAAATTTAAAGTCAACATATCTTCTGCAAAAAAACAGAAATAATTTTATGAAGCAACTAATGAAAGAGGAAAGCCATCACGGGGATAGCCAAGAATATCAATAGATTCTTCCAATATCTCAATCACCTGAAGAGGCCTAGCAGGGGTTAAGATATCAGCACCCATTCTCCCTGCGGAATCTGGAGAAAGCAGATTCTGCCACCTGCTCTTCCTACCACCTGTTTTTTAATCACTCATGAAAAAGTCAAGGACCTGGGCTAGTGGCTTAATTTGCTTTACCCTCTAGAGGTCATATGACATGCTTCATCAATTGCCGAGGGGGGTGTTTTCAACTTGCATCTACTGCCTCCATCAACAACACATTGATTCAGCTTTTGTTAAATCCTGAGAAGCAAAGTCAACCGCCTCCCTCCATTTGCTTTCTTCCCCTTTCTCCTCCCCGTCCTCCTCCTCCTCGCCTGCCCTCCTCCTCTTCTTTTTCTCAGCTGTCATTGTCCTTGGTTTCATTTCTAAGAAGCTGCATTCATCTGCAGAAGTGTCCTCAGCACGTGAGCAATAATGCACAACAAAAATCACTATGGAAGTAACTTGAACCATCTGATCGCTAAATAGAATTTGCATGTCCACGATTCCACACCTTCAGTAAATCCTCTGGATTTCAGCACAGATGTACTCTGTACGGAAATCTCAAAAAGTAACTTCAAACAAAGAAGTTTCCAGAGGTTTAAAGCTAGGATAGAAGCTTAAAACTGCACTGACCCTGGGCACAGCATAGAGGGAAACATACCTTCAAGGCTCCTTCATTGGAGACATGGTATGTGAATTCTTCTATTTAATTTTGCTTAATTGTTAAACAAACATTTATCCAAATACCAACATTTTTTCTCTCCTCTATTTTATTATAGTCTACCACAGAGTCTAAGAAAGACATGGACTTTACAATTTTCCTTGTTTTTTAAACTTAGATTCAATGCCTCCAGCTCCCGCCTCCCTTACCTACCTCTTGTCTTTTCTGAGCACAGTACTGAATCCATTCTAGATAAACATTACAGTAGCTGGCTCGTGTTATCCCCTGGAGACATGGAACGTAGTCATCATCGATGTTAACGTTGAACATTGCAAGGTCACGCTCAATGTAATGCCACTTGGCAAAAGGCTGCAGGGACTTCAGGAGTGATTCATTTTTGATCCAGGAGAGGAGTTTGGGGGACATTACCATATAGTATATTATACTCTGCAGAGGGAAAGCAAGATTTTGAGCCCTTACAGCCATTCTAAAGCCAGAAAGACTTTTTATTTACTACATCTCATAAAGTAAATCAATGTCAAGGAAATATGAGACATGAAATCCCCACATGTGATATCATTTGTATTTCCTGCTAGATTTAATGCATAGAACCCACTTGAAACATTCTAAAGTGTCCTCTCTTAAGGGTCTCCATAGGGAAGTGAGAAGAACAGAATGCTAACAGAATGTATCAGAACAGAATTTCTGTGGTGAGAAAGAGTGACAGCCAGCCATCTCCTTTCTGAGGGAAGCATACAAAGGCACCGTTGGGTTACTGCAGGCTTCTGTGGATGCCAGGCTAGGCTGATCCAGACGAAAGAGACTAGGACAGACCCTCTTCCGGGGCCCCAGCCAAAGAGCACTTAATGAATTAAAACAACATAGTTTTACGGAAAGTATTCATGATTTAAACTGTTGTAACACACATACACACGTAATGTTGGGTGCCCAGACAGTGGACATCTGTGATGCGTTCAAAAATAACCCATGTTTCCCCTCCATCAGACACTCCACTTATGAGTCCCAGTTGGGGAAAATGATAGCCTTGGGCTTTATTATTCTGAGTCACAGCTTTATTGAAGGCCATCTTGTAGTTTTCGAATGAATTCATCTTTCAAAAAGGCTAGCACCTGGCCTGGAGAAGTAAAAATGTGACAGAGAAAATAAAAACCCAAGTCTGCTGTGGGTACATCAGCCACAGATGGAAGTATTTGCTGAGGAGTCCCCTCCAACCTTCACTACATCTTCATTTTCTCAGGAAAAGGGAAGTGGCACTCAGCGCCACTGAGGCTGAGGCGGATCCTGGGAACTCCGCTTGCGTCTCATCTGGAAATCATGAGCCACAGGAGGGGTGGCGTTTGACGCAAGGAGGCAGTGACGCATGTTCCCGTAGAATCAAACCCTTAAATGATAGCCTTCTCTGATTATAAAAGCACATTCTTTCCAAGTGAGAAGACAGACAGTAACCCACAGGGAATGGACGTGATAGGGCTTAGGAGACCAGGCCTGTGAAAGATAGCGGGCAATGAGGCCCTTTTCTAGGCAGGCTCTCCCATCCTTCCTACTCTTCCTCCCTTTGGCTGCGACAAGAAATCTGGAGCTCCAAGGTCGGAGGTTGCTGAGACGTCTGGTTTCAGGCTATTTCAGGAGTTTGAGCAGGTGAGCAGACAGACACATGTGGTCTCTGGATTCGGGCTAAACCACCGCAGACGCCTGACTCAGCCTCTCTCTGCTGGGAGGACGGAGGGCGGCCTGGACAGTGGGAAGGCTAATCTGTGCTCACGGTGTGTGGCCTTCCTTCTTTTGAGCGTATTCTCTATTAGGCTCCATAGTGCACCTGACCCCAAAATGCGGGAGCAGGCAAAGTGAAGTCCACAGACAATAAGCAGAAGTCACGTGTTCTCCCACCTTCTGCAGCACTGCACCAAGGACAACAATGCTGGCCTTAAGAAATCCCTTCAGTGCAAGGAGCAGGGAGAGAAGGAGGGAAGAAGGGAGGGAAAGTGGAAGAGGCCAAAGTCAGCGGAGGTGGCAAAGACAGAAGCGCTGACAATGCCCACTTTTCATCATTGTTTTGAGGTTTAAAATGAGACAATGCATATGAAGCACTTAGCACTGGGCCTGGCACATGGTACATGTGCAAGAAATAATAATGACAGTCACACTTTTGGCATCCGTGACTTATCTACCCAGTAAGCTTGAGGCACAGGGTGGGCAGCAGAAGCAGCAGGCCAGGAGAGGTTTGGAGCAGGGGGCGAGGGGACGGGATGGCATTAGGGGACAGGAGACAGCTGAGTCTGTGGGGTCACCAGAGTGCACATCGAATACTCAAAAATGTAAATTCTGAATCTACTTGCTGGCAGGATAATTTAAAGCTTCTATGAGGCAGGCAGTTTAAGGAGTCGGTCCAAAGTTACAAGTGAAAGAGGATCTATGACCATGACCAAAGGCACAGCTTCTCAGCTGACAATTATAAAGGGTAAAAAGAAATTTGGTCTGTCTGAACATCTGGCTCTGGCAAACATCTGGTCTAGTTTTTCCCAATATGTCCTAATCACGTGTACCAGACAGGAATAACAAACAAAACTCGAAAGACAATTTACCTTTTCATTCATTTCTAGGGAGGAATGAAAATAACCCCTCGAGTGATGAAGTCAGCATAGTTAACGAGGACTTTGAATTCCAGAGGTTAAAACGTCCTCCTCTAGGTCTGGCAGAATCTTGCAGTGTAGGCTTCAGAGGACAACCCCCTGGCCCCATGCTCCGTTCCCATGCCTGAGGGACTCAGTACCACTCCTCTCACCGGGAGAAAACAGAACCACCCCAACTAGGTGAAAACCGTACCCATTTCCACTTTATTTAAGCAGAAATTCTGTCAGGGAGACAGAGTCAATGAGCAGTGTGAAATCCTTCAGAATCTGTCAGGATGAAATGGCTACAACACTAAGTAAAATCGATAAGTAAGGATGTGCAAATGAACTGACTGCGTAGAACTGGATCCGTGTTGAAAGCAGGACCTCTTCTGCATTAATTCACTGTATCTGGCTCCTCCAGCAAGGATTCTCCTGGTTTCACATTTTAATTGTAGATCAGCATATTCTATCAGACAACTCGCTCTAGGAAGGGTGCCCTGGCAGGCAGACCAACACGTCAGTTTTTTCTCTCCTCATTCTGCAAGGCAGGCGATAAGCGCGTCTCCTTTTGGAAAGAGCTGGGCAGAAACAATGGCAGCAGGAAAACCAGGCCCTCACAGAAAGCTGATTTCTGGACTGCTAACAGGATTTTACACACTAGTAAATGGAGGAGAGACGGAGGAGACACCAGGGAAAACTTCAAGTCGTCAGGAAGGAAATGATTTCAAATATATTCACAGAGGGCAGGGAGAACTGACCCAGTTTATTAGGAGATTAAAAAAAATCCTTTTGTGTAAAGGAATTATTCCAAGTGTTTCTTCCTTTTCGCTTTGCCTGTCCAATAAAAGAATGAAATTGAACTCTTGAAACTTGAAGGAATTGAGAGCTACAAAGGCAATTTTGTTTACCAAGTAGCCAAGGCCAAAGAAGAAAATATTCATTTGTTGTTACCCTAAAATGCTGTTTCTTCTCAGTCCTGCAATATCCTTTAACTAACAACACCAGAGGAGTGAGTGCAGTTCTGAGCTGTCTCTCACCGGAGGGTGGGAGGCACTGAGTGCTGCGTTCAGAGAAAGCCTCGAACTAACAGGCCTATTGGTGCCCACGTGAATTAACCAGGAGGCACCGGAACCTCGAGGCCCCAGCCGACCCCAAATCTCAGCCCCTCCTGAGCGCTGATCTGGAGTTAAGAAAATTCTGTTTCTGCAGAACACAAATATGTCTGTAGTGGTTCCCAAGCTGTGTATCAAATCACTTAGGAAACTTATTTTATTTGTTTTTGGTGAGAAAGATTGGCCCTAAGCTAACATCCGTTGCCAATCTTCCTCTTTTTCCTGAGGAAGATTAGCCCTGAGCTAACATCTCTGCCAATCTTTCTCTATTTTGTATGTGGGATGCCACCACAGCATGGCTTGATAAGCAGTGCACAGGTCCACACCCAGGATCCAAACCAGCAAACCCCAGGCTGCCAAAGCGGGGCACGCGAACTTAACCACTACGCCACCGGGCTGGCCCCCTTAGTAAACTTATTTTAAAATATAGGTACTCGGGGCACTCCCCAGGCCCTCAGAATCAGAATTTCTGGGTAAGACATGGAAATCTGTAATTATCTAGCTTTCTAGGGGAGCCTGATGCCACCAGTCAGCTCTCGGCTTGTGAAAAGCATCCTGATAGGTAACAGACCATCGCACTGTATACCTCTCCTCCCCACCTGAAATTCTCATCTTAGTATCACTCCCCTTTCTCAGAAAACAGAGTTAAGGGCATTGTTTTCCCACAAGCCCACTATTACCTGGCAGATTCTGGGGGCCTCTCTCAGCTCTCTGCCATTTGCACCATCCTGGATTGGTTTATCAGATTGCAAATTGTCATTTTAGAAAACATATAGGGGATTGGGAGGCACATTTCCAGGAGTTAGGAGAGGAAGAATGTGAGTATCAATTACCAACCCAATGGAGGAAGACATCAAAAAGCAGGTCCTGACATGGGGCCTCCAATGCCTCTGGAAAAGCCAAGAGGGTAAATCCAGAGAGGGCACCTCATCCCTTCTCTCTCCCTTCTCTCCCACTCATGGTGCCTGCTGGTCCCATCATGTGGGGCCAACTCTGTCCACATGACTGGCCCATGGAAAGGCCATTTATGGGGAGCTCCAAATTCACAGAGACATAGTTCAGTATTGAACCCCATTCTCGCCACTAATACCTGGAGCAGGTTGCTCAGACCCTTGCCTACATCTGGATCTTGTCCAATCAGACTGTACGGCCTGGACTCCAGATTCCACATTACCTGGAAACTTCGTTCATTCAGTCCAAAAAATGCACCGGGCACCTCGATATGCAAGTCATCACACTGAGCCCTGGAGACCCAAAGAGGAATCAGTTGTGTGTGGTACCTATGCTTAGGGAGTTTCCAGAAGTTGAAGCAGAAAAGATTTCAGAGAAGGGGAGGTGAATGTCAGCCACCCCAGGACCCCAGGGCAGCTTGGAGCATGCAGAGAGTGTGAGGAAAGAGAAGCAGGAAGAGGATGCAGCCATGGAAGCGGGTAGGGGTGGAGAGCACAGAGAGTGTATGCACGAGCACGCATAGGAAAGAGGGAGGCGGAGCGGAAACCCAGACAGAAACAACAGTGGAGGGCTCTGGACGGCAGAAGAAAGAGTCTATCCCTATTCTTGAGGCAACAAGTAGATGTTTGACTCCAGGCCTCATCCAACTGGCTCGTCTAGACCCATACTGCTGGCCCCAGCTGTCCCCTCCAGAGTAAACTCCTGGCCACTTGCTTCATGAGCCTGCCAGTCTCCTTGACCTGTCAGCCCCTGAATCCAGCCCTCCTGCAATGACTCCATCCTGTTGCCACCTACGAACTAAAGGGGATACTCAAGGAACACTTTCTCCCCTGTTTGAGGGAGACACCAGAGAGAGCTGGTTGCCATTCAACATCTGTTTTCTCCTTCCATGAAAACACAATTTCTGTCCGAGTTCATGGCTGCCCAGAACACACTTTCCAGACCCCCTCAAAGCTGGCATAGGATAACTTTCTGGCCAACGGGATACAGCAGGAGCATACTGTGGCAACTTCCAGGAACTTTCTTAAGTTCCAAGGGCTGGTGCATGCCCTTGGTCTTCATTTTCTCTGTCCTTTTGTCTATCCATTTAAGCCTGGAGCTTAAGATGGGGGAGACACTTAAAATGGTGGAGCTGGGAGTTGGAAGGAACCTGGGTCCCTGAAGACTTCATAGAGCAGAGCTACCATACCAGCCTTCATTTATAAGTGAGAGAAATATACTCCTCACGTGTACATGCCACTGTTATTTCATGACACGTGCCAAGTCTAATACCAGTTGATGTACTGAGTTTGCCTAGAATTGACTCTATATGAAAAACTTCTTGCAGTGTCATTTGTAATGGCAGCAGGGACAAACCACGGAAGCACGAGGTCACAACTCTCTGATTTCCCAAATTTAGGTAAAGTTAGGCAAAACATTTATAGTTTTGTGTGAGATTTGGATGTAAAGTTTTGCATGCCTCTAGCACACACGAAGGTGGTGAGTATGAACCGCTCAATCCGTTTTAAATATTCTGCCACAGAAAAGGGTTTCACAAACATTTCTTGTTGCAATCACCTTGTGGTGTGATAATTAAGAGTTATTTAACCTGACTTTCACAGTCTGTTTTCTATTCCTTATAAACTTTAGCAGCTATTGCTGCAGACGTTGGAGCTCCCCAAAGTAGCTATTTCAAATTTCTAAACATCCTCCTTTTTAGTTGGTTGAAACTCCTGAACCTTCTGGCACCCATGTTATCTTTTTATTTTGTATTTTCTCATTTCTGCTGGACCACCCGTCTCAGCCTCACCTGGGAGGGAGTCTGGGGTCTCAGATAGATGAGCTTCCTTGTCTTGAATGGCATTAAAACGTGGACCCCTCTGAGGACCGTCCAGGGTTTCCACCATGCAAAGTGCTCCCTCAGAATAGGAGCAACCTCAAAGCCTTCCTCAGCCATGGCTGCTCTCGCCTGTCCCTTCCCCTTAGAAAACACTTTTGCTCCTACTGTCACTCTGCATCCTTGGTCTCACATTTGCTCTCCGGGAGACTTATTCCAAACCAGCACGCTTTTTTTTTTTTTTTTGTGAGGAAGATCGGCCCGGAGCTAACATCTGCCAATCCTCCTCTTTTTGCCGAGGAAGACTGGCCCTGGGCTAACATCCGTGCCCATCTTCCTCCACTTTATATGGGACACCGCCACAGCATGGCTTGCCAAGCAGTGCATCGGTGCACGCCAAGGATCCAAACGAGCGAACCCCGGGCCACCGCAGCGGAGCGCGCGCACTTAACCGCTTGCGCCACCGGGCCAGCCCCCCAAACCAGCACACTTTCTGAGGTTTAATACAAGTTGGGCAGAAGTGGGTACTGAGCAACTGAAAACATATGCTATTAGTTCCCACATGAGTGAGGAGAAAAGGCTGTCATAACTAATCCTGAGTGGATCCTTCAGCTATATTTTTTAGTTTTTATCATCAGCTTCAAAAAATAATTCTGGTTCTAAAGTGGAAATTTGCAGAGCATCTAAATTGACACTTATAACTCGTAAACACTGAGGCTTGGTAATATTTCCAGGATGTTCCAATTTATCATCACCATCATTACAAGTAACTGATTGCTGTGTCAGATCTAGGTAAGAAAATGGACGGCCTGTTAGTCTTTGGGCTTAGAATATGACTCGGGGTACGAACCTCAGGCTAAACGAAAGCCCTCGAGGATTTTTCATTAAACCAGTGGTTCCCAAACCGTTCTGGGCCTCTGATTCAGAAGCTGGAGAGAAGCCTCACAATCTAGCTCTCTACGAGGTTTTTCAGGAGCCTCTTGAGCCAGCCCAGCACTATTACTCAGACAAGCGTATGGGCCTCCGAGCGATACCTTAATGTAGTATCGAATGAGGATCCTTCGGAGGTCAAACACCTGCAGCATGGTAGCCGCGTTGTTGTCTATGATGCTGTAGCCCTCCAGGATGTACTGCGTGCGCGTGATCTCCCAGGTGAGCCAGCGGAGGTTAAATGCAGCATTGCAGGACAACAGGTGGGGCAAGTGGCCCGGTTTGCAGCAGCAGCAGCCTCTGTCATCCTCGTCGCCTTCCATGATGGCTTCCACCTCTCTCTGCTGGCAGTAGGTTCCTGACAGAGCACAAACAAGAGGGAAGTTACACAAGAAGTCCTGGGATAACCTTCATTTAGAATGGATTTTCCCTTTGCCTTCATTAGAGATGAAGAAGCTGAAAGGAGTCTAGGAATCAGGAGATTTATTTAACTCTTAGTTCAAACAGCACCCCCAAATAAGTCACAATTCTCATAATCATTAACTCTTTTGCTCATTCATATTCATTCTAATTCTCACCTCCTCCCTCATTTTTTGTGTAAGAGGAGACACACTCTCATGGTAATCACGAACACTAATGGCTGAAATGCAGGATGGTTATAGCCTTGAGTTCCCCTTTCCAGAAACCTGCAAGTCAAGGCCGAGCAGATAGGATGCCAAAGAAAGGTGGCAGGTGGAGACGTCTGCGAGCAACCAGGTGCAGGTTGAAGTGTTACCAGGAGGGGGGCCCTGGAAGACATCCACTGCCAAACATGACTGGGAGCAGGATGTCAGGCGAAGTGAATATATTTCCAAAGGAGTTAATTCCAAAAACATGATAAGATAATGAGTGTCAACAATCTTTGACCCCATATCTTCTTCAACATCTTTGCTAATGATTTGAAGGAAAACATATATAGTACGCTAATGACATGAGGTTACTGGTACCATCTGGAATGCAAAGTTGTGATCTAAAATTATCTTAGCAGACAGGATGGTGAACTGAAACTAGTATCCTGAAAATTAGTAGAAATAAATGGAATATCCTACATCGAGGTTCAAAAAATCAGCTACACAATTTATGAATAAATAGTAGTAGCATATTTAACAAATACTTTGGTAATTTCATTGATCATCTGAACCCCAAGTATGATAGTACTTAAGAAGTGAATGTGGGGGCAGGCCCAGTGGCGCAGCAGTTAAGTGTGCACGCTCTGCCGCAGTGGCCTGGGGTTCGCAGGTTCAGATCCCAGGCACGCACCGACGCACCACTTGTCAAGCCATGTGGTGGCGGCACCTCATATAAAGTAGAGCAAGATGGGCACAGATGTTAGCCCAAGGCCAATCTTCCTCAGCAAAAAGAGGAGGATTGGCATCGGATGTTAGCTCAGGGCTGATCTTCCTCACAAAAAAACAAAACAAAAAAAGAACTGAATGTGATCTTCGTAGCATCAAAACAAAGAGATAGCATGGGTCAGAATACACTTGGTATTATTCCTTTGGATGCTACACATAAAGAGTCACTGAGAAAATGAAATGAAGCTAGAGGATCTGAGCAAGTTTCACTTTCGCCGTTAAAAAAAAAAGATAGTACACTAGTACTTATTTGAACAAGATCATAAAGATTGTCACTTATACATCACGAAGCTTACAAGGTTGTAAAATAACTCAAAATTATGTCACTGAAGAATGACTGAAAAATCCAGGGACTTTGACTTTGCAGAAAAGAAGACTTTGTGGAAAGTGACGGTTGCCCCCGACAACTACCTAAGGGCTATCATATGGACACGTGCACTGGACGTTCTCTGCAGTTCCAGAGGGCATCATTATGACCTAAGGGGGAAAGCCTCAGTGTATAGCGTTTATTATAACAAAGATCCTTTTAACAACTGGGAGTTCAGCACGGAAATGGACTGCCGTGTGACGATAAGAGGATAAGGAAAGAGTTGGTGGTGACAAAACAAAAGTAATAGGTAATAACCAGGGGTACAAGCGCTTGAACCATGAGTCACGGTGAAGAGAAGGACAGAAAGAAGAGCAAAGCTGGGAAGGAGAGCAGCGTCAACTGAAGCAGGTGTGATTGGTGGTGGTGGTGGTGGTTTGTGTATCTTTCAAGATAGTTGAGTCCTAAGCATAGTTATTAACAGCAGGTAAAAAGAAGCACCAAAAAAGGAATTGCAGAGATGGATGACATCAGAGTTCTAGAAGACAGATGAACCTGGTAGCTTAGGAACAGCAGAAAGAAAAGGCAGAGGTAGAGATGAAAATAAAGTCAAACGAAAAAGCAGCTCGCGCTGGAAAATAAAATAGTCATTTGAAGCAGAGTTAGGAAGGAGAGAAAATACAGGAAGTGGTGGGGAGTAGCAGAAAAGAAAGAGGGTCTGAAAGTCCTTCATTTTAAGAGACGCTTGCCTCACTATGGGCCTGCATCCAGGAATTATTTGTCAAGAGTTACTATTTAAACATATTTAGGCGTAGCGGTTAAATGCGCGCGCTTCGCTACTGGCAGCCCAGGTTCGGATCCTGGGCGTGCACCGATGCACTGCTTGTCAGGCCATGCTGTGGCAGCGTCCCATATAAAGTAGAGGAAGATGGACCCGGGTGTTAGCCCAGGGCCAGACTTCCTCAGAAAAAAGAGGAGGATTGGCGTGGATGTTAGCTCAGAGCTGATCTTCCTCACAAAAAAAAAAAAAAAAACATATTTAAACTATTTAAAATAATTTTGGGGTATACGATACCACCTAAATTTCAGCATAGAAGAATGCTATTTCAGTGGGAGGCAGTGGTTAACAAACAGCTTTTGAAGGAAGATAGTAGGTACTAGCTATTTGACTTTGGGCAAGTTATTTGACTGGTCCAAGCTTGTTTCCTCATCTGTAAAATAGGCTGTTTTAAGGATCAAATAAAATGACATACGTCAAGCCATTAGTAACCCCTCAATAAATTACTATTATTTTTACTAGATTGTAAGCTCTGTAAGGATAGTGATTGGCAGGTAGAAATTCAGGGAATAAATAAATAAATGAATGAGCTAACCAATAAATTAATTCATTCACCGAATACTGAGTGCCTACTGGGTGCCAGATGCTGTTCTACATAGTGGGGATACAGCAAAGAAAAAATATAAAAATCTCTGTCCTTGTGTAACTTACAAGCATTGGTTGAAGAAGACAGACAATAAACAAATAAGAAAAATCTAAAATATGTCAGATATCGAAAAATAAAACAGCAACAGAGCATAGGGAGTGCTGGGGTTGGGATAGCTATTTTAAATGGGTGGATCAATTATGAGGCTGTTAGTTAACACAGATGAGAGAGAACAGTATTTGGACCAAGGTAGTTGGAGGAAATGATGAGAAATGATTAGATTCTGCATATATGTGAAGGTAGTCTGGTAGGATTTGCTGACCAATTTGGATATGGGATGTTGAAAAGATGAGTGAAGATGCTAAGTCTTCTGACCTGAGCAAGGTGAAAAATGAAATTACCATTTACTGAGAAAGGGAAGATTGCAGAGGGAGCAGCGTTTGGGTGGGCTGGTGGGAAGATCAGGAATTTGCTTTTGCATATGTTAAGTTTTAGCTGCTGATTATTAATCAAAATGGAGATGTCAAGTAGGCAGTTGGATTAAGAAATCTGGAGTTCAGGGGAGAGGTTCTGGGCAGATATGTATAACATCTGAGAGAATTATAAGTCTGTAGGGGTTATTTAAAATAATCTGGGGAGAGAGTACAGATAGCATGGAGAAAAGTTCTGAGAACTGAGCTCTGAGCATTCCAACATTTAGAGGTTGGGGAGGTGAGGTGATACCAACAAACTGATGGAACAGAAGTGGCCTGTGAGGTCAAAAGAAAACTAGGAAGTCGCAAAAGGCAAGTAAAATAACAATAAAAGAGTTTCAAGGTAAAGGGGCCATCAGCTATGTCAAACAATGCTTACAGGTCAAATTACATGAGGAAATAACTGTTAGATTTGACAATATGGAGGTGAACGGTGATCTTTGCAAGAGAAGTTGCAGTGGAATGAGGGGTAGGGGAGGGAACACCTGATTGGAGTGAATTCAAGACACAATGGAGGAGAAAAAGCAGACAGTAAATGTAGGCAACACTTTTGAGGAGTTTTAAAAATCTTTTTGACTTTATTATTTGTTTTTGGCAACTCATTGCTCAGGCTGGGACCTCCTGTACAGTTTTGAGTTAGCATCTTTGCCTTGTTCCTGAGTGTAGGGGGCAAGTATTCAGTCTTTTAGCTTTAAGTAAGACATTAGCTGTAGGTTTTTCATAATTGGCTCTTCATCAGGAGGAAGAAGTCTTCTATTCCTAGTTTTATAAAAATTTGTATTAAAATCAGGAATAGGTATTAAATTTCAGCAAATGCTTTTATTGTATCTATTGAGATGACAATATGATTTTCCCCATTTATTCTGTTTTTATTGTGAACTATGTTGATTAATTTCCACACATTAAACCAATCTTCATTACTGGGATAAACATCACAGGTTTATATATTGCTGGATTTGGTTTTCTAACATCTTGTTAGGAATTTTTGCATATACATTCACAAGGTATATTGGTCTGTAGGTTTGTTTTCCTGTGATGTACTTGCCAGATTTATATATGGAGTTTATGCCGACCTCACAAAATGAGTTGCGAAGCGTTTTCTCTTCTTCTATGTTATGAAAGAGTTTAAGCAAGATTGGTGATCATTCTTGCTTAAATGTTTAATACAATTCAATAGTGAAGCCAGGTGATTCTGGAGTTTTCTTTGTGGCCAGGGTGTTTTGTTTTTGTTTTATTTTTCCTTACAAATTCAATTTCTTTAGAACATATAGGCCTATTCAGATTTTCTATTCTTCTGGTGTCAGATTTGGAAAGGTGTTTTTCAATGTATTTTTAATTTCATCTAACTTGTTAAATTCATAAGATTCCCTTATTATTATTATAATGTCTGTAAGATCTGTAGTAATGTCCCCTTTTTAATTCCTGATCTTGGCAGTTTGTGTTTTATTTCTTTTTTCTTAATTAGTCAGGGTAAAGATCTTTCATTTGGTAAACATTTGGTTTCAATGATTTTCCTCTATTGTTTCTCTATTTTCTAATCCACAGATTTCCTGGGCTTATCTTTCATATTTTTTCCTTTCCATTTGCTTTGGGTTTTACTTCATCTTTTTCTTCTAGTTTCTTGAGGTGGAAGCATAGGTTAGAAGTTGCCAATTCTTTTTCTGTAAAGAGCCAGAGTATAAATATGTTAAGATTTGTGGGTCACATATGGTCGCTGTTACTGCCTTCTCCTTCTCCTTCTTTCTCTCTCTCTCTCTCCCTACCTCCCTCTCTCCCTCCCTTTTAAAAATGTAAAAGTCATTCTAAGCTCATGAGTCATAGTTGGCCAACCCCTCTTGTAGGTCATTGGATTAAACCCTTTCTTCTTTGCTAATATAAACCTTTAGAGCTGTAAATTTTTCTCTATGCAATGCTTTAGTTGCATCCCCCTAATATTTTATATGCTCTATTTTTAATTTTCATTGTATTCAATTATTTCCTAACTCAACCAGTCAGTTTTTGTTTCTTATAGCTCTTTTATTAGGTGTATGCACATTTAGGGCTGTTTTGTCCTCTTGATGAAATGACTCTTCAGTCATTATTAAATATCTTTATTTTTGTAATAGGTCTCATCTAGAATTCTGATATTAATACAGCAATTCCAGCTTTCTTATAATTAGAGTTTGTAAGGGATATAATTTTCTATCTTTTTACTTTTAACCTATCCATATCTTTGTATTTAAAACATGTCTCTTGTAAATAGCATATAGTTAGGACTTGATTTTTTTATCTAGCCTGATAATCTCTACCTTTTAATTACAATGATTAGTCCATTTACATTTAATGTGATTATTTATGTGACTGGGTGTAAATATACCATCTTGCTATTTGTTTTTATTGGTCCAATTTTTTTCCTCTTGCATTCTTTCTAATCATTTCTTTCTTTCTTTTTGGGATTGAATAACTTTTAGTATTTTATTCTATACTCTCTATCAGCTTTTATAGCAGTTAGCTATACCTCTTTGTTTTATTTTTGAAGTTTCCCTAGGGATTACAATGTGTATTTTTACTTTATCACAATCTGTCATGGATTGATTTCATACACTCTTCTTATAATGTAAGACTATTACCATGGCATATTTACCCTCTCATATCCTTTGTGTTATTCTTGTCAAACATTTTACTTTAGCATATATTTTAAGCCCCACAATACATTGTTACTATTCTGCTTTAAACAATCAATTTTTAAAGGCATTTTAAAAAGAAAAAAGTATCTTTGCTCACATATTTGCCATTTCTGGTAACCTTCATTCTTTTATGTAGAATCAATTTTCCATCTGCTATCATTTTCCTTCAAGCTGAAGAATTTTCTTTAATATTTCTTATAGTGCAGGTCAGCTGGTGATTATCTCAACTTTTGTTTATCTGGAAATATTTAACTTTTGACTTCATTTTTGAAGGAAAGTTTCCCTAGATGTAGAATTCAGATTTGACAGTTTTATTTTCCTTTCAGCACTTAAAAAATATGATCGTATTATTTTCTGGCTTGCATTATGTCTTATGAGAAGTTACTGATAACTCCGCAGTGGTTTCCTTGTATATAATGCGTGTTTTTTAAACTCTCTCATGGTCTTGATAAAATGATGATAAAAAATCTTAGATGCTCTTATAATTTTTCTTTATATTTACTTTTCAGCAATTTGATGATTACGTGCTCAGGTTTGGTTTTCTTTTTGTTTATCTTGCTTGGATGTGTTGAGCTCCTGGGATTTATGGATTGATATTTTTCATCAAGTTGAAAATATTTGAATGATATTTCTTCAATTTTTTTCTGCCCCTATTTATCACTTCTCCTTTTGGGACTCCAATTACACATGTTAGAATTCTTAATATTGTCCCACAGATCACTGAGTCTCTCTCTTCTTTGGTCTTTTTATTATTTGCATCAATTTGGATAGTTTCTATTGCCTTATCTTCAAGTTCATTAATCTTTTCTTCTGTTAAAGAAGAAGTTTTCATTTCAGATATTGTATTTTATTCATTTCTAGAATTTCAATTCTTTGGTATTCTTTTCCTCCCTATTGATAGTCTTCATCAGTTCATTCATTAGCATCATTTTTCCTTTGAATTCTGAAATATACTAATATCTGTTTGAAACTTCTTTTCTGTTAACTCCAACATCTTTGGGTGTGTTTCTATTTACTGTTTTATTTTCCTGGTTATGGATCACTGTTTTCTGCTTCTTTATATATCTAGAAACTTTTATTATATGTTGGGTATTACTGATGTTATAGTGTTGACAGTTTAGACTTTTTTTTGCCTTCCATTAGAAAGAGTTATGTTCCATTAAGCAGTCAATTTATTTGCACCTCAGCTTGTCAGCTTGATCCTTTTGAAACTTGTTTTTAGTCTTTGGTTGGGAATGTCTAGAACAGCTCTTATTCTAAGGTGATAATATCTCTATTCTTAACACTTGGTCTTTCTGGGGGTCTCAACTGAATTCCTGGTATGTTCAACAACTCTCCACCAACCAACTGGAATTTCTACATCTCTCAGCACTATATGGCCTCCATAATCTCTACTTAGCTGACGCCTCCCCAGTTAATGCTCTCTGTCAAGCCCTGACTACATAAAAGCATGTTAATATTCATCCAGTTACTAAAGGGATCCCTATATTGATTTCTGCAGCTCCTTGTCTGTGAAATTCACTCCTGTCTGGTACTCTGACCCATAAAGTCAAGCTACCTGAGCAGCCCAGAGCTCTGATTCTGCCTCTCTGGTTCAGTAAGACCACCGTGCTGTTTGGGCCCCACCTCCCCGTACTACAAATAAGAAAGTGCCTCCAGGAAGAAAGCAGGGGCAATTACGGAGCTCACTTTGTGTGTTTGCTTTCTCTCAATGATCAGGGGCTTGTACTGTCTGTTGTCCAATACCTGAAAACAGTTGATTAATATGTTTTTCCCAGTTTTATAATTGCTTATGGCAGAAAGGATACTCCAGTACTGGTTACTTAGTCACGGCCAAAAGAGTAAGTCTCTGAATCTTTCTACATGTCTTTTGAGACTTAATTCAAACATGAAACCTGTCCCTATGCCCATTTCCACACCATTCACTTTTTCCAGAATCCTTTATCATTATTCACAGTGCCTGGTACTTACTGGTTGCTAACAAAGTGGTTGGTGAAATGACTGACTGAATGAATGAACAAATGAAAGAATTCTTATCCAGATCACTGTATGCACAGGCAACAGATACCCTATTGAGAAAATACACAGCAGGTGCAACATACTTTATTGCATTACATATGGAGGCAGATAAAGAAAGGCCATGTTCAGACTAAGCCTCTCTACAGAACCCGTGAATGAGATGACCATAATAGATCAGAGATGGAAAACTACAACCTTCAAATAATAATGTACACACAGAACTGTTAGGATAACAGTCTATGAAATAGGAGTCAAGATCAAGAAGGAGAAAGCAAGCAGGTTGTATAACATAAAGTAAAACAGTGAAGGGCTGATCCCAGACCTTATGATTCCATTTGTCTTTCACCAAGACCTCACTGCTTTGGGTCTTAGCTGAAAGTATTCTTTTTCAAACATTTCAAGGGTCTCTTAGTTTATTCTGCAATATAAAACTTATTCCCTATGGTAAAAATGTATAGAAATACATAGGTGAATTATAAGCAATGAGTAATTCAGACCACATGTTCTGGGGCATCCAGAGTGAGTAATAACCACTGTGTCCTAACTGATTGGCTCACTGGGACCCTAGGACTGTAGGCACTAGACTCCAGGTGTGGGCGATGTCTTTTCCCACCAAAATGGCACCCTAACAACACTGGCTTGCTGCAAGTTAATAAAATAATTTAGGAAGAAACTCTCTTCCAATGAAAGAAGTAAAACCATTCTTAGAAATAGACTACATGAGCAAGAAGCATAACGGAGGATTTTTACCTTGCAAAACTGGTTAAATAACATGCCTCAAAAATCTGAGTTTCTTTCCAATTGTTCCCTTCTTCATTCTTCCATCCAGGTCCAGCATTTATCACATTGGGCAGAATGTCAGTTTTTGTTTTTTGTTTTTTAATTAAACCAAACAAACTGGAAGGAGTGTTTGTGTCTGTGTGTGTGTGTGTGAGTGTGAGTGCACACATGTGTGTGTCTATGTGTACACGAGATAATACAGAGTTTAGATTTCTACCATCGAGTGAAATGAGTCTCACACCACACACTAGGAGAAGCACTCATGCATTTCTACGTTGATGAAAGGACAGTTGAGGAAACGTGGCCATGAAGGACAGCTAGGCTTGATAGAAACATCACAACTGTCAACTGTTGAAACACTCAGTTCAAGTGGGTCTCGGTACCTTCCCTTAGGTACAAAAGACTCATACTCATCACATTGTAAAAGAATGTGAAAATAACGAAACTCAATCATTTCTGCAAATGCACTAATTTTGCTGTTCAAATACAAATCAAGGCTCATATTCTTCTCAGAGAGGCTAACAAGGTTTAGAGTATATTCCCTCCAAAGGGAACACTGAAGGTCAACTGCCCCCACACATGACCTTTCATGCCACTGGTGGAGATGAATGATGAGCTGGCTGACTGTCTCTGCCTGGTGTTTCCATTGAAACTGACTCTTGGCATCTTTTATGTTGCTGTGTTCTCACAGTCTAAGTCAGTAGGACATAGAAGACATTCGATAAATATTTTTAAAATTAATTTTAAGAGTATCTTGTAGTCTTTTAGTTCTAATAGATGAGAATGCCTAATTAAAGATGTGGGAATTTAGTGTTTGAACTGAAAATGTATCTAGTAGATCCCAGATGTCTTGCCGCATAGGATATGTATCAATTTCCTGAGTATGGCCAAAATGCAGGGCCGCCACTGCTGCTGCGACTGGCAGCCCTCTCCTGACCAGCTGATCCTTTCTGCCTCCATTTTCTTGTTTCCAAAGCAGCAAGCACTGTCCTCGTTTAAGCACTGTTTGCCACATCTACCAGTGACAGGCTGGGCCTGGCTTATTTATTCACACTTAATTCCAAAAAGGAATGAAGTCAATTTAAAAAGGCACACAAAGTACAAAAGCAAATGATAAAATTTACAGGAAAATGTAGACAAGAAAAACATGATGAAGCCAGAATAATGTCAAGAGACCCTCACTGTGTTCTGTGATGCTCTCTATATTTATTAAAGGTGGGCCACAGATCTCACTTGGGCTTTCTGCCAATGTAGAAAGAGAACATGAATAGTTTCTTGTGTCCTTAAGACAAAAACAAAATAATTGCTTGGAAGGATCATAGCTATTTCTGGCAAAGACAACAGAGAGACGACATCCCCAGGACCCTCATAAAGAGAACATTGTGCAATATGGTGAATATCATCCTTGATAGCATTTCACAGCAAGTACAAACACAAGGTTCGCCAAGCTGTTGTAATACGGCCAAAGTGCAATGAAGAAAAAGCATTTCTTTAGGTGGCCCAAACAATTCAGCCTTAGGTACGTGGCTCTCCAGATCTGGTATCACCCAAGGGCAGATTTTAGAGACTTTTGAGGACTGGGAGAACTTCATACCTTTCAGGAAATCCTTGATATGGATCATTCCTCTCCACCTAGTTTTGACAATTATCATGTATCGAGCAGCAGTGAATGTTAATGTGTTCTCTCTGACAAGCACAGGAGTGTAGACATTCTGTGTGGCTGGTTCGTGTAGGCACTCCTGCTGTAACGGTCAGCCAGGTAGAGTGGCAGGAGGTAGAGCTGATATGCTCTTGGGAAAGTTGGGAAGCCAAAGGAGAATGGTTGTCTGAATAGAAGGTCCAGCAACCAAAAAGCAACCAAAAGTGTCCCTGCCTCCCATTCCAAACAACCCCATGAGGGAGGCTCCTTCCTGGCTAGAAGCCTGGGCCAGATGACAGGATCCCTGAAGGGAGAGCGGAGATCAGGACAGGCCACTGGAGTCAGATGGCATGGGAACCTGACTCCTAGGGAGACATTTGAACTTAATTCTGGAGGTGACAGGCAGCCAATGGGGATTTTTAAGTCCCAAGGAAACATAAGGAAAGTTGCAACTAAGAAAGATTCCCCAGCAGTGTTGGGGAAGTAAAGAGGAGACACTAGTGATGGAAAAATCAGCCACCCACAGCCCCATGTCAGGTGAACAGTGATGGGGAATGGAACCAGGGCGTTTACCAAGAGGTCAGAGGAAACGATGGAGACACTGGGTCATTATGTGATGGGGACTTCAAAGGGACACATTAAAAACAGTCCCCTGCAGCAGAAAGGCTGCACTGAAAGAAACTGTCAGCTTGCTTTACAACCTTGCAGCAGGAACATGCATATTTAAGCTTAAATGCACGTTTTCAAGGTTGGGCCTCCCGGCCCTCCAATCTTCCTCCTTATCTGACACCAGTATTTTGAGAAATAAATGATCAGTTGTCTCAAAGAATCTGACTAATTGGACTTTACAGAAAACCCTAAATATCATCATTATCACATTTACTGTTATCTACTAATCATATTTTAAATATCTTTACTGGAGATTTATTTGAGCTGAGTTTTAAAATAGTCACTGACTTTATCAGCCCAGTGTGCTAGGCACTCAGCTTGTGACATGACTAAGGTCACAGAGCAGAACTAAAACAAACTATAGGATTGGCCTGTTCAGACACTGAATGAGTTTAGTTCTTTATTATTTTAGTGGGCAATTTATCCCCCAGTCCCAATTTCCAGTCCTTCAGCAGAACTGGACTCATACATCTTTTAACTATCACACTGAGAATCTAGGAGACCTCCTGGTGACCTCATTGCTCAGCATATGTAACAGACTAGCCAGTGAGCAGTGGAGGAAGAAGACAAAAACATATTAGAATAACTTATAACAGGTTTGATTTTGTGGGCATAGTGGAGATTTTTATTATAACAATTTTATATTCCAAAGAGCCTCAATTTGCTTTAAGATCTGTCCATATGAATAAAATTTTTCCTAAGACCTGTTTGGCAAGCTAGATTTTAAAGTTAGCGTGTAATACCTTTAAAAGAAAAAGCATAGATTTTTCTCAGATAATTTTTATTTCAAAACATCATCTATTTTTGCGATGATGCGACTTACCAAATTAAAAAGTAATTTCTCAGATAGCATCTCATTTAATGCACATGTCAATCTGGTTATGCATATGTAATTTCTCTCTTTTTTTTTTTTTTTTAAAGATTTTATTTATTCATTTTTTCCCCCCAAAGCCCCAGCAGATAGTTGTATGTCATAGGTTCACATCCTTTTAGTTGCTGTACGTGGGACTCGGCCTCGTGCTGGACGGAGAAGTGGTGCCTCGGGGCGCGCCCGGGATCCAAACCCGGGCCGCCAGCATCAGAGCGCGCGCACTTAACCGCTAAGCCACGGAGCCGGCCCTGTAATTTCTCTTTTTATAAATAAGGACACTGAGTCTCAAAAGCAACTTGTCCAGTGGAAGAGTGCGGTCTGTTGAATTTAAAATCAGTATTTTTCTTTTATCACACACTGTCTAATGAGGCTTGACAAATGACCAGCAAAAGCTTCCTGAATTTACTTTATTCTACCAACCCATAAGGGAAAATGAAATGAACCAAGTTGCTTAGTTCACAAGGCAACTTATATTGGTCAGCTTTGAAGCATAAGTATAAGAAATGTGAAATATATAATCATTATCTCTGTGAATTATATGGTTTTCCCCCACTTCTGCCCCATTTATAGATGAGAAAAGCAATGCACTCAACTTTACTCAGAAGAGTTGGGTACTTTCTAATTCATATTTAATTCAAAGTTGTATTATCTTTCTTTTCTCCCACAAACTTACTTCTGAGTGTTGAATGTTAAAATATGCAAACTCTGTTAATGTTCCACAGGAAAGCCCCTTTTCTTCCCAGACTTGCTAACTAGACAAGTACGGCTTTGTCTCTCTCACTAACAGGTCACATAACTTGAAATAAAGAAAACCACGTATTTAGGAATTCTGAACCTAGTATTTTATGGGTAAAGTTTGGAACCAAGGGATTTAACAGATACCCAAGTTATGTAGACATAAGAACTAAGGACTCACTAATGACCTAAATGTCGCCATAGAGAAGAGAGAATTCTAGATAGTTCCAAGATTAGTGGAAGAGCTGTGGCTCTGCATGGATTAGCCAGTTAGGATAAAGGTTTGGCTTGGATTAGCTTTAGATAAGATTAGGTTACACAGATATTTTTTAAATGTCCCCATAGGCCACTGATTATGGGGTGTTAGCCAAACTCTGAGATGGCTGATAACATTTCACACAGACAGGAACATAAATCCTATTTTTTGATATTTTCCAGACCCAATGGTCATGTGTAGCTACCTCCTGATAACCGTGCCTTTGCATTCCATGTTCAGTCTCCAAGAGCCATCCAGGTTTCAGGGTTGCTAAGGCAGAAGCTAATTCAAGAAACTGAGCTGCTAAAAGTGGTGCTGCCATATTAACATTTAGGAGCACATTCAGGTAAAACTTGTATTTTTGAGTTTCAACAGCCAAATAGATTGTTTAAAAAAATGGTTACTCATTCTTTTCTTTCATACTCTCTCCTTATTTATTCTTTCTACTTCCCTCACTCCCTTCCCTCTATTCCTCCCTCCCTCCCGCCCTTCCTTTCTTCCTTCCTTCCTCCCTCTTTTCTTCCCTCCCTTCCCTCTCTTCCTCCCTCCCTCTCTTCCTTCTTTCCTTCCTATCTTCCTTCTTCCCTTCCCTCTATCCTTCCTTCCCTCCTCCCTCCCCTCAAAGGCAGTGGGGTCTACTACAAAGGTCATGGACTCGGAAGTCAGCCACATCTTGGTGTTTACCCCTCCTCCATCACTGGTGACTGTGAAGCCTTGAGCACCTTACTCAACCCATTTACCAGATATCCTCATGTCTAAAATAGAGAAAATAACACCTACTTACTTCATAGAGTTATTATAAGGAATATTCTGGTAATATAAGTAAAGTGCTTAGGATGGTACCTGGCATATAACTGGTGCTCAGGAAACTACAGACTGTCTCTACTTTCTCACTCAACCAATATTTACAGGGCATCCTACCAAGAGCCACGCAATGTGCTGGGAGAGGGACATGAACAAGGCAAGGAGTCTCAGTCTTGGAGTGTCTCACAGTCTAATAGAGCCTGGTTGACTCAGCTTCTCATAGCCTGCAGGAATAAAGAACTGAATATATAAACTGCAAGAACACTGAAGATAAAGAGGCTTTGCTTTTCAAATTATACTTATTATTTTGTTATCAAGAAACATTGATCACCCACACACCTGGCATCATGGATAACATCCTAATCTCAAGGATTAATGATTTACACATACAAACATGTGTAAACCTAAAACAAAACATAGCTTTTATCACAACTTTGTTTTGAATAAAAGGACAAAGTAATCTATATTGGTTACGTGTTCTTGTTTGAACTAGTATATGAGCAAAAACCAGAAATATTTTGATCACATGGGAATGCAGAAAATATATACAAATGCAGTATCATTCATTGCAAGGAAGTACTAAGAAACGAATAAAGTAAGAGAGAAAAATGTAGTTAAACAAATAATAGAAAAGGTAAACGTCCACATAACACCATGCATTTCTTTTTTTTTTTTTTTTTTTTTAAAGATTTTATTTATTTATTTTTTCCCCCAAAGCCCCAGTAGATAGTTGTGTGTCACAGCTGCACATCCTTCTAGTTGCTGTATGTGGGACGCGGCCTCAGCATGGCCGGAGAAGCAGCGCGCCGGTGGGAGCCCGGGATCCGAACTCGGGTCGCCAGCAGCGGAGCGCGCTCACTTAACCACCAAGCCACGGGGCCGGCCCCACCATGCATTTCTGATTTCATTTTTCTTGAGCTTTCCAAAAATCCACTTTATCAAATGACTTTTTTATATTTCCTAAGACCTCCCCTAAGAAGATTTCTGGAAAATAGATCTTGATGTGATAAAAATGTAACAGTCCTATACTAATGAGGATAATGAAAGCTGCATGCATATCCACACGTATAACTAAATTTCATTACAGCAGCCTCAAAACTTTCCATGCATGTGACCCAGCCTTAGCTGATAGGATCTGCTTCATCATCCCAAGAGAGAATGTTGCTTTCCTGCAGTTCAAGTCATTTGCCATGGGAAGCCCAGGACTCCCTGCAGTCTAATTTCCATACTGTTCTATAAATCACATTTTCTGACCCCACTTAACCACAGACTCCTAGCCACAGACTCTTGAAATCCTTTTGCTGTGCCCTCTGGAACTCATAATCTATTCCTCCTCTTGTCATTAGTGCTCTACTGGAAACTTGCCTCTCCCTGTTCCTCTGCATCTCTCCCAAGTGGGGCTGATGGCTCTCACACACTCCTCTCACCACTGGGTCTGTAGAGGATGGAAGATAACCTCTTGTTTCTCACTGATGCTTTCATGACATTCTCTCACCATCCCCCCTAGCACTATCCTCTCTGGTTGCCATCTTCTTCGGCCCCTCTGGGTCACTCCCAGTCCTTCCATGAAGATTTTGGCTCTGGTTCACTATCACTCTCCAACATACCTCCTGCCATCATTCTTGGGATTTCAGTATCCACAGAGAGGCTCCTTCCAATATCCTGGCGCCCAGCCTCCAGCCCTCCAATGATCTCATCTTCCATTCAACCTCAGCCACTCATTTCCATAGTCATAACCCTAGACTGCTTAACCCCAAAACTGTTTCCCCTCTATAAATACTGGTTTCAAACATTCTACTCTCCTGCAACCACTTCTTATCTTTCCAGCTTATTTCCTCTAATATTTCCACTTCAACAATCCTTGTACCCTTCCCAGATCCAGGAGGTCCTACCACCAGGTCCTGTTTCCCACGTCTCTCATGCCCTCACTTCCCTCCTTTCTCAACTTACATTCCATGGCAAGGCATTATAATCATTATCGCCCCCTCGCATACATTGTCAGTTCCCTTGTCCTTGTCTTACTTCACGATACTCATTTGGCTCAATCCCAACCCTGATTCACTCCAACTCTGCCCTTCCATACCTGCACCCATGAAGCTGAATGTGGCTTAGATAAAAACACAAGCAATCTTAACAGGTCTTCCTTTAAAATCATGATCACTAACCTCAAGGAAGCTCTTCATGATGTCCAACTATATTTCCCCACTCCACTCTATCCCATTCTCATGCCTTCTCTCTAACACCCACCCGCTACCTGCATGTGTGCTGTATGTTCTCCTTGATGAACTACCATGGATTCCACCCTTCCAGCCCTTCAGATTCCATCACTTTCCATCACAGCAAGCCCTTCTCTTCCCTTTGCCTGAAATTCCTCCACTCTGCTTCATCACTATGGTAGTGCTTCTGATGCCTAGTCCTCTCCCCAGCCCATGGACTAATAATGTTTAGGCATGTCGACCTTCCCTGTTGCAGCACTGTATCAGCAGGAAGTCAGCAGCTGCTCAACTTCCCCCCTTGACGCCAGCTGTGGTATCAAGCACTGGGATAACCACCAACAGCACCTACTCCCTAGGAAGGAATTATACTCAAACTTCAGCAGGGAAAAGAAGTTCAACTTTCCCCCAACTGCATCATATGGTGGAACCATTTCATATCTGCTGAACTGATGGACCATCAGTGCTGGAAAGAAACTTAGAAATCACACCAAGGCTCTGATGAAGAAATCGAGGCCTCGAGAGGCCAAGTCCTATGTGATGCTCTGTTGAATATGTTGAATATCCTGATTTAAAGTGGGTTTTTCTTTTTTTGCTACTAGAAAAATGATATGGGGCTTTTGAAAGGCTGTGCAAGTGACTGAAGGCATTATACTCCAGTTATTTAGTGTTTAATAAACTAAATAAACACTATGGTACAAACTTCAAACAAATACCTGAAGGGAGGAGTGAAGGAAGAAGGTAAAATGATCACGTAGAAAGAGAAGTTCTGGTTAAGGATAGAGAGTCATGTGGTTTGCCTAGTTCAACTAGTAACTAGCCATGAGCCTGGGGAAAGTGTTCATCTCCTTGGGCCTTGCTTTTCCCATTAGTTAAATGTGAGGAAGTGATGGGATTATGGCCTTCCTGAGGGTACACGTCACCTTCATAGGTGAATGTTCCCTCCTTAGCTCAGAGTTCACATGTATCTCATAAAGACTCCCTCCAATGCCTTTTTCTTTTTGCTCATATTCTTGGTTCTTCACCTCTTCAGACAGTATTTTCAAGTTGCCTGGCTCCTCTTTGCAGCATTGTGACTTCTCATTTATTTTTCTCTTCTAATAGAAATAATCTAACCCAACAGCCTGGGTCACCTAGACAACTAAAGGAGAACAGAAATGGATTGAACAGACAATCAACTCTCACTTTTCCATTTTCCTGTGTCCACCTACTTGAATGATGGTTAAGTGGGACTTAAAATCCAACAGATTCCATTTCTTTTGAAAAGCCTTGAACTTGGTGCCCCTCACACTGTTGGCCTTCTGAAGTGCATTATCTGTTACTTTGACTTAGATTTAAAGCCAATGATTGAACTGTCAACTCTTGAATGGTTTCCTTAAAGGCTGCCTGGTTAGGTAGATGCAAGTAATACTCATAAACCCAAGAGCAGCAGGGGCACTACAATCTTGTTTCCTTACATTAACAAGAAAAGAATGTATTTCTATTCTGGGTTGCATGAGCCAAAAGGAGTAGAAGAGAAAAATGTGGCTTCCTTATTTGCATTCTTGATTTGAATTTGCATCAATCATTTGATACAGTACCAGCCAATAGAAATAGGATGTGCCATGGACCTTGATCAATTTTCTGGGCTACTCAGGATCTATGTTTGGAAAACTACCCACTGTGCCAGAGACTGGCAATTTGTTCATCAAATCTTTCTACTTTTTTTCCTGGGTACTCACCTAGACAACATTTCCCAGCTTCTCTTCTAGTTAGGTCAATTGTGGACATCAGAATGTAAGAGCAAATGATGTAGCCCAGGTTCAGGCCTGGCCCATAACAATCTTCTATGCATTTCTCTACTCTCTGCCAGCTTGATTATAAAAGCCAGGGTGACCTCAAAAGCAATGAGCTAGGGAATAGGCAGAGCTTCCATTAGCCAGGATCCCTGGTAGTGTGGAATGGAACCAACTTCTACCCCTACTGCCTCCTCTCACCGACTGTTCTCTACGTGAGTACAAGATAAACATTTATTGAGTCAGTCATGAGATTTGGGACTTAACTATTATAGCAGCTAGCATGACTTCAACCAGTATACCCATATTACGAGTCTCACCTCCCACTACAGCAACTGAAAAGTTAGACACTCTCTTTCCCAGACTGCCTTGCATCTATAGCACGTGCATGTGATCTCAACTTTATTCATCAGATGCATCCACACCAGATGCTGACTAATGAGCTGGTGACACAAAGAAGCAGGGCTCATGTGGAACACATTCTGGATGGGAGATGGCCTCAGGGGCTCTTCATCCAGTTTCCAGGGTAGCAGTAGTAGTCAGCAGCATCCAGTATCCAGGGTCCCGGTGTCAATGACGTGAGGGCAGTGCCTGGGCCCACCAGCCGAGATGTGACATCTTCACAGGATCAGCCCTGTGGTGTGATTTTAGACCTGGCTCTTGTCTGATAGCCAACAAGCCTGCTTCTCCAGCCTTCTCAGCAAGTTTGTGTCCTGTTCAGTATCTTCCAATAAACCCTTCTCCCGCTTAAGTTAGCTAGCTGATTTTTGTCACTTGTAACCAAGAGTTGCTATTGACATAAATGTATCCCTTTTGGTGAGAGAGACAGGTGGACTTCCTTGCTCCCTTGGGGAGCCTCAGGGAGGTTGCCTTCCTCTGGGGTGTATTATTCACTTCCTGAGAGTCAGTCTGTGCTGTGAGCAGCTTGGGTTTCCACTGATGGCTTCAGTCCGCTCCAGGAGGGAGAACCAATGCATCTGTATTTTGACTGCCCCAGGTTGTGCTGAAGTAGGTTCAATCTGACCAAAATCAAGCCTGCTATTTGGGAAAATAGAGAATTGGAAACAAAAGTGAAATGCTGAAGAAATATTTTTTAAAAAATACCCAAGGAGGAAAAAGAAAACAAGAGCTTCCCTGGGAATACTGTACCATATGGTACAAAGAGATATAAAACACAACGCTCAATTTAGGTCAACTGGATTCTTCCTGCAACAAAAGCATAATTTAGATTTTCTCAAGCTATATGCTCTCTTAATAGCACCGTGTTCCAAACTACAGCAGAACTAGGTCAAAGAAAATGTATTGTACAAGAGCAGGGGGGTATTGGGCAGGATAACCGGCATTTTTTTCTCAAGAGTCATTATTGTGCTTCAGCCACCATTAACAGCCAGGTTACATTTCTCCTGTGGTTGGCAGAAGGAAGGAAAATCACCTCAGGAGGCCCTCCTGGGCAGTTTCACCTTAACACAACCACTGCCTCTATCTTGTGCCCCACTGACCACATCTACCTCAATTCCGAGCCTCCTTCCAAATGTCACCTGATGCAGTTTCTGGAGTCTGGTATGCTGTTATAACACTGGCCCCCAGTGAACCATGCAGTGTGACAGGGCCCCTTTCCTACCACTTGAATCTGAGCTGTCCTTGGGAAGGGCTTTGGCCAATGGAATGTGGCAGGAGTGACATGGTGCCTGTCCTAAAAGCTGGGCTATAAGAGGCCTTGCAGTATCCGCTTTGGCGGCCCAGGTTCATTTCCTGGGCGTGGACCTACACCACTTGTCTGCAGCCATGCTGTGGTGGTGACCCACACGCAGAATAGAAGAAGATTGGCACAGATGTTAGCTCAGGATGAATCTTCCTCAGCAAAAAAAAAAAAAAAAAAAAAAGAAGAAGAAGAAGAAGAAGAAGCTGTAAGCTGAAAAGAACTGTGATGGAAACTAGAACTCAGATTCAACAAAGCTAACTTCAAAAGTTCTTCCTTTGAAATCCAGGAAAATTCCAGGAACAAGTGAAGCTCTCAGAATAGATGATTCTGCTGCATTATTGCACCAGAGACACTTAATGTCCACCACCTCTCGTGGCATTTTCTGGCATTTGTGCAAAATTTCAGAGAAACTCTGCTTCTCTGATTCTCCTGTAGAATCTAATCACTACTCCCTCAGCCCAAAAACCTTTTCCAAACCAAGCTCCCTAAATTACATTCCTAAAATGCATAGAATACACACTTAAATCATAGACCCCATCACTTCAGAAAAAAATCTTTTGTACAAATTTATTTATGAATATTAATAAGAGGAATGGATATTCACAAAACTTATGCTTAGAAATTTTCATCCAAAGAACCAAAAGACTTGGTCCTCTGTAGGTAATGGTGTTCAAGATGTGAAATAATGGCAATTTGTTCTTGGCTAAAAGGTGTCCTTTTGTCACTCTGAGGTTATGGATGACTATGACCTGGCTCCTACTTGTCCTTCTAGCATTGTCTGTGACCCCTTCCTCACAAACCACTTGAAAACCACATCTGGCTACTTGGTGACTCTTTGTTATCACACCAGCCATCCCCTTCTCTCCTGCAGCCTCTCCTCTGTCGAGCCAACCCAGACCTCAGTCTGATTCCAGTGCCCCTGCTCTGGTCCCCACAGCGCCCTGTGCACGGCGCTGCAATAATACTTATCTCTCTGGGTGGTAATTGCTCATTACGTGTCTGTCTTCTACGTGAGGCTCCAAGCTCCTGAAGGTGGGGGCCTCCACTTCTGTATTCACAGCACCTAGTCCAGTGCTTGACATATAATTAGTGCTGAATAAACGTCTCCCAAATGAATATAAGACTCAGATGTCCAATTAGCTGTTTGATACATTCACTTGGATGAATCAAGGGCATTTTAAAATGAAAATATTCAAAATGGAGTTCTTGATTACATCCTCAAACCCAAAAGTCCTGCTCCTCTTCTAGGCTCCCCAGTTTCAGTAAAGGTGCCTCTGTCCACCCAGCACCCAACCTAGAAACTGGGGAGCACGCTGAGCGCCCCGAGCTCCCCTCATCCCCACCATCCAGTCCTGCTCTTTCCACCTCCAAATCTTCCAGCACTTCTCTCTCTCCACCACCCTCTCCTTCTTGGGTGACCACAAAACATTCCTAAATGGTCTCCCTGTTTCTGCTTTTCTCCCCTCTAGTACACTCTCCACGCAGCTACCAGAACAATCTCTTAAACTGCCACTTAGGTCAGTCATTTCCCTTTCTAGAACCCCTACACAGCTCCCCATTATGCACAGAATAAAATGCAGCCCCCTTGCCCTGGCTGTGAGGCCCTGCATGACCCGGCATCCCGTCTCCTCTTCTCTTGTGCCACGTGCCACCAGTGTGCTAGTTAGCTCTAGTCACATCAGTCCTCTCAGGCTCCAGGAATGCTCCAAGGTGCCCCAGATTCATCCTTTTAGTACCTATCAGCTCCTGGCCTGCAACATTCTTCTTCCTGTTCTCCTCTTCTAGAGGCCTTCCCTGACGATCACATCTAATGTAGCACCTCCTCATGCTCACCCTCTGCACTGGTTTCAGTCACAGAACTTCATTTACGTCCTTCATAGCACCTTCCCCAAGCTGTAATTAGTTTGTTCATTTGATGATTTGTTTATTTTTCACGTCTCCCACTGAAGGTCAATATCCTGAGGGTAAAACTCAAGGCCCCGTGCCCATTGCATCTCCAGCATTAGAACACTGCCTGGCACAGAGGAGGTGTTAGAAAAACACATATTGAGTGAAGGAATAAACAAAGAACATAGACGAAGGGAACATGAGTACATCTATCATGCTAATCCCTGCACGCTCCAGCACACAACTCCAGCATCTGATTAATGGGAAAACTGGGGTCACACTTTCAAGATTTAGACTGACTCAGTAACCACAAAGTGATAAGCATTCAGTATGCCTTCATATACATGATCTCATTTAAAGCACACAACTTTATGCGGCAGCCATTCTTCCTATTATTCTCATTTTACAGATGAAAAGAAAAGCTCAGAGACACTAAATGACTTGCCCACAACAGACCACAACACCTGGAACCCATAGAACCAGGTTCTGTTTTAGGTCTGGCTGACTCCACCTGGAGCCCACCCATGTTCCATGACCTCCCGTTGCTTCTGAGTTTTTCCCAGAAGGACTGAAACCAAAGTTCTGACTTGCTTTTCCAAAGGTTTACATCAGACTATATGTTTTACTTTATTATTCCCTCAGATGACTGGAGTCTATTTATATCAGAATACATGGAGATAGGCAGTTGTAGCAGGCTCCCTAATTCTCATTCAATAGGACAGGCATCAATTCTTCCTCTTTAATGGTGACTTCTTATTGAAAGCTTTGCATGATTACTTAAACGACCGACTTTCAACAACTTTCACGATGAAGAGAGTCTTACCTCGGAATTCCAATCCTCGGAGTTGAAAGGTGACAAGACCATTGCCAATTTCAATCAGGTGAACAAAAGCATTGAGGTAATCTGAAGCCAAAATAAAGCAATCGCCAGAGCTGTAGTTACCCCACCGACCAAGAACTAAGTCTCCACAGAGGGACTCCTGGAGGGCCCTTGTCAAGTGCTCATAAAAGATGGAATTGAGATTGTTGTCATCATTCCCTAAAGACAGAACAAGAAACACGCTCAGTGAATGTTTATTCCCTATGTACTCAGACCAGGAAACAGTGAGTTGTCATTTGATTAAAGGTAAACCAGTCTTTTCAGATACTTTGCCAATTGAGTGGATTTTGTGATACCCTCCTCTTTTTTCCTTCTATACTCTTTCTGGGCAATCTCATCTCCACAAATGGACTGAACACTGTCTAAATGCAGATGACTTACAAATTCCTATCTCCAGCTGACTTCTCTTGTCTGAGCTCTAGACCTGTATACCTACTTGTCTACTTAACATCTTCTCTTGCACATCTCAAATGCTCTTCACCTTCAACATGCCCAAGCCGGGTCCCCCCTTCTGGTCCCCATCTCAGTCAGCCATAACCTAGGGATCCTTGTTCCCACTCCTTCATATCTAAGCCTTTCAATTTTACTTTCTTCAAATATTTTTTGCATCTTTCTCCTTTTTCTCTATTTCCATTATCCCTACCCTATTCCAAGCTACCTTATTTCTCAAGTCACATGACTCACCTATGTATCTTCACTGGGACCTCCTATCTAGTCTATTATTCTCTACACCAAAGTCAGAATGAGCTTTTCAAATTGGAGAGTTGAACATGCTACCCAGGACCCCCTACCCCCACTATTCAAAGCCCTTAGTGGTTTCTCAATGCTCTTAAGATAGTGAGAAGACTTCTTAACATTGCCTATAATAGGATCCAATATAATCTATCATTCACAGGTATGAGCTAGGACGGTTCTGAGCAAACTCAGGATATATGGTCACACAAGAGGCACTGTGTGACCCGCTCTCTCCATCAATCTCCGTCCTTACCTCACACTAACTCCCCTCTTCCAGCTCCCTTATGCTCAGCAACACAGAACTTCTTTCAGTTGAGTGACTCACATGCCCCTTCCCACCCTGGGCCTTTGTAGATACTGATCTTTTTGCCTGGGTTGCTCTTCTATTCCTCTGTGGCTTGTTAACTCTACTATTCTTCAGACCTCAGCTCAATCACCACTTTAGGGAAGCCTTCACTGACCACTTTGCTGGGCCAAATTCCCCACTATAGGCTTCCCAGCGTGTGATCCTCTGCTGGGAAGCATTTGTCACAGTTGGAATTTGACTTTTGTTTTTTGTGTGTATATGTGTCTATAGGTATTTGAGCAACATCTGATTTCCTCCAATGCACCATAAAGTGAAGGAAAACAGAACTATGTCAGAATTTGCTTATCTTTGTTTCCCACTAGTGGCAGAATTCCTAAGTAGGAACTAACTAAATATCTGTTGAATAATAGATAACACCATAGATCATACAGCTTCTTTAAGAGAAATTTTGTTTTTAAAAACATACTTTTCAAGTAACTCTAGGGATTTTTTTGAAGTCAAAGTCATTGAGGCATAATTTACAAACAAGAAACAGCATCAATTTTTATATATATATAGCTATAATATAAACGATTATTGCAAATATTATGTTATACACAAATATATATTTTTATACATTATATATTATAAATACATAGATATAAATTATTATATTATATATAGATGCCATTTATTATTTTTAAATTATATATGTATATGAAACTCAGACTTCCTGAGAAATCTATAAGATAACACTATCAAATTATGAATATCCTTGCTGGGCATTCATAAGAGTCAAAAGCTGAATTGAAATTAGTGTATTTATAAAATAATTATGATTAATGGAAAGAAATAAACTGTTCCATGGGCTGAGTCATGTCATATAGTTTAATAAAGTATCAGTATGCTTAATCTTCTATGCAGAATAAGCCTGTCTGACCTGCCGTTAAATTCATTTTCTATGATGAATCAGCATGCATCTAATTAGACACTACTTTGGGTCTCTGGCACTTTTAAAGGAAAAGCCTGAATGAGAGAATTTACTTTTGTTTAATTGTTCCAACTGTCTGATGTTTAAACAAAACAAAACAATTTAAATCATTAAAAGTGGAGATCTTCTTAGAACACATTGACCACATATCTGCATAATTAGATTAAAATGAGTCAACAATTATGAATAACTAGAGG
Organism: Ceratotherium simum simum; assembly: GCF_057802395.1. NCBI lineage: Eukaryota > Metazoa > Chordata > Mammalia > Perissodactyla > Rhinocerotidae > Ceratotherium > Ceratotherium simum. The sequence continues at coordinate 18,562,658 of NC_141905.1, read as the reverse complement.
CACGATGCACTTGTGAATCAGTCCATATGCCTAGTGTCAACAGCCCTGCAATGTCATAGAGTCCCACAGCTGCACATCAGAGATATTTGTAGCCCCCGCCTCAAGTTGTACTGACATAAAGTTCAACAAAAAATAAACCTGTCTCTCCAGGTATTTTCAAATTTCAAATTATGATTTCAAATTAATCATGTATATGCAATTCAAATATAGATAATAAGCATGATGCAATCCTTCCTAGACAAAATTTTTGGCACAGGGGAGACACTGAAGTGGATAAAACTAGAGAACAGCTAAAATTTGCATTCCGATATGAGGTAAAAAGAGGTAGAGTGGTTAAAAATGAGGTAGATTATGGACGGGGCTGGCCCCATGGTGTAGTGGTTGAGTTTGATGTGCTCCATTTCAGTGGCCTGGGCTCACAGGTTTGGATCCCGGGTGCAGACCTATACCACTTGTCAGCCATATTGTGGCAGTGGCCCACATACAAAAAAAAAAAAAGAGGAAGATTGGCACAGATGTTAGTTCAGGGCTAATCTTCCTCAAGCAAAACAAGAGGAAGACTGGCAACAGATGTTAGCTCAAGGTGAATCTTTCTCAGCCAAAAAAGAAAAAAAAGAGAGAGAAAGAGATTATGGAAAGGAAAAGGTAAAATAATTTTTTAGCAGGTAAACCCTTCCACGGCTTAAAGTTGAACAAAGTTTCTGAAGACTTCTGGATCCTGGATCCTGGAATGGTTTGCTTTTAAGGACAACATACTGCTGATGCTTCTCCAAAGAATTTTTTGCTCAAACACCAATACCAAGGTTTACAGTCTGTATTTGTCATTCATCAGATACAAACTAAATTGTCTTAATTAACAGTCATTCAATGCTGAACAGATACCTAATCAACTCTAAATAATGGAGGAATGCATTTCCAAACCAAATCAGGAGGCTTGATCAGTCTACCTGCACAGTTTTATTTTTACAGTCAGCATATTTACCAATACATGCCTTGTCTCCAAGAGGATTAAAAAGAGTGAGTACTTAATTCCTCTTTTCGGATTGAAGAAATCCATCTATACAACAAAATGAATAAATAGTTTTTAAAAAGAGAAGGAAGATATCTTCTTACCTGGATCCTTTTCAATTTGGACCACCAGTCTTGTGTTGGAATTATCCACACGCCTTGTACTAGAAGGGGCCACAAAAGGGTAAAAGGTCATGATTAGACCCCTACAAGTGAGGGAGTTGGTTTACAGAATCAGCTGTGTGAGCGGGAAATGCAGGGGAGATGGAGCTCACGTACTGGGATGATTGTTCCAGTTGGCAATGCTGCAGGAAGAAAGAGGGGTCTCATGATAAAGGAGGGAGAGAAAGTATAAGAAATACATGGAGAGAAGAGATAACTAGTTCTCAGGATTAGGGAGAATGGCCTTGCGCCTTATATCAATTTGAGCACTGGGTCTGTGAAATAAAAGTAAGCACTTGAAATAAAAACAAGAACTTGAGAGCAGTGCACACATAAGCATCTTTCTTTTCAAATTGATTCCAGAAAATCGTGGTGAGTAGCCAACATCTCCACTACTTGCTTTCAATAGCTGGGTGCGTTCTTACAGGGCATTTTTTAGGTTGCACCACAAGAGTAAAAATAGCTCTCACCAACTTAAGAGAAGATGGATTGTCTGTAACCATGGTAACAAGTGGCCACGAGACCAGTTTTAAACCTCTTCAATTACAACAACTCACCTCAGTTCACAGCTTTTGTAAGCCAGCCAATCCATGGTGGCCCCTCGCTTCTGAACATCAGCCAGTGATGGACAGACTCATTCCAGACATCTGAGGGGTGACCAATCAACAACAGTCTCCCCAAATAACCGCCTGTGCAGATACCCTCTTAAGCCTCTAAAACATCACCAGTCCTTGAACTTCACATGTCTTGACAACCCTTTATAAGTGCGTTAGTCTGCTCTGCTTGGAGAGACTGTGCCTGATGAGCTTTTCTTTTTATTTCAGATATCAATTGGTGGTCTCATCATCTTTCATCCAAAATGAAATATGAAATTGACATCAACCATATGAAGTTGATGATATCCAAGGTTTATGACCTACAAAATGGCAATTTCATATGGTTAAACCTAAGCCATTAAGAAAGGACTTTCACTAGAAATGTATCATTGAACACAGGGTTACATACAAGTTTGAACATAGTGAGGGTCCTACTAGTATTCGCGAAAAAACGGACCTTTAGCTTGCCTGTCCCCTGCCATCGCCATCGCTCTGCCCTTTGCTTTCTATGCTCCGACCACACTGGCCTTCTTTTTCCATGTCTTCAACGTGCCCCAACTTCCTATTCCTGTCACCCTCCCTCCCTTGCATCCTTTACAGATGCTGTGTCCTCTACTAGGAGGACTCCCTTTTCAGTCCCATCCACTTTTCCTCCTGGACTCCGCTCATCCTTCCAGTCTGGCTCAAGCATCACTTCCTCAGGGAAGACTTCCCTGACGCCTACTCTAGGTGAGATTCATGTGCTCTTTCACACCCCGGACCTCTAATTTGGAGCACCTGTCATGGTTAATACTACTAATGATGATGGGAGCTTACACTTATATAGCACTTCCTTGTGTAAGTACTTTACACGTATTAACTCATTACATCCTCACAACTGCCTTCTGAGGTAGGCACTACTACTAGACCCACTCCCACAGAGAAGGAACCTAAGTCACAATGAGATTAAGTCAAGTGCCCAAAGTCACAGAGCTAATCGGTGGTAGAGCCAGGATTTGAACCCAGGTCAGCTTCTCTGGAGTCTTTACTCAGTACACGTCATACATTGCTTCATGTAATTATTTGATGTTATCTACCTCTTACTCCAGACCATGTACCATGAGGGCAAGATTTTGCTCACAATTGGCATGTAGTAGTCACTCAACAGGTATCTATTGAATATATAAATGAATAGTCAAAGATAACGCTGTTTCTGGGGTTTTTTCCTCTCATGATACCTGCTAAGAAAAAAGGAGACTAGCTGCTACAAGATAACATTTAAACATGATCATTGACATACTGAGTATGATTTAATAAATGATGAGCACTTGTTGGTAATAGTGATTAACAAGAAACCTCAGGGGCCAGCCTGGTGGCATAGTGGTTGGGTTCAGCGCACTCTGCTTCAGCATCCCAGGGTTGGCATGTTCAGATCCCAGGCATGGACCTACACCACTCGTCGAACCATGCTGTGGCGGCAACCCACATGCAAAATAGAGGAAGACGGCCACAGATGTTAGCTCAGGACCAGTCTTCCTCAAGCAAAAAAGGATTGGCAACAGATGTTAGCTCAGGGCCAATCTTCCTCACCAAAAAAAAAAAAAGAAGAAAAGAAAAGAAAAAAGAAACCTCAGAATGTAGACTTCTTTTGTGAACCTGTCTCTTGGGAGTGAGAACAGATAAAAAGATACTTAGATGGAACTGTAATTGGAATAAATGAAAAAAGTTTGTCTTCAGGAAAAAAAGGGTCTTCACTTTTCCTCGTATGTCTCAGATATTTGAGAACCGTCTAGGCAAGATCCTGTTTGAGCTTTGTGGAACAGACTCTACAGATAGGTTGGAGAGAAGAAACATCCTGCTGCATCTCAAAAAGGCTGTTAACCCCAGCACGCTGTTCTGTTACTGCTTCAGTTTTCCTTCCAAATACCCTCAGATCAGCTTTGAAAATAAAAGAGCCCAGCATGGCAGAATATGAAGCAAACAACAAAATTCCTTCTAATGAAGGCCAAAATCCCATGTTGACGTAGTTAGTCCCTAAATGGAATTTTAATTTCACCTTAGGATCTAGGACAAATGGAATTTCAGCAGCAGAATAAACAATTTTTCAAGTGGGATTGAGCCAAAAGAAAGTCATTTACCAAACTCCTTAGGGAATTAAAACACCTTCTAAAACTATGTTAACTGGAAAGCTATCTTTTCAAAAGGCTATAGAATGCAGGGTGCTAAATTCTGACCAGCAATAACTAAACTAAGCTGCCTGTGTACCCCAGGGCCTCTGGCTCTCCACCAGACTCTCTAAGAAGGTGAACTGTCAGCCATACTGGGTAATCTGAGCTTTTCTCCAGTGCTTTCCTCCTGTAAATTTGGTGCTTACTACTCAAAGGTGCTAATTAGCTCAGTAATTGGATTTCTGCCTTACCTGTCCTATTGCATGAACATCAATTCTGTTGCTCAAAGAGAAAACAGGGGCTATATCCACTCCCCAATCTCAGGGGGACTACAGAATGCTGGTACATGTTAAGTGTGCATCTGCACATACTCTTCTTAACATCTGCCTGGCAAAGTCATTATGAATTGCTAGGCAATGTTGTCCTGACGACCACAGGCCAAGAGTCTAATAATAGTTCTTTCCAGAGAAGTTGACTTACTCCAAAGCAACCGTCCCTTATGTTAATATGGACTGTGGATAGCAAAGCTAGTTTCCTCCCTTCAAACTTTGCTTTCCCACCTCCTGATCTGTCTCCCTAAGTCAAGAACCTTCCCTCTTATATGGTTTCATCTGAGGAACTTAAATAATTTAAGAGTAATTTCCTTAATTATACTGCTTCAAATTCCCATTTGTCAGCACACACAGACTATTTATGGTAGAAATAGTCCCACTATTTGATGGGGAAGTGTGACTGGCTAGAGTAAGAAGTTTGATGAGTATCTGTTCGTATGGCAAACCAAGATGGAGTTGTGAATGCATTATACTTCTATTCATGGGGCAGGACAGCCTTAGAGAAATCTTTAATTTTTGCTGCCACTGACAACCATATTAGTTCTCTCAAAGCCAGTGGTGCTCCTCTGGCTACTGGGTCACCATGTGCTTCAGAATGACTTGCCGTAAGAAGAATTTCCTGAGGATACAGTGTTGGACAGCTGGCAGGGTGGGGTCTTCCTGAGGTCAGACTCTCAGGTGACCTCCAGCCTTGCCACCATCTGGGAGGCCTGGTTTAGTTCTGCTTCCCTGGTACCTTAGGAGGCAGCTGTTTGGAATCCTAAATTAAAAGTGGGGGGTGTTTGTCAACGTGGTTACCTCAGATGGAACTGGGCTTTGACTTTCTTTCCATTTGCCCTTCAAGACCATGAAGCACAGCTCAGTTTGATTGTTCCTTCTTCCAGGCTAGCAGATGCTCTTGGGGTAAAAATGGGCATAAGTTCTGGGTGCTTGCCTTCTCCTGGATTTTGGCCTAAATTCTTCAGTGCCTTTAAGGTTTTAAGAAAGTTGTTGGTTTTTTTCTTTATATTTTACCTTAGTTGCCCTCATTAGGGAAGATTGGTCTTAACTACGTACCACGTCATTACTAGGAATTGAACAACTATCTTAGTTTGTAGAAACTATGAAAAGGGGAGGGGATTCTTTTTTAATTGCCTAATATACAATCAGTGTTTGTCAATATTCCATGCACTCTTGAAAAGGTATATTCCATTTTCTGTAGGTACATGTAAGTATATGTGTTTGTTCTGTAATATATATTAGAGCTACATTATTAATTAGCTATTTAGGTCTCTATTCAGGAACCTAACTAATCTACATCCTTACCTAATTTTGGGTCATGTGATAGGTAAACTGAAAAAAGTGAATTACATTTCCTACCATGTTTCTACGTCTTATCAAATTTCCTTTTAGTCTCTACTTAATGAATTTTTCTATATGAATTGACATTTATAACATATCTTCATTATGAATTTTCATCTTTACCATTATAAAATGATCTTGATCCTAATGATTTTATCCCCAATTCACCTGTGTTTAATATCAAACCACAACCTCTGCTTTAATTGGTTTGCATTTGCTTAATACTTTCACTCATTCTTTTATTTTCAACTTTTCTGAGTCAACATAAATATCTCACTTGTGTCTTTGCATTTGGTGTCTAAACAGGTACATCTGGTCACATTCATTATGTTATTATCTAATTTGATTGTTTCTTTGATTTTTAAACACATTACACTATGGTCTGGTTATAAAATCATAAAGATAATACTACAAAGTTATAAATCATAAGACAATGCCATAAACAACTTTTTCTCCCAAAATTTGAAAACTTAAATGAAATAGGTAATTTCCTATAAAAGTATAACATACTAAAACTAACTTAAGAAGAAAGAAAAGAACAAAATAGACTGATAACTATTAAACAGATGGACTCAGTAGTTAAATAACCACCCACACATAAGAAAATACAAACATCTAACAAGAATGATTTCCCAAAAAAAGAAAGAAAAAAAGGTAAAACGAAGAAAAGAGGCAGGGAGAGAGAATGAGAAAGGAGGGAGAGAAAGAGAGAGAAAATATAAATAATATATTGGAAAATAGGAACACAACTACATATATTCCTCCATTGTTACTATGTAGTAGTCTTCTATCAGTCATCCTATTATTACTTAGCCCGTACTCCTTCTGTTGTTTCTAAATGCATTTAAGATCTTTTCTTGGTTGTTATTAGTGCCCTGAAACTTCACTATTGTGTGTAAAAATGTGGGTTTATTTTTATTGGTCATGACTTATAAGATTCCTGAATCTAAGAATTCATGTCTTTCATCAATTTTGAAAAATTCACATTATTTTCTCTTGAAATTATATTTCTCCCTATTTGGTCTATACCTTCCCTCAGGAACTCCTTCTAGAGTTCTAGTTGGCATCTTTCATTCTATCTTCCATGTCTCTCTACCTTTCTGGAATATTTACCATATCTTTATCTTTCTCTGCTGTATTCTGGGCAATTTTCTTAGATTGCTTTCTAGTTTAGCTCTGTGTAATTGACTTTTATCTGTTATACTACGCATTTTAATCACTATATACATGTGTTTTTATACACTCTGTTTGTTCCAATTTGTCATTTTTAATAGCATCTTGGCCTTATGGTTTTATTTCTTCTTATGTGACTTTTCATTCTAAGTGTATATATAATTTATTCATTTATTTATCTATAGTTTTGGAGGGTCTAAACCTGCTGTTTATTTTCTTTGCTGACTCTTATTCATGATGAATTTTTTTCTCCTATGTTTTGTAGTATCAGATTGAGAGCTCATTTCCAGCAGGTGTTTAACTGTGGGATTAGTTAAGGATATGTCCCTTGAGAATAATTTTACATTTGCTTCTGTCAGTTACCCCAGGGGTATGATATATCAGTACTGTTTTTATGTTACTATCTCAATTTGAGGATTTCCAGACATGGGTAGTATAATTTTGAACGTCAAATCCATGTGACACAGGCTTAGCGTTACACATTCACAGTGGAGAGTTGTTCCCATTCTGATCTCCGGCTGACACAGTTGAGCTTCCTTGTCATTTCCCTATGTTGAGAGGTCCACTCCTTCACTGAGGGGAAGTCCTTCAAGGGTTTCAGCTTTGTGTAGAAGTCTCAGTTCAAACTTTCTGCCTCTGTAAAACTAAGGCCTCATCACCTAACCTGGCATGGGTTTAAAATCTCAGCCGCTAAATTACTAAGACCTGCAACCCTGATTCACCTCCTATCCCCACCCTTCCCAGATAGCAACAGTAGTTTTGCTGTTTTCTGCTCCCTCTTTGTTTCCAGCCTTTGGGAATTTGCTAACTTTCTTGCTGTGCTCAAATATGCATTGAGAAGGGATTTTACTACGTACCATTTCTTGGTACTTGTAGCAGGAGTAAAGTTTTGAGCTTCTCTAATCTACTATATCTCTCAAACTGAAAATTTCTAAACCAGATTTTCATAAAGGAAAGAAAGATATTTCAGTTCTACAGCTTTTTGAGGTAATTCACTTTTAAATTAAAAAACTGAATTCAACTCTATTTTCTTCATTTTATGCTTATAAAGCTTGCAAAGCTTGCAAAGCTTTATACCACCCTCTTCATGAGGATCCTATCATGACTGATTTTGAACCAGAATTTTTTCTCTGTTTGTATTTCAACTCTTTTCTGATCTGCTCTCGTCTCCTATAGAAAATCTGTAAAACATACTGAGTAACTGCACTGTGTTCAGCCTACCTAAAGGTAACATTTCTAGGACTCGATATAAACCTATATGTGTGCTCACATGTAGCCATATGGGCATAATGAAGTCCTAACCACTAATGTTATTGTGAAAGTCTATTTCCTGAAAATCTATTTGAGGCCTGCAATGAAAGAATACCTCATTATACTGGTATCCACCGTATTATGTTATCATAATAATCACCATATGAATATGCAGTAGAGGGAGCTAAGCATGAATGAATAAATGCAAGTTTGTTGTATTCTTCTGGGAAGATGGAGTTGTTTCTCCCACTAAGTATAACCAAAACCCTGAATATTATATATAATAAAAACACCTTCTAAAGGTAAAGAGAAGAAGGCAGACCATCTAAGGACTCTGGGACCCAAGAAGGACACTGAGGTAAGTCCCCTTGGTTTTATTTTTGCCTCATATATCCCAGAAACTGGCACCCAGAAACACCAACAGGAGCAGAAATGAAAATCCCAACAAAACCCCACTCTTTCTAGCCCAAGAATCAGGAAAGGAGTAGCCTACCAAGATAGAAAACTTTTAGACAATAACCTCTCTATTCCAGCCAACCACCACAGAAAAAACTGTGGCCCCACCTCACCCACACTAGCAAAGGCTGAATGGGGAACCTAGAGTTCCACCCTTGCCAGGCAGTAATGAGATGCTCCTTCTCCTCCTGCTGGGATGATGTCAGAAGAGGCCTAGTACAGAGTTTGGATTTTCATAATTGCCTGGGGTAAGGAGGCCACATAGGGAGTAGTAACACACTATTCTTACCCTCCCATCCAGGGATGTATTAGTGAAGGCCTAGTGGGAAGTCTGAACTCCCACCTCCAACAAGCAATAACAAGGAACCTTCCCCCATCTCAGGTGTCAACAGAAGCTGAGTGAGGAACCTAGACTTCTGACACCACCTAGAAGTAATAAAGCAGTGGCCCCCTTTCTCCTGCCAGAGTGGTGTCAGAGAAAGCCAGTTGAAGCAGAAGGTTTAAATAATACCTAGAATATCCATATTTCAACAGAAAATTATTTGTCATTATAAGAAACAGGGAGATCTCAAAGTGAATGAAATAAGACAACTAATAGATGCCAACACTGAGATGAAAGAAATGAGAAAATTATCTCACAAAGATTTAAAATTATCTATCATAAAAACACTTCAATGAGCAATTAAAAACACTTCTGAAAAAAATGAAAAAATAGAATCTCAGCAAAAAAAATGGAAAGTCTCAGCAAAGAAATAGAAGATATAGAGTCAAACAGAAATTTTATAAGTAAAAAAAATACAACACCAAAATTAAAAACTCGATGGAAGGACTCAATAGCAGAATGAAGGGGACAGAGAAAAGAATGAATGAACTGGAAGATATAACAATAGATATTACATTTACATAATCTGAACAACAGAGAGAAAATAGGCTGAAAAAGAATGATCAGTCTCAGAAGAAAACAGCACAACGTTTTCAAGTGCTAAAAGAAAAGAACTGCTGGGGCCGGCCCGGTGGCGCAAGCAGTGAAGTGTGCGCACTCCGCTGCAGCAGCCCAGGGTTCACCAGTTCAGATCCTGGGCGTGCACCGACACACCACTTGCTAAGCCATGCTGTGGCGGCGTCCCATATAAAGTAGAGGAAGATGCGCATGGATGTTAGCCCACGGCCAGTCTTCCTCAGCAAAAAAGAGGAGGATTGGCATCGGATGTTAGCTCAAGGCTGGTCTTCCTCACAAAAAAAAAAAAGAAAAGAAAAGAACTGTCAACCCAGAATCCTATATCCAGTGAAAACATCCATCAGGAATGAAGAAGAGGGGGCCAGCTCGGTGGCACAAGCGGTTAAGTGCATGCGCTCTGCTGCGGCGGCGGGCCGCCGGTTCGGATCCCAGGCGCGTCCCGACGCACTGCTTGGCAAGCCATGCTGTGGCGGCATCCCATATAAAGTGGAGGAATATGGGCATGGATGTTAGCCCAGGGCCAATCTTCCTCAGCAGAAAAAAAAAAAAAAAGAGGAGGATTGGCAGATGTTAGCACAGGGCTGATCTCCTCACCAAAAAAAAAAAAAAAAAAAGGAATGAAGAAGAAATTGAGACATTCTCAGATGAAAGAAAACTAAAAGAATTTGTCAACAGGGGATCTATCCTAAAATAACAGGTAAAGGAAGTTCTCTAAAAAGAAAAGACAATAAAAGAATGAACCTTGGAACATAAAGAAGGAAGAACATGGTAAGCAAAAATATGAGCACCACAATAGACTTCCCTTCTTCTCATGTCTCTTCTAAATTATATTTTATAGTTGAAGCAAAAAGTATAAAACTGTCAGTGTGGTTCTTGTACTTCACTTGAACTGGTAAAATGGTACTAGTAGACTTTGATAAGTCATTTACACATAATATAATGCCTAGAGCAATCATTTAATTGATACATGCAAAACTTGTTATTTATTTGATAAATCAAAATGGAATTTGAAAAAATTTTAAAGAAACACACAAGAAGACAGGAAAAAAACAAACAGAGGAATGACAAACAGAGCAAACAAAAACCAAAAAATTAAATGGCAGATTTAGGCTCTAATACATCAATAATTACATTAAATGTAAATTTCCTAAATAACACCAAGACAGAGACTGGCAAAGTGAATTAAAAAACACTACTCAACTATATGCTTTCTATAAGAAGCACACTTCAAGTATAGTGACATAGGCCAGTTGAAAGTAAAAAAATGGAAAAAGATATATTTTGCAAACATTAACCAAAGAAGAACATGAATGATTATATTAATATCAGATAAAGTGGACTAACAGCAAAGAAATTTACCAAACACAGAGACAAAATGATAAAAGAATTACTCCATAAAGAAAACATATTAATCCTACATATGCATGCAGCAAACAATGGAGGTGCAAAATATGTGAACCAAAACAGAAAAGAAGAAGACAAATCCACAATTATAGTTGATAGAAAGACTCTCTCAACAACTGATAGAAAGACTAGACAGAAAATCAACAAGGATGTAGAAGAACTCAACAATACCATCAACTAACAGTATATAATCAACATTAATTGATGACTCAACCCAACAACAGTGGAGTACACCTTATTTTCAAGTGCCCAAAGAACATATACCAAAGTAGACCATATCCTAGGACATAAAACAATCTCAACAAATTAAAAAGAACTGAAATAATACCAAGTGTGTTGTCCAACCATAATGGTCTCAAACTAGAAATCAATAATTGAAAGATAACAGAAAAATGTTCAAACACTTGGAAACTAAACAACATAATTCTAAATAACCCATGGGTCAAAGATAAAGTTTAAATGAAAATGAAAATACACTGAACTGAAAGAAAATAAAAATACAACATATCAAAATCACAGCTAAAGTAACATTGAAAGAGAAACTTACGTCGCTAAATATATACATAAGAAAAAAGGAAAAATCTCAAATTAATAGTCTAATCTTCCACCTCAGGAATCTAGAAAAAGAAGAGAAAAATAAACTGAAAGAAAGCATAGGAAAAGAAATAAAGAGCAAAAAACAGTGAAATTGAAAACAAAAAAAAGAGAAAATCAAACAACAAAGAGCTGGTTCTTTGAAAATATCAATTAAATTGACAAATCTCTAGCAAGCCTCTCAAAGAAAAAAAAAAGAGAGAAAACACAAATTACCAATATCAGGATATATTGCCAACTCTGCAGACATCAAAAGGATAATAGGGATTACTACAAACATCTATCTATGCATAGATTTTACAACTTAGATGAAATGGGCCAATTTCTCAAAAAAAAAACTAATGACCACAAGTCACCCATTATGAAATAGATCATTTGTATAGCTCTGTAACTATTAAGAGAATTGTATTGGTAATTTAAAAACTCCCCCAAAACAATCTTCAAGCACTGATGGTTTTGCTGGAGAATTCTATCACATGTTTAAAAAAGAACTGGGGCCGGCCCCGTGGCTTAGCAGTTAAGTGCATGCGCTCTGCTACAGGCGGCCTGAGTTCAGATCCAGGCATGCACAAACGCACCGCTTGTCCGGCCATGCTGAGGCAGCGTCCCACATACAGCAACTAGAGGGATGTGCAACTATGACATACAACTATCTACTGAGGCTTTGGGGAGAAAAGGGGACTAAAAGGAGGAGGATTGGCAATAGATGTTAGCTCAGGGCTGGTCTTCCTCAGCAAAAAGAGGAGGATTGGCATGGATGTTAGCTCAGGGCTGATCTTCCTCACCAAAAAAAAAAAAAAAAAAAAAAGCCTTTCACTGGCTTTAAAAAAAAAGAACTAACACCTATTATACATAATCTTCTCCAGAAATTAAAAAAGGAAGGGATGGTTCTCAATTTATTTTATGAAGCTAGTATTACCCTGATACCAAAACCAAAGAAAGAATGAAAAAAATAAAACTACATAGCAATATCCCCCATGAATATATATGCAAAAATCCTTAACAAAATCTTAGCAAACAGAATTAAACAATATATAAAAAGAATTATACACCATGACCATGTGGGGTTTATTCAGGGATGCAAGGCTGGTTGAGTATATGAAAATCAGTCAATGTAATCCACCATACTCACAGGCTATAAAAGAAAAATCACACGATCATGTCAATTGATGCAGAAAAAGCAGTTGACAAAACCCAATAACCATTCACAAAAAAAACCTCTCAGAAATAGAGGAGAACTTCTTCACTTGATAAAAACTATCTACTAAAAACCTACAGCTAACGTTGTACTTAATAGTGAAAGACTGAATTCTTTTTCCATTAGACAGGAACAATCCAAGGATGTCCACTTTAATCATTCTTATTCACCATAGAAGTTCTAGCCAGTGCAGTGAGGCAAGAAAAGCAAATAAAAGGCACACAGTATGGAAAGAAAAAAATAAAACAGCATATATTTGTAGATGACATGATTATCTACATAGAAAATTCCAAGGAATCTACAAAAAAAAACAAAAACAAAAAAACCCTCCCAGAACTAGTAAGTGATTTCACTTAAGTTGCAGGGTACAAGATAAGCAAAACTGAAATGTGTTTCTATGTACTAACTAACAATGGATACCAACATTTACAAGCATTGAAAGAAAAAAAGGAAAAACTTAGGTTTTGTTAAATCTGACAAAACATATACAGAGTTGTATGCTGAAGAATACAAAAATGCTGATGAAAGTAATCAAAGAAGCTCTAAATAAACAGAGACATACCACATCCATGGACTGGATGACGTTGTCACATAGTAAAAATGTCAATTCTCTCTAAATTGATATAAAGGCTTAGCACAATTCCTATCAAAATCCCCACAATGTTTTTAATATATATTTGAGAAAGAATGCCAATTATACACAATCTCTTTGAGAAGAATAGAAAAGGAGAGGACATTTCCCAATCATTTTATGAAGCTAGTATTATTCTGATAAAATCTGACAAAGAAAGTAGAAAGAAAGAAAGAGAGAGAGAAGGAAGGAAGGAAGGGAGGAAGGGAGGGAGGGAGGAAGGAAGGAAGGGAGGAAGGAAGGGAGGAAGGAAGGAAGGAGGGAAGGAAGAACTATCGATCAATATTCCTCAAAAATATAGATGCAAAAATATATATTTATAACCATAAATTATTTTAAAATTTATATGAAAAGGCAAAGAAATAATATTAGCTAAAACAACCTTTAAAGAAAGAAGAAGAAAGTGGGAGTTTACTCAATTTCAAGACTTATCATCTCCAAATTGGAAAGGAAGAAGTGAAACTGTCACTATTTGCAGATGACATGATGTTATATATAGAAAACCCTAAAGAATCCACCAGAAAACTTTTAGAAGTAATAAACGAATATGGAAGAGTTGCAGGATACAAAATCAACATACAAAAATCAGTTGCATTTCTGTACACTAACAACGAAGTAGCAGAAAGAGAAATTAAGAATACAATCCCATTTAAAATTGCAACAAAAAGAATAAAATACCTAGGAATAAACTTAACCAAAAAGGTGAAAGAGCTGTACACCGAAAACTATAAAACATTTCTGAAAGAAATTGAAGAAGACATAAAGAAATGGAAAGATATTCCGTGCTCTTGGATTGGAAGAATTAACATAGTTAAGATGTCCATACTTCCTAAAGCCATCTATAGATTCAATGCAATCCCTATCAAAGTTCCAACAACATTTTTCACAGAAATAGAACAAAGAATCCTAAAATTTATATGGAACAACAAAAGACCTCAAATAGCTAAAGGAATCCTGAGAAAAAAGAACAAAGCTGGAGGTATCACACTCCCTGATTTCAAAATATACTACAAAGCTATAGTAACCAAACAGCATGGTACTGGCACAAAAACAGACACACAGATCAATGGAATAGAATCGAAAGCCCAGAAATAAACCCACACATCTATGGACAGCTAATCTTTGACAAAGGAGCCAAGAACATACAATGGGGAAAAGAAAGTCTCTTCAACAAATGGTGTTGGGAAAACTGGATAGCCACATGCAAAAAAATGAAAGTAGACCCTTACCTTACACCATACACAAAAATTAACTCCAAATGGATTAAAGACTTGAATGTAAGACCTGAAACTGTGAAAGTTCTAGAAGAAAACATAGGCAGTACGCTCTTCGACATCGGTCTTAGCAACATCTTTTCAAACACCATGTCTGACCGGACAAGAGAAACAATAGAAAAAATAAACAAATGGGACTACATCAAACTAAAAAGCTTCTGCACAGCAAAGGAAACCATCAACAAAACGAAAAGACAACCGAACAATTGGGAGAAGATATTTGCAAACCATACATCTGATAAGGGCTTAATCTCCAAAATATATAAAGAACTCATGCATCTCAACAACAAAAAAACTACCAACCCAATTAAAAAATGGGCAAAAGACCTGAACAGACATTTCTCCAAAGAAGATATACAGATGGCCAACAGACACATGAAAAGATGTTCAAAATCACTATCAGGGAAATGCAAATCAAAACTACAATGAGATATCACCTCACGCCCGTCAGAATGGCTATAATTAACAAGACAGGAAACATGTGTTGGAGAGGATGTGGAGAGAAGAGAACTCTCATACACTGCTGGTGGGAGTGCAAACTGGTGCAGCCACTATGGAAAACAGTATGGAGATTCCTCAAAAAAGCAAGGATAGAACTACCATATGATCCAGCTATTCCACTGTTGGGTATTTATCCAAAGAACTTGAAAACATCAATTCGCAAAGGTACATGCACCCCTGTGTTCATTGCAGCGTTATTCACAATAGCCAAGACTTGGAAGCAACCTAAGTGCCCATCAAGGGACAAATGGATAAAGAAGATGTGGTATATATACACAATGGAATACTACTCAGCCATAAGAAGCGATGAAATCCAGCCATTTGTGACAACATGGATGGACATTGAGGGTATAATGCAGAGTGAAATAAGTCAGAGGGAGAAGGTCAAATACCGTATGATTTCCTTTTAAGTAGTAGATAATAACAACAATAAACAAACACATAGGGACAGAGATTGGATTGGTGGTTACCAGAGGGGAAGGGAGGAGGGAGGAGGGTGAAAGGGATAATTCGGTACATGAGTGTGGTGATGGGTTGTAGTTAGTATTTTGGTGGTGAACATGACGTAATCTATGCAGAAATAGAAGTATAATGATGCACAGCTGAAATTTTTACAATGTTATAAACCAATGTTACAAACCAATGTTACTGCAATAAACAAAAAATTAAAAAAAAAAAACATTTAAACACTTAAATATAACATGAAGTCCAATGAAACTAATTTGTAAGCACACCACTTATGTGAAAGTTGCAGTATTACTGAATTGAAGATGGGGATTTTCAGAGTACCTACCTGTAATCATAATTATATTCTTATAAATGAACTATTATTTCACAGTTCCAGGTCCATATAATTGCAAAACACATTTAAAGTTTTCTCAGTTATTGATGTGAATGTTAAATTATCTGAAGCTATGACTAATTATTGAAAATGTTGCTAAAAATTATATAAAGCTTTCACAATATGACACAGCTTTGATTCACATGTAAGTGATGAATAATCAATGAATAAATACAAATATCCAAGGGAAAAAAAAAGACTTATCATGTAACTTCAGTGATGAAGGCTGGGTAGAACTGGTGGAGAGAATGACACAGAGATCAATGGAACAGAACAGAGAACCCAAAGGTAGACCCACACAAATATGCCCTACTTATTTTTAAAAAATTTATTGAGGTAAAATTCACATAACATAAAATTCCCCATTTTGACCATTTCAAAGCATACAATTCATTGCTTTTCAGTTACATTCACAATGTTGTATGACCATCACCACTATCTAATTTTGGAATATTTTCATCACCCCTAAAGAAACCTCATAGTCATTAAGCAGTCACTCCCCATTCATCCCTTTCCCAGCCCCTGACAACCACCAATCTGCTTTCTGTTTCTATGGATTTGCCTATTCTGAACACTTCATATAAATGGAATCATACTATATGTGGCATTTTGTGTCTGATTTCTTTAACTTTGTAGAATATTTTCAAGGTTCATCTATGTTGTAGCATATATCAGTACTTCATTCCTTTTATAGCTGAATAATATTCCACTGTATGATATATGACATTTTGTTTATTCATTCATCAGTTGATGACATCTGGGTGGTTGTCACTTTTTGGCTACTACGACTAATGCTACTATGAACATTTATGTACAAGTTTTTTTTTAAAACATTCTTTGCAATTTTCTTGGGCATATACCTCAGAGTGGAACCATCTCTTCATTTTCTTGATAGTATTCTTTGATGTACAAAAGTTTTTAATTTGGATAAAGTCCAATTTATTTAAATTTTCTTCTGTTGCTTGTGCCTTTGGTGTCTTATCTAAGAATTCATTTCAAATCCAAGATCATGAAGATTTACTCCTATATTTTCCTCTAAGAGTTTTATCATTTTAGCTTTTACACATAGGTCTTTGACCCATTTTGAGTTAAATTTTTGTATATGGTGTGATATGAGTTCAACTGCATCTTTTGCTTGTGTATATCCAGTTGTCCCAGCATCATTTGTTGAAAAGACTGTCCTTTTCAAACTGAATGGTCTTGGACCTCTTGTGGAAAGCCAACTGACCAATAGATGCATGGGTTTATTTCTGCACTCTCAATTCTAATCTATTGATCTACATGTGTATATTTGTACCTGTACCACACTGCTTTGTAGTAACAATGTAACTCTGTAGTAAGCTGTGGAAGTGTGAGTCTTCCAACTTCACTGTTTTTAAAGATTGTTTTGGCTACTCATGGTCCCTTGAAATTCCATATGTATTTTAGAATGATCTTGTTTTTTATGCAAAAAAGGCAGTTGTAATTTTGAGAAGTATTAATTGAATCCTTAGATCAATTTGGGGTGTATTGCCTTCTTAACATAAGGTCTTCAAATTCATCAACATGGGATGTCTTTCCATTTGTTATTGTCATCTTAAATTTCTTTCCACAATGTCTGTAGTTTTCAGCGTTCACATGTTCCACTTCTTTGGTTAAATTTATTCCTTGTATTTTGTTCTTTGTATACTATTGTAAATTTAATTGATTTTTTAACTTCTTTTTCAGATTGTTCATTGCTGGTATATAGAAATACAACTGATTTCTGTATGTTTAAACTGTTTCTTCCAAATTTGCTGAATTCAACTATTAGCTCTAATAGTTTTTTGTGAATTCCTTAGGATTTCCTATACATAAGATCATGTCATCTATGAATAGAGATAGTTTTACTTCTTCCTTTCCAATTTGAATGCCTTTTTTTGCTTGCCTAATTGCCATGGCTAGACCTTCCAGTACAATGTTGAACAGAAATGGTGAGAGTGGACATTCTTGTCTTGTCCTTTATGTTAGTGAGGAAGCTTTCAGTCTCTCACCATTAAGTATAACATTAACTGTGAGTCTTTCATAGATGCCCTGTATCAGATTGAGGACATTCCCTTTCATTCCTAGTTTGTTGAGTACTTCTATCACAAAAGGGTGTTATATTTTGTCAGATGACTTTGCTGCATCAATTGAGATGCACATGTGGTTTTTTTCCCTTCATTCTATTAATATAATATATTACATAGAACAATTTTTACATAAATGCATTCCTGGTATAAATCTCACTTGATCATGGTGTATAATCCTTTTAATAGGCTGCTAAACTTGGTTTGTTAGTATTTTTTGAGGATTTTGAACATTTTTTGAGGATATCCATAAGAGATATTGGTCTAAGTTTTCTTTTCTTGTGATGATTTAGTCTGGTTTTGGTGTCAAGGTAATACTGGCCTCACAGAATGATTTCAAAACCATTCCTTCGTCCACTATTTTTCAGGAGATTTGAGAAGGATTGGTGTTAATTCTTGACATATTTTACAGAATTCACCAGTGAAGCCAACTGGTCCTGGGCTCTTCTTTGTTGGGAGTTTTTTGATTACTAATTCATTCTCTCTACTTGTTACAGGTCTATTCAGATTTTCTATTTCTCCTTCAGTCAGTTTTGGTATTTTGTGTGTTTCTATGAATTCCTTAAGTTTATCTAGGTTATCTAATTTGTTGGCATAAAATGGTTTATAGAACTCTCTTATATTCCTTTTCATCATGTAAGGTTGGTAATAATGTCCCCACTTTTATTTGTGGTTTTAGTAATTTGAATTTTCTCTCTTTTGTTCTTGATCATTCTAGGTAAAGGTTTGTCAATTTTGTTGATCTTTTCAAAGAACCAATTTGTGATGTCATTTATTCTCTCTACTGTTTTTCTATTCTCTATTTCATTTATCTCCACTTTAATCTTTATTATTTCCTTCTGTCTGCTTGTTTTGGGTTTACTTTGCTCTTTTTTTCCCTAGTTTCTTAAGGTGGAGATTAGGTTATTGATTTGAGATTTTTCTTATTTTTAATGCAGGCAGTTTAGCTATGAATTTCCCTCTGAGCACTGCTTTTGCTACATTCCATATGTTTTAACACATTATATTTTTAAGTACTAGTGTTAATGTTATTAAGTACTAGTATCTAAAATATATAAAGAACTCTCAAGTTCAAGTAAAAAAAGCAAAGAATCCAATTAGAAAATGAACAAAAGACATAAATAAACATTTCCCTGAAGAGGACATACCAATGGCAAATAAGCTCAGGAAAAGATGTTCAACATTATACGCCATTAGGGAAATGCAAATTAAAACTACAATGAGATATCACTACACACCAAGTAGAATGGCTAAAATAAAAGATAGTGAAAACACCAATATACTGCCAAGGATATGGAGAAACTAGACCTCTTTCACGTTGCTGGTGAGGATGTAAAATGATATAGCTCTTCTAAAAAAACAGTTTGTCAGTTTCTTAGAAAACAAAAACAAAAACAAAAACAAAACCTACCATATGACCCAGCAACTGCACTCCTGGGCAATTATCCCAGAGAAGCGAAGATTTACATTCACACAAAAAACTGTAGATGAACGTCCATAGCAGCTTTATTCATAATAGCCAAAAGCTGGAAACAACCCAGATGTCCTTCAATGGGTGGGCTGTTAAACAGATTGTGGTACATCCATACCATGGAATACTACTCAGCAATAAAAAGGACCAAACTATTGACACATACAATGACCTCGATGAAGCTCCATGGAATTATGGTGAGTGAAAACAGCCAATCCCACAAGGTTAAATACTCTATGATTCCATTCATACAACATTCTTGAAATGGCAAAATTACAGAGATGAAGAACAGATTAATAGCTGACAAGAGTTAAGAAGGGAGTAGGAGCAGGAAGGAAGAATGTGTGCCTATAAAAGGGCAACAGGAGAGATCTTTGTGGCGATGGAAATGTTCTGTATCTTGACCGTATCAACATCAATATCCTGGTTGTGATAATTTTGCAAGATGTTAACACCTGCTAAATGGGTAAAGGGTACAGGGGAATCTCTCTGTATTATTTCTTTCAACTGCATGTGAATATATAATTAAGTTAAAATTTTTAATTCAAAAATCTCCATAGCTAATAGCAGGCCTGAATTTAGTGACTATAATGCATTCATGTGCAATTCTCAGCTCTGATCCTAACTTGCTTACATTTCAAATTAGGATTGCTTCTCCCATTTCAGCCAGAAAAATCCAAGACTATCCAACATTTCAAATACAGGATATGAAGTTCAACAAGTCATTCACTGGAAAGTCATAAATATTTAGGGGGTGAAAAGATGCAGAGGATTATATCTGATTCATAAGGATTAAATTGTCAGAGTGTTGCTGGATTTTTCCCCAAGTTTAATATGCCTGATGTAAGGTTTTGACTTCTGAGTGCAATATCCTTCTGGTAAAAAGAGGCCCAATGTCATTTATTTGACAGTGTTTTATTTAGAGTTGTGGGTGAAATTTCTCCTGGGGATGAAGACATATTTATTTTCTTTATTAGTTACCAGTGGTATGCACAGAATTTGGATCAAGATGAGCCCCCACACAGCAAAAAGAAATGGCTATCCTTGGCGCTGGAACTACAGCTGCTTGTGCAGTGACACACACAGCCCTGATGAGTGAACTCAGGTCCTTCAGTTTGCACGGGCACCTATCTCAGGAGAGACAGCAACTTGAAAAGACACATTCTTGGAGCATGAAGCCCATTACTATACAGTGCCGTTTTGCCGTCAAGGGAAGCAGCACTTAATAAAATCTCATGACCAGTGTTTCCTGCCGAGATGGATTTCACTTTTGCGTTGCTATTTTATTCACTACCGAAGCATAACACTGTACTTTGCTTGCATTCAATCTCAAAATGTTACAAAATCAAATCCAACTAAAATTATGCGACTAATTCTACAATCATCTTAAGGCATCCTGTCAAATCAGCTACCCTAAAATTATGAATGAAGAAATTTATTATATGCAACTTTGACACCTCATGTTTACATTTTTTATGATGGTGTACCCTATGTAAAACAATTTGGCCTGGAAACATGACACTAATGATACGGCGGGGGGACCCCCAGGAACAAGACTGCAACTTTAAGTCAATAAATCTGATTTCTAACTTGATGCCTAACAAGTGTCTAACTTGGTTTATGATTTATTAAATTATCTGAGGGGTGCAAAAGAGAAAATCACCTCGTTCTTCTGAACTCTAGCTTTCTGAGTACATAAAATGGACTTCCGGTAGGAAATTAAGATACAGAGCTGCATCTGTGACTACATACTTACTGCAATACCAAACAGAATCACTTGAGCCTCCTAACAGGCCAGTTACCCAAGGGAACCATGAATGACAATGGCGAATAGAAAACAGTGTTGATATCACTGAATCAGTACATCTGGGTGTAGATTTTTTTTAATGGGGAAAAAGGAATCGTGTTTTTTTATCCTGACAATGGTTTTAAAATAGTAAGACAGACTTGTCGAATCTTGGCTCCAGGAGCACAGGGACAATAGTCAACAGAAAATCAGTTCATTCATCTCTCTCAGTTGTCCTCCACCCGCCCAGCTTTCCCCAACACGAGTTCTTTGACAATGGTGAGAAAGTCTCCTCAGGAGGCTTCCCAAGTGGCTCTCCTTTACCTGTGATAACTTTAACTAGAAAGCTACTGTTCTATCATTCTGGACTGCTCTTAAAATTAGGCTTTTTAAAAACTTCATTTTCTATCCCAAATTTTTTTAAATCTACCAAGAATTTTCTCTCCTTCTTTCTCCTAAACCTCAAAGTACACCTCTCTCCAAAGCCTTCCCTGACTCTAGGAAAATAAGCTCCAACTATACAAACTCCAAAACAAATAATTTTTTTAATGTAACATAGTAACACATCACACAATGGAAAAGGAATACGATACATTCAATTACCCTTATTTTATTGGGTAATAGATTTTTTTTTCTAATTCTCATGTATGTGATTATTTTTCCATTACTGGTCATTTTTCATTTAAAAAATCTCGAAGGGGAGCATCAATCTATTTAATTGAGTTTACAGAGAGAAGCAAACACAGCAATCCAGACATGAAAGAGCATTATAGACCCTATGGCGTGGTGATGATGGTAGAATGTTTTCAAAGTGACAAGAAAAAGAAAGTATGGCTTCCTTTGTTCACATAATGTATTAATTTCATTAGTCAGTCAATACTATTGCGTATCACAAACAGCAACCACGTGCAAAGCCCAGGCAAGGTCTTGGCTTTCAGTAAAGCAGGATTAAAGTCAGCCTTGGAAAAATGCTGAGGGTAACAAAACTAAAGAAGCCCCACCTATTTCCAGAACGCTAAGGAATGAGTTTGAACCTAGAGCCTCAAATGCAAAAGTCCCCCAGGACCCAGAGGGGCCTTCCCACAGCTGACTCGCAGTAACTCGGAGAGTGTGGCTGGTAACATCCACTTTGAGTGTTGGCTGATCACAGCGAAGACTTTTTAAAGTGCTTAGGGTTCTTGGTGTTGAGGAGTGAACCCTTGCTGTGCAGATGCCTCAGATCTGCCCAATAAATTTCTCGCACCATGGATATTCGAACCACGCAGTAAAAGGGTTTGAGACAATGCAGATTCAAAAGCTGAATATTTCCTGCCTTCCTTTGTTTAAAATAAATCAATTGCATCTCCAACACTTCCCTAAAAGCTGAAGACCCTCCTCCCCTCACTTGCTGCAATGACTGGGAGAAGGGTTCTGCCCTCGTGCTGCACTGGACTTACACTCCCTGCACCATCCATCGACCTGACTCAGTCACAGGCCTCGCTCCGGGGCGACATTGAAGTGCAGAGTCAGCAGCACCAGACAGCCGGGAAGCAGGTGGGCACGCTTCCTGCAGGCACATGGTCGACTCCACTACTCTGCACTTTTCAAATTCTTGAACTGCTCAGCAAAATGTAACAGGACCCTGGGTAAAATTATGCACCACAGCATAATGAATAATAAGCTCAAACCAGTGCTATTTGAGAAATTCAACACACTGGAGTTCCTCAAAAGCGTCATCCTTCTGGAATATATTTGCATAATAGCTCATCACCACACCTGAAGTGTCAAATCTTACCCCTGGGTATGTGAGTGAGAGCTTTCTCATCCGTCAGCAAAACAGCAGGATGGCACCAGCTCATCATTTAGTTTTCGAGACATAACAGCATTCAGACGCAGACCCAGAATTCCAGTTGAGGAAATCCGAGGCTGAGAAGGGAGGTGGAAGGATTGGCCTGAGACACGGGGCCTGTCAGCCATAGAGCCAGGGAAGGCTCTCACGCCTAGTCTGCCACTCGAGCCTGGAGCTACAACAGGGGATGCGGGGCACCTTCTCTGGCATTCTTGACTATTTAAGCCAACAGAATTACAGCAATGACCTTTGTGCTGTCACTTCCCAAAAATAAAAGGTCTGGGGGAAGGATCCCTTTGATGAAAGCCATCCCTTGCTTTTTTTAGAAGTCTTTTGTTCAAGTGACAGAAAACCCAACTGAAATGGCTTAAGCAAAATATGGAATTCATTGGCTCACCCAGCTGAGAGGCTGATTGGGCCCAGCTGGACTCAGGGGCCAGGCTAGTGTCACCAGGAATCATTCTCTGTGTCTCTCAGCCTTGCATTCCTCTGTGTTCGCTGCATTATCAGGCCCTTCTCACCTTGTGGGGACAAGAAGGCTGCCAGCAGCATTAGGCTTGCATCCCACACCAGTGGGAAAGAGAGGATTTGCCTTCCCCGCAGGTCTCCCATCTCCCAAAGTCCCAGCACTCACTCCGGCCAGGTAGGAACAACAGATCCCTGAAACTCTGGGTTCACATCTTGTCTATTGCCTTGGCCCATGTGGCCACAGTCTCACTTGCTTGTCTGTTCCTTGCTTACCTGTGGCCTAAAGCCCAGGAAAATATTTTACGCAGAGCTAAGTTTTCAAGAGGGAAATGAAATATGAGGCAGGCACTGCACTGCCCTAAGTGCATAGCCTCAGGCCACAGGTCCCCCGCTACCTAGCTGAGGTTTACTGTACTAAACCCTTGAGCTCCTGAGTCTGTCTTAACACCTCCATTTCATTGCACATAACTAAGAACGTTTCTTGCTGCTATAGCTCTACTTCTGTCACTTTTGGAAAGTTCGAGACTTGCTCCATATTCCTGCCCTGGCTGTATCTATAAGTCCCAGGACCCACTGCCTCCCTAGATGTGGCCCTGAAGGAGCTAAGCAGTGTTAATCCCTAAACACATCTCTTTTATCAATAGACACACATATGCAATCTCCAAGTGACTCCCAAGCATTTTTAAATTGCTCAAAACTCTCACATTTATATATGCATCCAGACAACTCGGAGTCCCTTCTGGGGAGGAGGATTCCCAAAAACTTACCATTAGCTCCTAGGAAAAGAGAGGGCATTTCTTGATCCCTTTCATAGATGTATAAAGTTATTTAACACCCTGGAACACTCAGGGCAAGGGTGGCCTCAAATTGGAATTTCTCAAATTGCCCATTTAGAAAGAAAATTGCATCTGAATTAATCAGTGTTACTCCCTTTCTGGGCCTGAGATTTTATTCAGAATCGCAGGCTTGTTGCCCATGAGGGTCATCGAGGCTGCATTCTGCTCTAATTTCGTGGCTACAGACCTGGAAAGGCCTGGAACCAAAGTGCCCCACCTGACATTATTGGTGATCATCGGTTCCCCAGTATGAGAGGTCTCACAATCACGGCTCTGGCCATGCTGGATAGCAGGCCACCCCCGAAGGGCTCCTCATGCCTCCCCGCTTGGGGTCTGGAGCTGCTGAGAACCAGGCCAGGCCACAGCACACAACCAGGGCCTCTTGAAGGAGGCAGTCCCACTGAGAACCGCTGCGCCCTGCCTCCATCACACGCAGAAGCACCAGGAAGACCCCTTGAGACACGGAAAGACAAGCTTGCCAACAGACGACTGTTCCAGACCTCACAAAGCGGCCCCTCACCAGCTCTCATACAGCCTGAAGAGGGGGCTCCATGCTCTTGAGCTACGAGCCCTCTGTGGTCCAGTTATCACAACTGTGAAGCTCAGTCTAATGATTTTAAGACCAGTCTTGAGAGTCTTGTTAGTTCTGACCGCCCAAGGAACCACCGTCTGCTTCTGAGGAGCACTTTGAAGGTGACAGGGAACACAGCCCCCTTCAGGAGCACCTGGAGCTCTCCTGCCCTGGGAGCGGGCGGCACAGTGCTTCCCTCAGGGCCTGAAAGAAGCCCTCCTGGAGTAAGGCACACTCAGCAAGTGGCCTCGGGCCCTGGGCTGCGACCCCAGTCCCCTCCAGACAGGCTGCTGTGAAGGCAACCTCTCTTTCTAGTCACAAGCAAATGCTTTAACTGGCATTCACTGATTTTTACTTTTTTCTTTTTTGTGTGTGTGGGAGGCATTTGAGAGGCTTCAGGACATGAAGGAAAGTGCTCCGGGCTTGGAATAAGACCGGACCTTGGTTAATATCTTGGCTCAGCTGCTGACTTGTTCTGTGACCAGGGAAGAAACTTCCCTGAGTTTCTTTTTTCTGATCTGTGAAATGAGAAAAACGAAATTCTACTTCCTGAGTAGGTATGAGGACTAGAATGAATATATTTGAGGAGGTGAGCAGGTGTTCAATAAATACAGAAAGATGAGGATTGCTGCTGCTGCTGCTGCTTTGCGCTGGCTACCTTTATTATTATCACGAATAATAATACAACCAGGGCCCAACATCCTGCTAGGGAGGGATCTGAGAGCTGGAATAGCCCTGAGACATCTGACAAAGGAGCTTCATGACTTTTATCTCAACAGTAACTAAATATGTCCAGGCACTTTGTAAACATACCCAAATAAATTAGAGGGTAGCGTAATTGCAAGTTGAAATATGTAAATCTCTCCCCTGCATAACTGCAAATTTTATTATAGTGCTGCATTTTACTAGTAACCCATAAGCCATATACTCTTCCTGCTTTGTACTTAAGAAAAAAAATTGCCTTTTGAGAAGCTCGATGTTTGGACAAAGATCTCACAATCCATGCTTAAAACAGCTCAGGAGGTAGAGAATATTCCACAAAATCCTCTCCATTCTGAAAAAGGTAAAAAATAAAGTGTGAAGTTGAGAACTTCTTTCTTTGACTGTCTTAAACCCAGTCAGTCATCCCCGGCTCTGTCTTCGTTATCATCATTAACAAATCAAGAATGAAGACCCAGATGGTGACAGGTAATCCCATGTGCACATAGCATAAGTGAGGGGGCTGGAGAGATGAGGAACGACTGAAATCAACCTCTATGGACTGGAATGTTGAGTTAATGCCAACAAGTTGAGAGTTGATAGAGGAAATGTAAATTTCTGATTTTCAGTAAAACACACTAAGATTGGGATGATGAAGACTTGGCTTGGCATTACTTGAGTAAAATAATTGAGAGGTTTTAGATTTTGAGAGGCATAAAGGAGAGCAGAACACCTGGCTCACAGGAAGTAACAGGTCCCTCTACTGCGAGCTGAGTAGATGACATTTGGAGCAGGCTAAAGAGGGGAGGGTTAGGGATAACACAGAAAACATCTGGATGAGGGTGGCTAGGATGCCCAGGATCTAGACCATTTCACATAAAGAAGAGTTAAGGATGTTTAGCATGAAGAAGAGGGCAGAGAAGGGGAGGAGAGCTGCCTTCAAAATGGTAAAGGATGGAATGTGCAGGAGGCAGGAGGATGCTGGTTGCTCCAGGATCAGCAGGTGTATCCAGGTGTGTGTGGTATCCAGGTGATACCACAAGGAAAAGATTCGGAATGGTGAAGAGCCCATAGCTGTAGCAGACAAAGCTCACAGAGCTGCCTAGTGAGGCACAAGGTCTGCTCCACCTAGAGTAGGAAGAGGCCGGAGGACCTCCTTCCGTAGATAGTACAGAGGGGATTCTGTAATTCCAAGGGTCCGTGCTAGCCTCACTTCTATATTACAAAAGAAGGGTCTGGGCAATAAGACAGTAAGATTCACAAGACTCCACTGAGACTAGTTGAAATATTTTGATCATATATTTTGTTGTGTGATAAACCACAAAATAGTGGTGCTTTAGAGATCTTGTTTTTCCACTAAGGCAGTTATAATGCTCAAAGAACAGAACCTGGGCTCTGTGGCTGGCTGAGGCATCAAAATAGACAGAGTGCCTAATATTTATGGGGTGTCTCACAGCATGCTGGCTGTGGATCTGATGTTACATGGTCTACACATGTGTCCTTTCACTGGTTGATATGATAGTGTTCTATCATTTCAGAAAGAATTTCAGGTAAGTTGCAAGGATACATAAAATACATCAAGATATAACTGAATTAAACATTGAATGAGGGCCGGCCCAGTGGCATAGTGGTTAAGTTCGCATGTTCTGCTTCGGCAGCCCTGGGTTCACCAGTTCGGATCCTGGGCACAGACCTACTCACCGTTCATCAAGCCATGCTGAGGTGGCGTCCCAGATGGAAGAAATAGAAGGACCTACAACTAGGATATACAACTATGTACTGGGGCTTTGGGGAGAACAAAGAAAAAGAGGAAGATTGGCAAGAGATGTTAGCTCAGGGCCAGTCTTCCCCAAAAGAAAAACTTGAATGAAAGAAGATAGAAATAGGGAAGGAGAACAAAATGAGGCCAGGAATAAAGATAGAAATGCTGTACACAGAAATGACCTGCACATTTACCACAGTGAACCATGTCTCATTTGGTGTTTATGACTTCTGGGAGGCACATAGAGACAATCATCCCATTTTACAGATGAGTTAACTGAGGCTCACAGGCTGAATAATTTCCCAAAGTCAAACACCTAACCAAGTAGATGGGCTGGGATTTTAATGGAGGTCTGACTGACCACCACGCTTATGCTTTCTGATGTACCATCACGGCCTCAGGTAGAGCTGAGGATTAAGTCTGCTGATTATCTTCTTGCTGACTAGGGTGGGATCAAGCACACAGAATACAGAGTTGATGTTTTTGTGGACCAGTCACATAGAGTGATTCCTGTTAGATAAGCCTAGCATAGTGCCCTCACCTGGATGCTTAATGCCTATCTGCTGACAAGGATAACACCCAGAATGACTTAATATTTTTAAACCAATCTGGAGAGTATCATAGAAATGTAATAACTATGAAAGCTATATTTGCCTTTCAGGTAGTTGTTACACATGTCTCCTTATAGGTATTTTACATTTTATAGAAGACTTTTGATGTATCAAAACAAAATCATTGTCAATGGGACTATTCATTCTTTAGAGCTGAAGACAGTCAGCTCCTTTAGGACCAAGACATTTGCTGAGATAACCAGGGACAGGAGTCAAGTACTTTCCAGCCTAAACATCTGTTTCATGTTAATGACAAAGTTTGGCTATTGAGTGATTGTTTAAATATAAAGAGAAGGATGATAAATCATAATACCAGAATTTGTTTCTAAAAGTTTTTAAAATACTCTGACATAGGGGGCTTTATCAACACAAGGCACTATTATTACAGTGCATCTGCTATCATTGCCTGTAATTTAAATGGAGGCACCAGGCAGAGCTCATCAAGACAGATTTTAAAGACCTCGTTAGTCAAGAACACATCAGTTTAAGAGAGAACTTTCTAATGGCAAATGAAACCCAGATTGAGATGTCCTTTCCCTTTTACATAATATTGTTGGACTTAATTCATTTAAGAACTATGATAGAATACCTACCACGTGCATGACCCCATAGGGAGACAAAGATGAAAAATAAACAAGTCCAGACTTGGAGGGAAATGCAGTCTATACCAATCCTGGGAAGAATTTACTGATGGCCACAGAGCAAAGCTATATTCTAAAGATGACTGCGACAGTACCTCTCACCCTACAAGTTCTTGAAGCTTACCACTCATCCATCAAGAGGTGGAACACAATTTCCTTCCCTTTGAATCTGGATGGCTGTGGATGGAAAACGGAGAGGTGGAGGGAGGGAAGGGCATTCTATGCAAAGGGCACAGCCCAAGTAAATGTTTGAAAAGGAAAATCCACAATATGTGATGTATGAAAGAGTGTTGTGGGAGACAGGCTAGAAAATGAGGTTAAGACTGAAGAGGGTCTATATCTGTGCTGTCCAATATGGTAGCCTCTAGCCACAGGTGGCTATTTAAATTTAAATTAATTAAAATTAAACAGAATTAAAAATTCAGTTTCTTAGTCACACTAGCCCCATTTCA
The DNA here is from genome assembly GCF_057802395.1 of Ceratotherium simum simum. Taxonomy (NCBI): domain Eukaryota; kingdom Metazoa; phylum Chordata; class Mammalia; order Perissodactyla; family Rhinocerotidae; genus Ceratotherium; species Ceratotherium simum. Next base: position 18,533,579 of record NC_141905.1, on the reverse strand, counting down.
AGTGCTCATTAGTCACATGTGGCTGGTGGCTACCATATTGGACAATGCAGATATAGGCCATTTTCCTCAGCACAGAACTTCTTACTGGACAGTGCCAGCCTAGGTGGCATTTCTCCTTGTTTCTCGGGCAGCAATGAGCCACCTCAGGCTTTTGAGACAGGACACAACCTGGTGCCACGTGTGGGGAATCGACTAGAGAGTGGGTTAGTTAGGAGGGCAGAGGACACGTTTGTCATCCGCCCCCCTGAGGAGCAATGCTGGGAACAGGAAGTCTGCGGATTTCAGCCAGCCCAGGCTGAGGAAGCAGCCGACCCAGAGTTATCAGGTAGCTGGTGACTGACCTATCGGTTCCTTAGAGTATTCAAATGGCTTCATTACAGTGCAGGGCTCACTGGAGGCTTGCAAAAACCAAAGCCAGCTTTAGAAGGCCTGAAATAAAACCCGGAGGACTGGAAAGTGAGAGAGCAGGGGTGGAAAGGGAGAGGAGGCCACGAAAAGGGAACGTAAGTGCCTCTCACCACACCCCCAGGTTGGGGGTGGCGGACCTGGGCACCCAGAGGGCAGAATGTGCTCACCAAAGCTCCAGAGGAGAGGGCCTTTTAAAGTGATGGGACAATAAGGAAACAGTTACACAGAATCGATTACACTAACCGACTGCTCCTTTGTATCAAACTGAAAAGGAGGTAATGGGAACAGCTACATAGACATCCTCAAGTAAGAACCCTAGAAGTCACTAGTATTGGAAATAAAAACCAGCGGTTTAAGATAGACAGAATGAGCTTTCCAGAGCGTTTGCAGGGATCCAGACGAGATTTCCTGCCATTTCCTTTCCTGGTACCCACCACTCTTACTGTCCTGAATTCCAACGCTGATTTTTTAAGCAGACGGGCCACAAGACTCTGTATTATGATGCTTGACACAAGACGACCACAGACCTTCAGCTGACTGCGTTTTGTGTCAGGAACTTTCCCCCCAGAAGGACAGAGCATTTTCTCCAACTTGGCTCCTTCAGAGAGACCTAGTAAAGGCTTCTCCATTCCCCCTTCTGTGGGGAAGCTTTAAACCTTTAAAACCCTGTCCAGCTCAACGGGGGTGCGTTTTGCTCATATCAAATCCTTCTAGGCCAGAAAGACCGGTTCCTAACTTATCTGAGAACAGAAGACAAAAAGAAACCTTTTGTATTGAAGATCAAGTTTAAAATACCTTGCACTTTCCTGCATAGCTAAAAGCACAAGATATTGCCACTCCTTTTATTTACAAGCGTTTGCACTTGCCAGAAGTGTGATTTTCAGAGCTCCAAAACGGTGCCCCAAATTGTTTTCTCCTAAAAAAGCCTAAAAACAAGCCAGTGCTGGTAGTTTTATTCTACTCTGGCTCTGTAAATATGCACAAGATCTCTTTAGACAAACGCAAAAGAGGACTCTTGTTGATGACGAAAATCAAGATGACTTTACTTGCACTGCAAAAAGCCCACTTCTCTTAGAATATGAGGAATCTGCCAGGAACACAAGGGGCCTCCCGCACTTCTTCATGGTCTCCCAGCACTGGCTCGCCGTGGGGTGCTCTGGTTTGGTTAGTTTTCCCCAGCGCACCCTTAAATGTGAGCTCGTCGGGATGCGACGCACTTAGTCATGGTAAACACCTGTTAGCGTGGGTCAAGTGGGGACAGAGACCTCTATGCAGAACAGTCAGAGAAGAATCACCCCGGCGCAGGCTCCCACAGTGCTTACACTGCACCAGGCCCTCTTCTAAGTGCTTCACCTAAGTTAACTCATCTTCTCCTCACAATTCCATGAAGCAGGTCTTATTATTTTGCCCCCATTTTAGAGAAGAGGAGAGAGAGGCCTGAGGTCACCAGTTTAAGGCAGCAGAGGTGAGGTGAGGTGTGAGCCCAGGCAGGCTAGCCCAGGCTGTGTTTAATCACTGTGCCCTACTCCTGCCCCAGACAGACGCGTGTTTTGTGTTCACAGAAACCATCTAAGGGGAGAAACAGAAACTACAGATCTCCTAACTTATCGTTGGCCTCTGTGAGACACAAAGGGGGCATTGTAAAGTGTTAGAGCTGTGCAAAATATAGACACATTATAGGAAATGGATTCGGGTTTATACGGCACAGCGCAGGCATGGCTAGTAGACTGCGGCTAAGGTGGCCTGAAATGTAGTCAGGCCCCCAGCTGAAGACAGGCTGGCTCACCAGGCTTTCTTCCTTCTCTGTTCTCAGGCCCTTCCCCCCACAGACCATTAAGAGTTGCTGAAAATTACTTAGTGAACCATTCCTCCTCTCTCTTCACCTTCCCTTGAAAATAACTGCCCCCACTCCATCGCTGTTTGCTAGAGGAAATTTATGACCGACCAGTCCAAATAGTCAAGAAAACGTGCATAAATCATCTTCTACAAGTTTAATGGTGCTGAGAAAAAGTGGCGTTCTCTTTATGTTAAGCTGTGATGCGGGTACACGCGTACATGACACGCATTTTTAGAATGCTCACAGAAGGGAACATATGCCATCCAGGGGCCATCTCGGCATGTCTCGGCATGTCAAATGACCTGACAATGGCTCCTTAAACAACTTTTCCTAGGGCAACAGCTAAAATTTGGCAGTGACAACTCATTTTTCCTTCACAACTCGTGAAACCTGGACTAGAACACAATTGTAATTTTCGATCAGTTATGTTTTGTCCTAAGCCTGGAAGTCCCCGTGGGCACCCACCCCACAGCAGGACGAAGCAAGAAGCCTGGACCTTTCATAGAGGAAGGTCAAGGAGCATCCAGAAGCCCAAATCTTAGTCAAGCAAGTTAGCATCACTTTTAGGATCTTACTTGTAGTTCTTCTCCCAGAATTTCACTGGCCTGACATACGACGTGATGAAAATGACACTCCCGAGAAATGGGCTCAATGGAGTAGAAAAGATGGATGTGGCAAACGTCTGAACGAAAAGCATGGCAGAATCTGAAAATTTTTGAGTTAAGGCGAAAAAATTTTTTCACCATTATATTTCCAAGTATCATTTCAGATTTTGACTAGTTTGCATTAAAACCATTTTCTCACCAAGGAAAGAAAGAAGGACACACACTTGATCTCTCTACATACATATTTGGAAATGTAAAACTTGCAGTAGTATCCCACTAGGTCTCATTTCACTACCACGAAAACCGAGCGATTCTCATAAAAATCCCAGCAGTCTCAGTATAATTCATGGCAAAGATTTAATATCTAAGGTTTGAAAAGAACAGTTTCTTTTTACTAAGATATCATTAGCTGAACAAAACACACTGTGGCACATGTACTAAAGTACTAAGTAGATTTATAAATAATTAATTAAATTACACCTTTCAAAATAAATAAATAGCACTGTTTGGGAAGGCAGCATCTCTGTTTTTCAAAGAATATTTTCCCACTATTCAAAAATACATATTCTTTGTCATACATTGAACACTAATGGCTCAATTAAAGTCACGTCTGGTTTAAAAGCTAAAAACCAATAAACCAGAAGTCACAGCATTTTGCGGGCCAAGTTGCCCCTTTATACTCTGTAAGCGTTTCTCACTCACTGGCGTACCTCACCGTCACACACCCTGGTTGATCAGAAATGTAATTGTTCAATATTAAAATTAGTTCAGCTGTAACGTTTGGCTTAAGCCCAACTGATCTCTGGAAATCTGGGGGAGGTGCCAGAAGGGCTGGCCCCTCCCCAGTCTCACTCCATCACTGGAGAACTCCTCCTGGATGCCAGTCACACCCGCGTCACTGTGGTGCAGGAGTGATGGTAGGGCCTGGGTTGGAAGAGGGAGAGGACATTGGGGTGGCAGAGGTCAGCCGGGGGCCAGACTGCCCAGGTCTCACATGCGCACATTGCTCCTTGTCCTCAGGGGAGTTCCACTACAGGTCTGATCTGATCTTCCTACCTGCTAGGGGACATGTGCCTCTTTCTCACCACTGCACAAATGGAGGTCTTATTTCTTTAGCCTGTGTTCCAAAAGTTCCAGCAGAAAGTGAAAAAAGAAATGCCTGGCACAGCTAGGGAGACTCTGTGTCTCATTACCAACCAGAACATGGAAGAAATAACTCAGGTTCAAAGTGCTTGCACATGTTATCAGTGGCGTGGCTTAAGTTACGTGTTAGGGGAGGGGGGCGGGGACCTTCACAGCCCCATTTGTATGAAAATATAGGAAAGGGAACGAGCCTTGTGCTGTCCACAGGCCCTTTCCCGTGCATTTATGCATTTTCACAGAGTTAATCTGAGAGTTTTGCTTCAGGAGTAACTGTGTCACTTTTTTTTACTTGCTATTTACTTCCAAACACTTTCAGGAGTGAAATGACACATCCTCCATTAATAATCCATTCTGCTGTTGAATTGTTTGGGTATCAAAAAGATTGTGCTACAATTTAAATCCAATCCTTCTATTTGACCTAGGTTCAAATGGAGAAGTACAGAACAATATGCTACTGTGAGATCTATTATCACCCATCAGTTTCCTCTTCATCTGCAGCTGAAAATATCTAAACACCTCTGTCACAAAACACACCAAATTAACTATGCCCCTTGTCACTGGAAGAAGAGGGAGCTACATGGGAGATGTCATTGAGTAAAGGTACTGAAAAATGTGAGAAGGCAGAATGGGGTCACAGGGGCAGTTCCTTGGTGGGAGGAGGGTCGCGGAGAGGAGGAACAGATGGGTGGAGACGAATGTCACACCACCAGGGGACAGAGGGCACCATGGGGCTTGCAGAAGAACCAGGACAAAGCCAAGTGGAGCCCGGACTGGGTAGGATGCTAGAGGGGCTGGCACTGCCTTTCTTTTCGATTCTAAACACCTTCCCAAAGATTATGTTGTCCATTTTTTAAATGCCAGAAATAATTATCCAGAAATTAAGAAGTGAGGAAAGTAGTGTTAGCCTATAAATAAAGTTCAACGTGGTAGGAAAGGAAATGAAGTTTAACAGGTCAGAGAGCAGAGGGAGGGCAGAAGTGAACAGATGGACTCAGAGGTTATTTTATTTCGGAAAGATCAACAGAGAAATATAGCATGCTCGGGGCAAATATGAGAGACTGTGACTATTATTGCTAAGGCAGGGCCAACCAACAGGGACTCCTAAGTGAACAGGCACATGCAGCCCTCTTTATTTCTCACCAAGGAAGAGAGCCAAGAGGTTAGCCTAAGAAGTGACACCTTTAAAAGCTTCAGGTTTATCTGAATACATTGAAAATGAAAACATCAATGTCAATACTTAAAAAAAAAAAATCACTAGCAGCTCAAAAAGATATACCAAATAGAAGGCAGCCTTCCCCATATACACATTTAACAGAGAGAATCTGGCTAAGTGTGTCTAATTATCGGAAGACAATGGTCTTGCATGGTCTCTGCAGATAGGAAAAGGGTGGACATTCTCATCTTTCCCTGGAGGTCACAAGCTCAGACACTAACAGAGGCGACTGAGGAAGAAAACAGGCTGGGACTGGAAAAAGCAATTTACTAAACAGTGCCCCGCCGGCCTGAGAGCTAATTCAGTTCCAAAATGGAGCAAATTAGTCCCTGCTCAATGCCAGGATGGAACCCACAGCTTCTTAATAGAGTGATAAAACAATTAACATTTCAAAATTAGTCAAGATCCAGGGCTGGCATTTAGGAACCTGACAGCTTTGTCTTGAAGGCTTATATATCCAGGTTTCTAAACTATTTTCTCATTACATTCTGAACAGTTTGATGTTGGATTCCAAATAACAAATTTGTACCTTTACAACTGGTCAAGGATGGGAAGGGGTCTTTGGATAATGCAGAGGCCCTAAAGGCCCTGGAGCTGTCACACAACTGTAGTGATCAGGCTCCTGGGTCACTTTGAAGGCTTTGTATCTTAGCAGAAGGGAGGAAGCGGATGTCACTAACAGGGATGGTTTTAGGAACAAAGCATGGGGATCAACTGAGTGTTCTAAAATAACTACCAAATGCCCAATAAAATCCACATCTCAAATGTGTTCAACTTCTTAAGAAAACGAGTCCACCCACCATGAAAGCACTTAGATTTAACACACACTTGTGCAACCTGAGATAGATGGTAATGCTGCTTTTATCCTCACACGCGATACTAAGTACCAGATATGATGTGCTTGTGTGAGAACCCTCAACAAACATATAGGCCAGGTAATTGAAAGTTACGGCTCCCAGGGCAGTCTTAATTCAGCTGTGGAACTACAAGGAGTAATTAGTATTACTGAACTCACCTAACAAGGCATAAATAGCCACAAGAAATGCTACAGAGCTACACGAGACCAAAGTTAGGATAAAATTGGGAATCATAACTTCAAGTTTTAAATTTTTAGTGCAACTCCTCAACCACAAATTTGCAACAATCTAATAATTTTCATTTAATAAAGAAGCTTTAAATTCTAGACAGGATACCTTAGACACTTCAGAAATAAATAAAAATCACCGTGCTCTTTCATCTCACTGTCTTTGTTTTAAAGGACTCTGTTTAGAAAAACTAAAATTACTGGTATTATAGAAAATGATTGTAGTTAAAGGAAAAGGGTGGTGCATAAGCTCACACTTGTGAAAATTTTTGTTTCCTTAGCTTGTTTTGCCAAATAACCTTGAAACACTTTAGAAATATCAATGCAGGTCTAAGAATAGGAACATAGAACAATGTGCATTGTGAGGCCGGCTCTTGGTATACTTAAAAAAATTTTTTTAAACAAATGAGTCTGGAAGAGAGCATTTTTTAGATTCTAGAATATATTATCACTTAATGATTATTCCCAATATGTTTCCATCCCTGTACACAACGTTCAGATCCCAGAGATTCTTTATGAGTTGTCTTAATGAGCCTTATGTAAACTTCATATGAAAGAAGGCTCCGAGTGGTCATGATAACCAGCTAATAGCACCCATGATGGGATGCCAGAGTCTAGAACTGTGGGTCACACACATCAGTGGGATAAGAATCCCAGGAGGCTTGTGAAGATGGAGATTCTAGGATCCACTTCCTGAAATGTGATTTTAAAAGTATGTGCTGGGCTCAGGAATCTACTTATTTAACAAGCTTCTCCAGGGATTCCAATGCAAGTAGTCCCTGAACCACATCTTGGGAAATACAGGTTTAGAAAGTATAAATTCAGTGGGGAAGAAAATCTTTGAGGGCAAATTTTAGGCCTGAGTCAAGAATATTTTTGTTTAATCTCTCTCTTCAAGAGTATTTTTTATTAATATCTCTCTCTCTCTATATATATATATATATACACACACACACACAAAATTTAGCTATCTGTGTCCAAGTGATCTTTAGAAGGAGCATCTCAAATTTGTTCTGAAGTAAATTAAAACTAGGTATCATTATGGAAACATACAAGGAAACTTGCAACTTAAAAACATACAAGGAAACGGAGTGAAACTATAACTGATAAAACTAGGCTTCCTAGCTAACAGAAACTACAAAACAAAACCATAACTTATTTTTTCAGTCTTCAAAAATATGTGGGTAATTCTGTTTGTGCCTAATTCTGGGCTTTTGAACATTACTCAAATAGATGATAACTATATCATAATATAATGTTATATAATATATAATAATATATCAAGTACATCAACCCTATCCCCAATGCTTAATAACAGCAAATTGATTTGCACTATTTTGCACAAGTCAACCTAATCATTTAAGCAGTAACTTTCCATTTAAAAGACAGGATATCTTAATGCAGATCTGGGCATGGGAAAAGGAAGAATCAGAAAAAATAAAGTAACTCCTGAATAAGTATTAAGAAGCAGGAAGAGTTCAAAATTAAGAAACATCTTTTAAGGTTAAGTGGCCTAAAAGGAATCCAAAGTGCCTGCCCATGTCCCCATTAAAATGTAACCTTAAAGACTTTAAAATGTTTTTATTGCCAGGGTTCAGTGAAAAGCCTGCATCCGTAAAATGTGAATCTCAGCTCTCGGGTGAAAATAGAAGCAGAAAGGATACGAGGGATTGCAAAGAGCTGGGCAAACACGTGAAATGAAGAACCCCAAGCCATCTGCCAAGGAGCCACATACGTCATGACGAACTGTAACTTGTGAAGCAGGTCCCCGAGCTGAAAGAAAAGAAGACAAAGATTCATCAGGGATGACAACCGCAATGGTGGCTGTGTCAAGGTCATTTAAGGTGCAAGCGTTGCAGCTGGGCAGGGGCAGTGACCCTAATTGTTTTCCCTCTTATTCTTACCTTCCTTTGTCCTAAATGCAAGGCAGCTATTTAAGGATTTTATAGCAGCAATAAGATGATCGGAAGAAATCTTGTGTGGCTAATCTCACCAGGTTAATTATTTCAGCAAATAGATACGGTGTTATCTCTGTCTTTCTAGAGGAACACTCACAGCTTGGTCTTCCTTCCTGCATACTGCGTCTTTTAGAGGGAGATTCATACAAAAACCTATCATCATTGACATTACTCAAGTTTTTGTATATCAAGTTCATCTTACCTCTTCAGCTGCTCTTGCTGGAGACAACAGCTCCATACCACTGAATTGCAAATTACAAAGCACTTTAGAAAGCCAAGATAGGATATGGAAGCTGTTGCATTTGCTAGACAAGGCTGCACAGGAAAAAACTGAGTTCTGGGGGAAGCAGGGAGTGAAGAGGAGAGACCTTACATGGAATAATAAACATGAAGGGAAAACATGGCAGCGGTTTCGGCTGGAGATTCAGAATATGAATGTGCTGAGAAGGATAGAGAAGAATGGACTGCCCTGGCTGTAGACCTCTGCTTTGTGGTGAGAAGTGACTGATGAATCCCAGAAGCAAAATTCTACTGCTGTCACTTCTACATGCAGTCAGTAAGTATCCTACCAGGACATTCCTCAAAACTCCACATACACTCTTCATCCATAATGGAAACTTCAAATAGCAGGATGTGTTTGTTCCTAGACTGGCTAGCACAGGAGATAATAAAATACATTCACAGAGGCCATGGCGTCAAAAGAGAAGAAAAAATAGAATTCTTAATTAGGTGGAATAGGTGTTACATAGAACATCAGAAGACCACAATGAAAAGAAGGCAAAGATTAGGAAATAGGGCCATTAAAGAAAAGTCCAAGAAACCAAGATAACTTAGCCCTTCAGGGAAGGTCAACCTTGTGATTTTGGAACCAAAAGAGGAGGTTACTTTGAATTGTTCCATGAAAATGTAATGAGACAAAATGAGGTTAATTAGAATCTTCTCCAAATCTTCCTCTCACTTTTCTGGTCTCACCATATTCTCACAAATATCCTGGTTTTGAAGAATAACTTTAAAGTAGAACATCATTGGATAAGCCACGGAAGATGAACCAAAGCTAAAAGTTCTCTCAAAGGCACAACAAATGTGGAATTCTTAAGAAGTTATAGGTATCTGGTTATGTATAGAAGCCCTGGGGTCTAAATGTGTCCAATGGGGACTCTGGTCACAGATCTAGTGATGAAGAATCAGAGGTAGAGAGAAGGGAAGGGAAGGTGACAAAGGGAGAGAGGGGAAGAAGAAGAGAGCGAGAGGGATATGAAAGAAATAGAGGAAGTGGGGAGGACAAAGCGAGGGTAAAAAAAGGAAAAATGGAGAAGAAAGATGATGTGACTGGACTTGAAGAACTGAAAAGGAATATGAAAGAAAACCAGACGCTTGTTTTTTGGGAATAAATTTTCTATGAAAGAAAACCAGACGTTTGTTTTTTGGGGAATAAATTTTCTTTCTTTACTCTTGCTCACTTGCATCAACCACAGAGGGCTGATCTCAATTGGCTTCCAAGTTCTTTCAGAAAGGGCACTTTAGTTTTAATCCTGGGGTTGGTTTAAGCTTCCTGAATCCATTTAGGATGGGACTCCACAGCTCCCAGTGCCTTTGAGATTCTGACAACAGCGAGAACAGCAGTTTACTCTGTTACGTCAGCTTGAGGTCGCATCTCTTAGGTCTACGTAATAGTCTTCTCCCCACCACCTGATTTTTGTGTGTGTGTGTGTGTGAGGAAGATCAGCCCTGAGCTAACATCCATGCTAATCCTCCTCTTTTTGCTGAGGAAGACTGGCTCTGAGCTAACATCTATTGCCAATCCTCCTCCTTTTTTTTTTTTCCTCCCCAAAGCCCCAGTAGATAGTTGTATGTCATAGGTGCACATCCTTCTGGCTGCTGTATGTGGCACGTGGCCTCAGCATGGCCGGAGAAGTGGTGAGTCGGTGCGCGCCCAGGATCTGAACCTGGGCCGCCAGTAGCGGAGCGCGTGCACTTAACCGCTAAGCCACAGGGCTGGCCCCCCACCACCTGATTTTTTACCAGTCACTGGGTGACTTTACAGACTGACAGTTCTAACACAGACTCAAACTCTTGACTCACTCCTATTAAAAGATATGATTTCCTTTAAAGGCCAGTATCATTTCCTTTCATCCCCACCATTAACCCAACCAGAGGAGGAACATGCTAATTACAAGAGAGAAGACATCCAAACACATGGCTCTAGATTACATCAAAAGCAAAGTCCTGAGAAGTGGTGGTGGGCTCTCTCGTATTAACTTGCTCACTTATGCCTAATCAAACTCCATAAGACAAAATACTTCTGGAGTCCAAAACCCTCTAGTCACCCCACTATTAAGAATTCTTAGTCTAGTTATTAAGAATTAGCCTTGTGATTCACGCCGTAAGTGAAAACTGCAAGCATGAACAATATTACCTATGTGTGTATGGTGCCCCTAATGCCCTACAAATGAATCACGGGTTAGGGAAAGTTACTCCTGCTGGGTTTTCAGTGTATGACTTTATCCTGGGAGGCTTTTAAGCCACCTTCTGAAAAAGCTGATCAGCAGGTCGGGCATAGCAACTACAATCAGACAAGTAGCCCTAGGGAAGCCTCATCTGCAAGTTTAAAGCTCTAACAAGTTAAACTTTGCTGCATTATGATTAAATAAATCTATTACAATTATTTTTTGCTTAGCACAGCAACTCGTATTTACTCATAAGCAAAACCAGTAATCAGACACACGCACTCTCACGCTCTAATTACAGCCACAGCCCCAGGTATCTTCGCTCTTTTCCTACGTCTCTCTGTGCCTCAAACATCGTGAAGCATAAATACAACCTTTGTAAAAGATTTTCAATATGCAGCTTGTAAAACAGGCTGCTGATCTCAATAATTGAAGAAGCCAGATCTCCTGAATGCCAGTTCTTTCTTTATCTATGATTCCTCCACAACATAGTAATTTAATGTTCCTCCACAAAGACCACCAGGAAAAGGATGTGCTGTCGATTTGTCAGATGCCAACACAGCGCAGTGGTTAAGAGCATGGGCTTGAGGACACGCTGCCTGGGTTTGGATGCCAGCTGGCACCTATCATGGGCATGATAACAGTACCTCCTTACAGCGTCATTTGAGGATTAAATGACTTCCTCCTTGTTAAGGACTTAAAACAGTGCCTGGCAACTGTAACTACAATGTAAGAGTTTGATAAATGTTAGGACAAGTGGATATCTTATTTTGAGGATGTACTTAGCTCACAATCAGGAAATTCTAAAGCACCCCTCTAAAACAACTGAAACTTACCAAGTCCAGGTCCTCTTATTTTTCAGAGGAGAAAATCAGATCCAGAGAGGCTAAGTGGGCTACTTAGATCAGACAGTGAGTCATTGGCCCATGTGAAACCAGAGGTCAAAATTCCTGTTCTCCGCACCTGGTGATAGATATTTCTACCACCAAACCTTCCCACATCTCCTTGAGGCCATGAGCCTTCCCTGAAGGACAGCAGCAGGAAAACTCACCTGATGTGCAACAGCTGAGGAAAGGCGTCCTCTAGCGCCCTTCCTGCTGACAGCAAAGGGGCAGAGTTACACGTGTGGATGTGACAGACTGTGGCTGCAGCCACTATCAGGGACCTCTTCTCCTGTGCAGTGATGAAGGGCTCTGCTCTGTCCTGGAATGCCCTTCTCAGTATAAATGCCCAATTAAAATATATGATACCATCTTACAAGCCTGGTGATGCTCAGGTGGATCTTAAAAAGGCAGGCTGCTGGGTTACCTGTGCTTCTTGAATGCACAGCTCTAAGAAGGTTGATATGATTTACATATTTTATTCCTAAAAGTGTAGAGAGGTATGCTCCAGGTTAAAAAGACTCAACTTCATATTTTCCCTTTACACTTTGTCTTTCTCTTCAAGAATGAAATCTGGTGAAAGAATGAAAAATTTGTGGGAATCAAAAAAGTGATATCTAAGCACAAAAGAAAACCTAAATACAGTCGTGTGTCCTTAACAACAGGGATACATTCTGAGAAATTCATCGTTAGGCGATTTCATCGTTGTGTGAACATCACAGAGTGCACTTACACAAACCTAGATGGTATAGCCTACTACACACCTAGGCTATATGGTACTGATCTTATGAGACCACCGTCATATATGTGGTCCGTCATTGACCAAAACATCGTTACATAGCACATGACTGTATCGATCATTAATGAGAAGCGTATATGAAGAGGCACTTTATGCATCATGTTAGCCCACTGTGTATAAAATAATAAAACATTTAAGATAAGATTTAATGGAAACAGCAACACCAACACGTTTCTAGTAAGCACCACCACACGCAGTATAACACTGCATTGAAGTACTTTAAATAGAAATCCCATTTAGATTTGCTATGAACTTGCATCTCCTTAGACAGTTTGAGGCCTCTGTTTTTATGAAGCTTATCTCATGCTAATGTTCTGCTTCCAAGATCTTAAATCTCAGCCCCATTAAAGCATAATAAACTTCACAAGTTACCCAACTATGACTATAAGAAAAAACAAAATCATTTGGGTCTTTTCCACTTAAAACACTAGGAAAAGAGTAAAGAAAGTCACGATGGAGTAATCCTGGCTGTTTCCCAAAGAAAGACAGCATAAATACTCTCACGTCAAGGAAATATCTTTTCAATTAGGCACAGACATGCTGTTACCTCTCTGCTATAGATAGGAAACCCAATCTGCATAAATCCACAAACCATCTTAAGAGAAGTGTCTCCAAATAAAGACGACCCCAAAACGTTTCTTTGCTAATACATTCTGAAATAAAATACAGGACATCTTTCCTCTGGGGACAGCCTCCACTTTACCTGCAGTGAAAAAGCTGACCATTTATTGAATGCTTTTATGCTGGGCACTGTCTTAGGGAGCTGCACATACGCTATTCCATTTGATTAGTGTGATTTTCCCTCCCAATCCCAATCCCCAGCTTTTCTCCTATCGCTCTAGTCTTACTAATCTCCCAGGTTAGTCCTATCACTTGCCATTTTTTGCATTTCGTTGTCAGATTCAGCTAGTTTCCTTCTCGGAAAGATATGCAGTTAACTTCACACCAAACTTGTAATTATCACTGTTCAAACTTGAAGAGGCATGAAAGACTGAAAGGAGTTCCAGAAACTAGTGCTGAATTAGGGGTGAACTGAGTTCAAAATGAGAGAACACTGAGGGAGCAGAGGCTCTCAAGTGCTTGGAAAGGAGATAGAAAAATAGGAAGAAATTTGGAAGTTCAAGGGGAAACAACGAATTCAGGTGGGAACCCAGCTGAGGGATTAAAAGCCAGGAACAAAAGAACTGGGGACAACTATCAGACATTTTGAGGCACAGGTGGTGATGTGAGAAGTAGAAAAATGTTCAGAAAAGAATGGAAAAAGCAGAGCTAGTGACATCTCAAATGTGGGACACCACTTTTTTGGGAAGGGGGAGCACCACTTTTATAGAACAGCAGATTGATGACAGCAAATATGATAATTACATTTTGGGATATTAGCTTTAAAACACAAATATTCTCAGATAGATGCTGACAATATGAATTATAATTTTATAAGTTAAATAAACATATTCAGGAAGTGGTTATAACTGGTTACAAGACTGAATTTCAGAAGGTCAGAAACAGATGCTACTTCAATATACAACGTATATTGGGATCCTATTAAATAGCTCACAGTTTAGCAAAAATATTGACAGGCTTCAGGGAGCATGGTAATACAGAGAGTTTACCATCCCATTGTAAAAATAATATAAATAATCTAAAATATTGTAAGAAAATAATAGTTGAATTCAAAACAAGGGAAAACCCCCAACAGTCTGAACTAAATAGAAATTTAAAATGAGACTAAGTCTGAACTGACACCATGATAACCCAAAAGGTCACATACAAGAATATTGGCCTTAGGAGCTGAGGACTTGTATTTTAATGGACTTAAAGGGCTGCCGTGTCCACAAAAAAAGTGGATTAGAAAAACCCCACCTATTAATGCCAGGAAAAAGCAAAAACATTTGCCTTCTGCTTGGTGTAGGGTAGATAAAAATCTGTCACCCACAATACATCAAACCCTTAGCCACCATAATGCAGAGGAGTAGAGTTTAAACTTAAACTATTCCAGAAGAGCAGGAATGCAAAACCAAAAGACTAATATAAAATGTAGTAGAGGATGAAAAAACTTATTTGCAAAAATAAGTGCATAAACAGTCCTCAGGGACACTTTCATAACCAGAATATATAGGTCTCCCACAGATAAAACAACAATCTCCCACTAAAGATCAGTCCACAATGAAAATTACAAACTATACTAGGAAATGAGCAAATGAGAAAAAGTCAGTAGATGCAACATGCAGGATAACTATTATCCCAAGAATTTGAGGTAATATGAAAATATATAAGAATGAAATAAATGCATAAAGAGCTGACAGAAAAAAAGAAACAGTAATAAAAGAGTAATATAATATGAAAAATGGACAAATGGAATTAAAAAAGAAGGAAGCAGCAATTCTAGAAGCGGAAAATGAAGTCATTAAAATAAAAACTCTCAGGGGATGGTTTAAAAGCAGTTTAGTCATAGCAAAACATAAAAGTAGAGAAACAGAAGGTCTGAGTAAATTACCTAGAACACAGCACAAAGAGATAAAAACATAAAAAAATCTGAGAGGCTGAGAAACATAGATGACAGAATATGAAAATAAAACATACATACAATTGGAGTTCCAGAAAGAAAGAGGAAAGAAAACATCTCAAGGGAAAATAGCTCAGAATTTTCCAGAATTGAGGAAAACATGACACCTTGATTAAAGAAGCACATCAAGGGGCCGGCCCGGTGGCGCAGCAGTTAAGTGCACACACTCCACTGTGGTGGCCCGGGGTTTGCAGGTTCGGATCCTGGGCGCACACCAATGCACTGCTTGTCAAGCCATGCTGTGGTGGCGTCCCAGATAAAGTAGAGGAAGATGGGCACGGATGTTAGCCCAGGGCCAATCTTCCTCAGCAAAAAGATGAGCTTTGGCATCTGATGTTAGCTCAGGGCTAATCTTCCTCACAAAAAAAAAAAAAAGAAGAAGAAGAAGAAAAAGTCCTATACAGATGAAAAGATATGCCAGAAGAGAATGAAATAATGTTTTTAAGATGTTAAGAAAAAATATCAAGTTAGAATTTTATACAGAACTCCAGTATCATGTAAGTGTGAGATGGAAATAAAGACCTTTTCAGACAAAGACTCAGAGAACGTATCACTTACAGAACTTTGCAGAAAAAACAATTAAAGGATTTACTTCAGTAAGGAGGAAATTTACCCCTGAAGGAAGAAATGACATACAAGAATAATGGTGAGAAAAGAAATTGCTAAAATGTTAGAACATCAATGAGAATTAATTATAAAAACAGTCATAAAGATGGTGACTCATTAATTTCATATGCTAATAAAGTGTGCTCATTAATAATTTAAGCATAACCATTAAGTCACTAAAGTTTTCAAACTTTAATATGCATCAGAATCACCGGGACAGCTTGTAAAACAAAGTGTCTGGTCCCCACGTGCAGAGGTTCTATTCAGTAAGTTTAGGGTGGAGCCCAAGAACCACTTCTCAGGTGATGCTGATGCTTCTCATTTGGGAACACACATTGAGAGTCGTTGCACTAAAGGACTAGAAACACAATATTCAATTTCCAAAGTACTAGAGGGAAAAAAGGATCAAAAAAAGTTCATTGCCTTCAATAGAAGGCATGAAAGAAGTGGTGGGAGAACCAAAAAAAAAAGCATCATAAATATAAAGCAAAAAAATCATGATAGAAAAAAGTACAAACATATCAGTAACCACAGTAAATGCAAATGGATAATATTTGCCTATTACAATATGGAGAGTCTCAGTCTGTATTAAAAAGAAAAATCTTGTTAGATGCTTTTATGAGAAATATTAAAATGATTTAGAAAGTTTTAGGTAAGACAATGAAAAAAAAACAGGTAAATCCTAATCAAAAGAAAGCTTTCTTACCTATGTTAATATTAGACAAAATAGACTTTAACTCAAAAAAAGGATAAAAAGCAGTACATATTGATAAAGGGAAGAGTCACCAGGAAGATAAAATAATTAGAATGAACACACTTAACCACACAGTCTCACAATATCTAAAGTAAAAATGGATAGAATTACAAGGTAAGACTAACAAATCTACTAGGATGGGGGAGATTTTAAGACACGCATGTCAGAAAATTATAATTTACGGGCCGGCCCGGTGGCTTAGTGGTTAAGTGCGCACGCTCCGCTACTGGCGGCCCAGGTTCAGATCCCGGGCATGCACCGACGCACCGCTTCTCCGGCCATGCTGAGGCCACATCCCAGGTATAGCAACTAGAAGGATGTGCAACTATGACATACAACTGGGGCTTTGGGGAAGAAAAAAAGGAGGAGGATTGGCAATAGATGTTAGCTCAGAGCCGGTCTTCCTCAGCAAAAAGAAGAGGATTAGCATGGATGTTAGCTCAGGGCTGATCTCCCTCACAAAAAAAACAAAAAAAAAAGAAAATTATAGTTTAACTAGACAATAAATAAACATATAAAACATTTGAACAACAGAATTAACAAGCTTTATCCAAGAGATACGTGTATTAGAACCTTGAAGCCAACCAAAAGAGAAAGAATATAATTTTCAATACTATGTACATTTCCAAGAATTGATGACTTCGATATGATAACAACAGCAAAAACACTGAACTAAGAATAAATGATAATCAAAATTAGAAAATACTTAAAAATAAATGACAATGAAAAGCAGTAGTACCAATCATGATTTGTGCTTAGCTAAAGCAATTTGTAGAGGAAGAGAGATAGCCTTAAAATGTGCATGTTAGAAAAACTTCACAGTTTATATTGGGAGGCTATTTTTTGATACAAAAAATGAACAAGAATATTAGGAGAAATAAAAATATAGATGTTTTCATTTGTTAATATAAATGTAGAACTCCTCAATAAAATATTTACAAAATGAATCTGTAAATGTTTAAAAATACATCATGATCAAATGTGGTTCATCTCATAATGGTTTAATATTCAAAAAATGTCAACATAGGGCCAGCCCAGTGGCATCACAGTTAAACTCACGCATCTTGCTTTGGCGGCCTGGGTTTGTCAGTTCGGATCCTGGGCATGGACCTGCTGACCGCTCATCAAGCTGTGCTTTGGTGGTGTCCCACATAGAGCAGCTAGAAGGACCTAACAACTACGATATACAACTATGTACTGGGGCTTTGGGAAGAAAAAAAAAAAGAAAAAGAGGAAGATTGGCAACAGATGTTAGCTCAGGGCCAATCTTCCTCAAAAAAAAAACAGTCAATGTAATTCACAAAATTAAGAAAGTAAAAAAAAGAAAAACCGTATGATCCTCAATTGACACAGAAAGGAGGTTGAAAAATAAATTCAACAGTCACTCAAAAAAATCCCTCACAACCTAGTAATAAAAGAGTTCTTCTTAAACCTGATAAAGAGTATCTGTGCTATACTGCAGTAAACACCATATTTAATAGTAAAATGTAAAATATCAGAATTATTCAGGCAAGAGATAGCAAACAAGATGAATCTGATTAACCTACAACAGAAAAGTGAAAATAAAACCATTAAAGGAGACTAAAATCTAAGGAAAGAGAAAGGAACCTGGCATAATAGTTTATCATCTGTGAAGTGCAGTTTGGGAAATTGTAACTAAGCAGAGAAACGGGGGATAATGCCAGGATGAGAGTACCCAGCAGGGGTACGCTACTTAGGCAAATGAATGTGCAGCTAATAAAGGAAAATGCAACAAGCCCGGATTCCTTGATTAGCCAACTTTATGCAGCCAGACAAATTCAGACCCCTAGGAGAATATGAGAGAAAATATTAGTTAGGTTCATATTTCATAACCACTAATTAGTGTATCCATAAATGCAAATGAAGTCACCATTGCACATAGAAATTTTATAATCTACCCAAGAGGTAAGAACGCGTAAAACTAAAAGGTCTTGTTGAGACTCCTGAGAATTGGGAATTAAAGTAATTCTGTGTCTGTGTATGTGTTTCTGCTTATGGTGGACAGCAGGGGTGCAGACTCAGGTGTGTGAAGAAGTGGGTCACTGAGGAGGAGACAAGGATGGACTTCAACAGAAGAAACAGGAGATAATAAAAGTAACTATGAGAGAGGATTTCCTTTGTTCTGTAGCATCCTGCCCAAATTGAACTTGGAGTGAAGTGGTAGAAACAATGTAGTTCATGCATGCCTTCCGTCTTCCTCTTCAATTCCTTAATCCTTTAAACTGCTACATTAGGGCCGGCCCCGTGGCTTAGCAGTTAAGTGCACGTGCTCCGCTACTGGCAGCCCGGGTTCGGATCTCGGGCACGCACCAACGCACCGCTTCTCCGGCCATGCTGAGGCCGCGTCCCACATACAGCAACTAGAAGAATGTGCAGCTATGACATACAACTATCTACTGGGGCTTTGGGGAAAAAGAAAGGAGGAGGATTGGAAATAGATGTTAGCTCAGAGCCGGTCTTCCTCAGCAAAAAGAGGAGGATTAGCATGAATGTTAGCTCAGGGCTGATCTTCCTCACAAAAGAAAAAAAAAAAACTGCTACATTAGCCTTCATCCAACTACTCTATATATCATACAGTTTCCCCATCTTTGTTTTGGATTTGATTTAACCTTCCCTTTCCTGTGGAGAAAAGGCAGCTTTCTGGATTCTGTTTTGGGGGGCTTCCTTCTTCTCAAAGGTCCATTATAATCCTATGGATGACAATGCTGCCTTTAGGAAAAGGGTGTGAGAGCCAAGTTCATAAGCTTCCTATAAGGACACACGCTGCTGTTTTTACCCACATAGCATTTCAGTAAGAGAAACAAATAATGCTAATATATGCAGCTATGAGGCAGCTTTTCCTCCATCTTTTGTGAATGTCCTCCTGCCCATCCCATCCCCATCATAGCTCCTGGATATCTAACTTATGTATTCTCCTGAGACCTTGTAATTGTAATAACATTTTATCAATCTAGCACACACAGGAATAAGGTGATTCAGATAGTGATGTTCCATATAATTGCAGCTTTCTGCTTTAAGCACCAAGTTTCAGAATTTATGTGTTTTTTAAGAAAACTATAATAATACAGGATCATTTTAAAAATACCAAATAGTTCAGAATTGCATAAAGTGTAAGCAAGAAGTTCCTGTTACCCACCTCATTCTGACCTAACCTCCAGTACTAGCCACAGTTAACGATTGGCTCAGGAGTCATGTTTCTTGGCATTTTCTACACATGCACATGAACAATACATGTATGTAAATATATATATATTTTTAATTTAAATTGGATTAACAATATATACTATTCTGAAACTTGATGTTTCTACCTCATATATCATGAACATCTTTGATCATTGGTACAAAATGCTCTATCTTACATCTAATTAGCTGCATAATACTGCATTGTTTGGCTACACAATCTATTGAATCATTACACTACTGATAGACATCTACATTGCAAAAATTAATTTAAAGCCACAGCTGAAGAAAATTTGACACATTTACCTAAGAGATCCTACAAAGCCAGTGCTGTGGCTGTTAATACAGTGCGCTCCCCCAACCTTGACCACTGGGTTGTGGGCACATGGTCTACACTGGGCCGGTCATAGTCTGACATCCTCCTCTACAAAATAATTGATGCAGGGGTAAGCAGAGTCCGAGATACGGACAACATGTATAGGATAGTATTTCCACCAGGGTTGCTATATGAAGGTGGGGCTCCTGGTAGCCATCTTGTTCCTTGAATGCAGCAAGGTGCATGGAGAATGAAGCCAAGCAGAATCAAGCAAAAACAAGCAGGAAAGGGAGAATATAAAAAGACAGAGCCCTGCTACCACTGTTTTCTCTGGGTATGACTACGCATCAAGTGAGATCCACACTTGGGCATCCCACTTATGTAAAGCAATGTAGTTCCAACTTCAAGATGAGTTTTTGTCACTTGCCATCAAAAGATTCTGACTGATATATCAAATTTATCAAAATTTCATGTAAAATTAAAAAGTAGTTCAAAGGGCTTCTGGTTTCTTCTCTGGGACACAGAAAGCTGAAAAGAGCATTCCTCTTACCCTTAAAATGAAAAAAAAAAGCCAAAGAAACTTCAAATTCATGACTTGTTTTTATTTAACCCATTGGAGAACTAGGTTGTAGAGCAGACACCTACTCCAAAATCTAAGGACACACAGGCACCTTAAGGGAGAGAGGAGACAATAAGTACTCGCTCGCCTGGGGCAGATGGAACCAGAAACTGGTAGGAAGAGTTTAGCCAGAAGAGCTGATGAACTGGGCACAGCCAAATGTGGGCTGGTGTGACACAGTGAAGCCCCTAGAGGCCACAGAAATTGTAAGCTCTTTCTCCATGAACTCCACTGGGTGCTCAAAAAAAAGACTGGAGGGAACGCTAAAAAATATCTGACATGGTATGGACCTGAAGGAAGGAAAGAACAGACACACAAAACTCTGCTGGACACTTTCTCATCATCTCTCCTATGGAACACAAATGTTAGTCTGTAGAGGAAAGACTGTCAGCAAACACTGCTGTCAGTAGGGCATCGGTGAAAACCCACTGCAGCTGGGGGAAGAGAACACCACCAACAACAAAACCCCACTCCTGAGGAAGGGGCAGGAGTACCTGCTGGACCCACAACCACAGCTGGGGGCAGGACAGGAGAACTTAGAAGGACATATCCCTCAGACCAAGGGACACCGTAAAGGCCTAAAACTGAGGTTTAATTAGAAAACAGAGAATGTCCTCCCCTTCCACCATCTCCCCCCACCACCAAGCTAACAAGTTTCAAGTAAAAAGTAAAAGTAGATACTGATGGGAGAGGGACAGGACAGTCACAAGAGCATGCAAAGAGACACACTGAGGCGCTGAGGACCGAGCAGACATTGCTCCAGCAAACCAACTCCCAACCTAAACACAAGGCATCCCTCCAGGGGTTTTCAAGCCTATGGTTCCCTGAGGGTAACAATTGCAAAAACAAACCCCCAACCTGACCCACTTCCTGACTAGACTAACTCAGACCCCTACATTGAAAATCTAGCAGAATCAAAACCATGCTCAGTTCCAGGTATAAAAACTATTTACTTTATTCTCTACAGTCCTCCACTTACCTTATTAATTTTAACACTATCTTCTTTTCTAAGTATACATAAAATCCTAAATATCTCTCAATTACCAGTCAGTAATATTCCCCAAACATTATATAAGCTTTCTATTATCATTCAGTTTAAATATTTTCTAATGTACATTATGATTTCTTCTATGACCTAGCTTTCAACAAAACATTATGAGGCATATGAAAAGGCAAGAAAACATATATCCTAAAAGACAAAGCAACAATCAGAGCAAGACTCAGATACGACATACATGTTGGAACTATCCAACAGGAAAATTAAAATAACTATGATTAATATGTTAAGGGATCTAATGGAAAAAGTATACCATATGACATATTAGATGGGTAATTTCAGCAGAGAGATGGAAACTATAAAAGAAAGACTCAAATGGAAATGATAGAAATGGAAAACACAGTAACAGAGATACAGAATGCTTTCAGCAGGCTCATCACGCTAACACAGTCGAGGAAAGAATCAATGAACTTGAAGATAGGTCAATAAAAATGACCTAAACTGAAACACAAAGATAAAGATAAACACAAAAATAAAACTGAGTGAATTCAAAGAAGAAAACATTACTGATTATCCAAGAGCTGCATAACAATACCAAACTATCTAACATACACATATTTTAAACCTCAAAAAGAGAACAGGAAAAAAAGAAGTATTTGAAGAAACAATGGGCAAGAAATTTCCAAAATAGTGACAGACACTAAGCCATAGATTCAAGAAGATTAGATAACACCATGAGGATAAATACCCAAAAAAACAAACAAATGAATAAACAAACAAACCCTACACAACAACTAGGCATGTCATATTCAAACTGCTGAAAACAAAAGATGAGGAGAAAATCTTGAATGCAGCCAAAAAAAAAAAGAGACACATTACATAGAGAGGAGCAAAAGTAAAAATTACAGGAGAGTTTTGTCAGAAATCACATAAGCCAGAACATAATGGAGTGACATTTCTCAAGTGCTAAAGGAGGCTGGGGGGGTGGCTGTCAACACAGAAGTCTATACCCAGCAAAAATACCTTCAAAAATGAAAGAGAAATACTTTCTCAGGCAAATGAAACTGACAGAATTCATTGCCAATAGACCTACACTACAATAACTGTTCATGGAAGCTCTTCAGGCAGAAGAAATACGATATAGGTCAGAAACCTGGATCTACACAAAGAAATAGAGCATCAGAAATGGAATAAGTGACAATAAAATAAATTTTTTCTTCTTTTCAATTGTTCTAAATGAGCAATTTTGCTATAAAGCAAAAATAGTAACAACATATTATGTGTTAATAGCATATGTAAAAGTAAAATACATGACAATAGCACAAAAGATGGAGGGAGGAAAGTGTTGAAATTCCTTATACTACACATGAAGTGGTATAATATTATTTGAAGGTAGACTCTGATGAGTTAAAATTTTATATTTTTAATGTAAGAGCAATGACATAAAAAAGGCATAAATAATAAGTCAATAGAACAAATAAAATGGAATTAAAAAGTAGTTCAAAGTTTATCCCTTCCACAGTTTATCCTGCTACCCTTCCCCTCACTGCCTCAATTAACTGCTCCCTCTGGAGGCCCCAACAATATTTGGCTTATAACTTCACATCACATGAAAAGTAGTATAGCATCCTGGTGACAAGATTTGGCTTTGGAGCTAGAGAGACCTGGGTTCCTATCCCAGCTCTGACTCTCACTAGTTGTGTGATCTCGGGCAAGTTTCACTCCCCTGAGCCTTAGTTTTCTCATCTGCAAAGGAAATATGGCAATGATACCTATCTCAGGAATTTATTGTGAAGGCTAAAGGAGATAATCCATGTAAGTTTTTATCTCAGGACTCAGCAAATAATGCTCAATAAATATAGGGTATTTTATTTATTGCACTTAACGATATTGTTTCAAAAGTATTTTTATATGTTTTTCTCTCCTGCAGCCCCGCTTGGAGTGTAAGCTCATTGGCAGCAGACACTGGGTATCATGTATAGTCATAAACTTATCTTCTAGCACATCAGTAGCATAGGCACATAGTGGATGTAAGTGCAGTAAGTGTTTTTCAGAAAGTGAAATAACGAGTGAATGGAAGCTTGAGGTGTTTTCCCAACTCATCAGTGATATAACCTATGGCTAGAGTGGACATGAGCTCAGTGGAATTTTTCTTGTCACTTCCTGATTCTCATTTACATGCCAAATCTTTGTGATTGCCATATATTTTCCTTATAAGAGAGGAATTTACCCTCTTTTTCTCCCTGGATGCTTTAAACTTACATAGTAACCACCTCAGTCTCATCAACAGCCTTTCTTCAACAGAGGCAGAAGCACCATGGTCTGGTCCATTCAAAGTACTTCCAAAACTGGTGGCTCAAGGAAAGAAAGAATGGGCAAGTCTGTGACCTCGAAGATCTTGTCCTAAATATGAACACCCAGTAAAGGACACTATTTGGAGTCCGCAGGTTCATATATGCACATTCTGTAGAATCAGAAGCCTCCAACCAGTAAGGATGGCAAATACCAGTGGTTGGCCATGTTTCCCTGGCTCATAACCAAATTGAGCTCCCTTTTCAGGAAGCATTTTAAGGAGGGCTTTAAGGAGGCCACTCCTAGGTACTGAGTAAGGAAGGTTTTCAAAATTCTTTCAGTGAAGAGAGTCTAGAATTTTCACCTCTCCTGAATTCCCTGAAGCCACTCAAGTAGCTTTTGTGTGCCTTAATCACACATCACTGCCCTGTTTCCGTGAAGATTCTGCAGCAGTGGCTCTTCAATTCTCTCTCTTAATGAAGACACAACACCACTGTTCAGAGGGGAAGGAATGAAACGCTGAGCCAGTAAGCAGCCTCCTTCAAGCAGAGAAAGCTGTAGACTTTAAAAAAAAATGGGAGCCTGTAAATACTTCTTTGACATATTAACAAGGACACACTTAACTATGTAGATATTTGAACAACATGACTAAATCCACGTATTTATTATAGTGTACTTTGGCATGAGAATAAAGGAAAAACGAAGGAAAAAAAGGTATAACTCTTGCATACCAGGCGTGATGTCCCAAAGCGGGAGGAAAAACTAATCCTTACTTTGAAGGCTGAGGTGGAGAGTTGCTGCCAGCATTCATTTCAGCCCTGCATCCCTTCTCAGGAGATAAATTACAGTAACTTGCATGGTTTGAGTTAAGGGAAACCCATCCCCCTGATGTGCGGGTGCTGTGTTGGGGAGTGGAAGACAAGAAAGTTGATGTGTTAGGCTATAAATCTTGACTAAAGATGTCTGGGGCTGTTCAGGCACTTCCCAGCAGTTACACGACACAGTTGAGAGTGGAGTCACGGTGGTGGCCACATGTAGTGAGCTGGCCATCAGCCTGTTACCACTGGGGTAGATCCACAGCTAGAAGCAGACTGTGTTTTACCCCTCTCAGTTTTGCAAGAGGGGCTCAGCTGACTATACAGCACACTCAGAGCAGAACAGCCAGCTCTGCTGGCCATGTGTTAACTTCCCCACCGTGAACAGGACAGCAGGCAGCAGTGAGGGAGCTAAACAAGATTTATAGGAAGCCAAGAAAATCAAAACACAAACCATGAGAAGCCCGAGGAGGGAACTCTAAGTGACCCAGACGCTCAGTCTAAAGCCTTCCCTCTTCCCACATACTCTCCTGCCCCTTCACTGACTCATCATCCCTCTAGAATAATAAAATGTCATGCAACCATCACATCCCAGCTAAGACTTCAATTCTCAAAAACCAGCTTTTCCATCTCTGAGCTCTCAACTGAATTCAATTAGTATGTACTGAGTAATCACTGTGACCTTGCATTTTGTCAGATATTGCAGGAGGTAGGAAATATATAAGCACGCTCATGGTGCCCCCATCTGAGGAGTTTCCAATCTTCTTGGGAACACAGACATATTGGACTGTACTCTTTGTTTCTGGACATAGTGCAGAGCTTGTGAAACTCTTCACCATCCTAGGTGGCAACTACAAGTGAACAGGTATCCCTGAGAGCCTGGAAGATGTGCTATGTTCCTGCAGTGACTTCGTGAACCTTCTGCAAACCATTCTTCACTCCTGGGCTCAGGCAAACTGGGAAAAGGACTGAGTTCAAGTCTGGCTGTATGAGAGAGTGAATTTGGATAAATTATTAAATAACTGGTGCAAAAGAGCAACATTCAACATTGCAGAGACGTTTATTGTATACTACCGTGTGCCTGACCCTGTTCTGGAAATTGGAACATACCAGTAAACAAAATAGGCCAAGATCTTTGCCCTCATGAAACTTACATTCTAGTGGGAGAGCCAATAAAATAACAAACAAGTCAATGATAGAGTATGCTAAAAGGTGATGAATGCTAGGCAAAAAGGTTAAAATAGTGCAGCATAAGAGAACTGGGAGGCTGCGTGGAGAGTGGAGTATGGGCAAGTTGCAATACGAAACCGGGTGGTCAAGGTAGGTCTGACTGAGAAGATGAGATTTGAACAAAGCCTTGAAAGAGTTTACGGAGTAATCCCAGTGGATATATGGGGAGGAGCATTTTTAGACAGAGGCAACGCTAGAGGAAGGGATCTAAAGTGAGAGCATGCCTCCACAGTGGAGGAATTGCAAGGACAGCTGGATTGAGCAAGGGGGAGAACTGGAGAGGGGGTCAGAGGAGTAATGGGGAACCAGCTGGTGTTGGTCTGTGGGCCAGTGTAAGGGATTTGGCTTTTACTCTGTATGAAATGGGGAGCCATTTCAGGGTTCTGAGTGGGGACAAGATCTGGTGTGTGTTTTAAAAGAAAAATTTGAGGGACTTCCAGTTTCAGCTCCCACATGAAAAGAAATGAGAAGCCGTCACTCCCGTTTTTACAACAAGAAAAAGCTGGACAAACTGAAAATCAGTGACTCTTCTTAACCCCTCAGACAACTGATATCACAGGGAAAGCTGCCACTCTGGAATATGGAGAGACAGGGGAGTCCAAACAGTCAGCAAGACCTGCTTCCCTGGGGCAGAAGCTTCTGGAACCATGAACTGAAGGAAGACACAAATGGTGATTTTGACAAATTGCTGGAGGCTGAGTGTGGACTAGCATGAGATAAGAAACTCCTAGGCACCTCAGTCTTAGGGGTCCTCCACACTTTGATGGGTTTTGCTTTCAGAAATCTCAGTACTTCTCATGGTGAAGAGCCAAGAAAGATCCCCTCAGGGTCTGGCACGGGGAAGGAAGACTAACCACTGTGAAATGCAATGGCCCACCCTGAAGGGTAAAGGGCCTTTCCTGAGCCTTATACCAGTTAGGAGAAGGGAATTCCTTCCATTCCAGCTTATCTCACCTAAGGCGAAAAACCATAGTCAACAAGGCCAGGGCTTCAAGGAAACAGATTGAGAATGCCACAGCAGGGAAGGGAGTAGAGTACATGGGGGGAAATACTTATGAAGGTCACAGCCCTGAGACACAGGCCCAATAAAAGACTGAGATTTGATTAGAAGATAAGAGAATAGACTCTTCCCCCACCCCTATACCTTAGCAGCACACCAACAAGGATCCAGAATAGTAACCCTAGATTACAGCTAAAAGAACTACAAGACACAAACTCTCTCTGAGGAGGAGTTTTTAGGGAAGCCAAAAGTCAAAAGGAGAGAAAAATAAGGACGCCAGAAAAATCTTAAGCCTCTAGGACTTACCGCTACAGCAAACATTAAACACAGTCCAACTCCTAATCAGAAGAACAGAAATCCTCACACTAAAGGCCTATTTATGTCGGTTCCTATTATCTGATACAGTATGTCCAGCTTTTAACAAAAAATTAAGAGCATGCTGAAAGGCAGGAAAAAACAGTCTGAAGAGGCAAAGCAAGCATCAGAACCAGATGCAGATATGACACAGATGTTGGAATTATCAGACAGAACTTAAAAACAACTATGATTAATATGTTGAGATCCCTAATGGAAAAAGTAGACAAGTTGCAAAAACAGATAGGTAATGCAAAGAAAGAAATGGAAATTCTAAGAAAGTATCAAAACGAAATCCTAGAAATTAAAAACACTATAACAGAAATGAGGAATGCCTTTAATGGGCTCATCAGTAGACCTGAAATAGTCAAGGAAGGAACCAGTGAGTTTGAAAACATGTCAATAGAGATTTCCCTAACTGAAACGCAAAGAAAAAACATCCAAACAAAAACAGAGCATCCAAGAACTGTGGGAAAATATCAAAAGCTGTAACATATGTGTAATTGTAATACCAGAGGAAGAAGAAAGAGAGAATGGAGCAGAAGAAGTAGTTGAAGTAACAGTAAGTGAGAGCTTGCGAAATTAATGTCGGACACCAAAACACAAATCCAGAAAACTCAAAGAACACCAAGCAAGACTGAACGCGTGCACGCGCGTGCACACACACACATTCCTAGACACACCATATTCAAATTTGAAAAAACCAAAAAAGGGAAAATCTTAAAAGAAAGCCAGAAAGAAAAAACACCTTATATGTAGAAGAAAAAAGATAACAATTGGAGCAGGCTTCTCATTAGAAACCATGCAAGCAAGGAGAGAGTGGAATAAAATATTTAAAGTGTCAACAGAAAAAACCCCCACCAACCTAGGGCTCTATAGCCAACAAAATTATCCTCCAAAATTGAAGGAAAAATAAAGACTTACAGTTTTTTTAGACAAACAAAAACTGAGGAAATTCATTACCAGCTGACCTTCCCTGTAAAAAATGTTAAAAGATGTTCTTCATGCAGAAGGAAAATAATACAGGTCAGAAACTTGAATCTATATAAAGAGCATCAGAAAAGAATAACTGAAGATAAAACAAAATATTTTATTATTCTTATTTTCAATTGATATAAAATATAACCTTGTGTTTAAAGGAATTATAGGAACAATGTATTGCGCGATTTGAACATATGGATAAATGAAATAAATGACAGCAGTGTCACAAGGGACAGGAAGGAAAAATTGGAACTACTGTGTTATAAGGTACCTGAGTTAGAAATGAAGCAATACAGTGTTGTTTGATAATGGATTTAGATTAGCTTAAAATGTATATCGTAGGCTTCCACTTTGGGGAAGATGAAGTAGACATACTTTTCCATATTCCTCCTATTAAGTACTACTGAAAACCCTAAACATGATTTATAAAATAAACCTAAGAAGACTCTGAAAGTTGGAGAGAATGAGAGAAGAGACCAGCTAGGGACCCTGGGATCTAGGGAAAGAAATAACAGTGAGTTCCCTGGATTTTCTTTTTACCACGTATATCCTGGACTGAGATCTGAACAAGCCAGCAACCCAGAAATGGCAAAAGTCATGGACAAAAAAAACAAATCCTGCTTTCTCTAACCAAAGATCCAGGAAAAAGGCAGCCTAGCAAGACAGAAAAATTTAGTAAATAACCTCTCTACTCCAGCCAAACACCACAGAAGATCTAAAAATCCACACTATTAAAAGAATGAAAAGACAAGACTAGAAAACACATATCTAATAAAAGACTTGTATCCACAATATACAAAAAACTCTTAAAACTCAACAATAAGAAAACAAAACAACCCAACTAAAAAATGGGTAAAATATCTGGAAACTTTGACAAAGATGTACAGTTGGCAAATAAAAATATGAAAAAGAAGTTCAACATCATTTGTCATTAGGGAAATGAAAATGAAAATGAGATAGCATTATAAATACCTATTAGAAACTGCTACAGTCCCAAAAACTGACAGTATAAATTGCTGGTGAGGTGTAGAACAATAGGAACTCTCACTCATTGCTAGCCAGAATGTAGAACAGTATAGAGCACTCTGAAAGACAATTTGGAAGTTTCTTACAAAGCTAAACACAATTCAGCAATCATGTATTTATCCAACTTATTTGAAAATTATGTCCACACAAAAACCTGCACACAAATGTTCACAGTAGCTTTATTCATAATCACCCAAAACTGGAAACAACTAAAATTTCCTTCAATAGGTAAATGTATAAACATCTACACAACGGAATACTATTCAGCAATAAAAGGAATGAGCTATTAAGCCAAAGCCATGCAAAGACATGGATAAATCATAAATGCATTTTGCTAAGTGAAAGAAACCAGTCTGCAAAGGCTACATAAGTATGATTCTAATTATATGACATGCTAAAAAAGGCAAAACTAAAGTAGTGGTAAACAGATTAATGGTTGCCAGGATTTTGGGGAGAGGAGGGAAAATTGAACAGATGAAGCACAGGGGATTTTTTAGGGCAATGAAACTATTCTGTAAGATATTCTAATGATGTATGCATGACACTATGCATTTATTAAAATCCATAGAACTTTATAACACAAAAAACTTAATGTATGCAAATTTTTAAAATATCATCTAGGAAGTTGGAGGATCCCAAGATGGAATGCAGACTGTGACAAAACAATCTAACATATTATAAATGTATGAAACAATCTCACTAAGGGAGGTGAAGAAAAAAATGCCGACTCAAGTAACTTTGAAAATGAGTGGAATCTATAAGACTAAAGAAAAAAAAATAACTGCACTGCAAATAAGCACTGTACTCTAGTTGATAAAGTTGTTTCCCATGGGGCATGGGTTAACAATTATGAAACCACAACAGAAGTATACCAAAATTGAATGGTTAAGTAAATGGATGACAGATGGTGGAAGTCAGGTTTCTCACTGATGGAGTGGGAAGTTCTAGTAAGCAAGAACTGGCTGGAATCATTCATGTGGTAATGGATTAGACTTGGAGATATCAGTAAGAATTTATGTTTAGCTTAATATACATGCAGATGATTACATATAAAAATATTTCTATATATGTGTTTAAACCTATGTATATACACATATATTTCCTTCGTCTGTCAGCTAAGAGGGCCTGAAAGTAATGACACTCAAGTATCAACAAGCACTCCTAGAGTCCAGATTTTGGTTTCTAAATATCACCATCTAATAAAAGGAAGCAGGGCTCCTTGGAGAAATGGCCAATGCTAAGTTGGCTAAGAAATACACAAGACAAGCCTAGAGCATCTTACAGTGTCAGAAAGTAAGAAAGTGCTAAAACACACACACACAATGATGGGGTTATATCAAAGGGACACATGAGCCAACTGAAAGAGCTTCAAATAGACAGAAGAGCAACACAGGAGTAAAGTAATTTTTATTACCCAAAGTATACAATAAAAATCCATGAGTCCATACTGACATAGATAGATAGATAGATAGATAGATAGATAGATAGATAGATAGATGTGACAAATCTCCCATGCAGAAGAATTAAATTATTTTCAAAATAAATCAAATAATTTATGTGGACACTTTCCCCTCAAGGAGGTGGAACATAACTTCCCAAGAAATGTAGGCTCCACATAGTGACTTTCTTCCAAAGAATACAATATGGAAAGATGGACAAAAAGGTAACTTTACAGTGGAAAAACTTGACAAATACTACCTAAGCCAGGTGATCAAGGCCAACATCAACAGTGACAAGTCATGTTGCTAGCATTAATCCTTGATATGATGTGATGAGAATGGCACTTTACCTCTGTGGTCTTCCTCCCAGAAACTCGTAACTCTAGTCTTATCATGAGAAAAATATCCGACAAATTCTGATAGAAGGACATCCTACAATACACCTAACCAGTGCTCCTTAAAACTGTCAAGATTGTCAAAAACAAGGAAAATATATGAGAACTATCATGGCCAAGGAAAATATATGAGAACTATCATGGCCAAGAGGAGCCTAAGGAGACATGACAACTAAATGCAATGCAGTCTCCTGGGTGGAATCCTCGAAGAGAAAAAGAACATTATAGAAAAACTAAGGAAATGTGAATTATGTACGGAATTTAGTTAATAATAAAAGGTCAATTTTAGTTTATTAATTGTGACAAATGCACTATACTAGTGTAAAATGTTAATAATAGGGAAAACTGAGTATAGGGTGTTGGGAACTCTGTACTATATTCACATCTTCTCTATAAATCTAAAATTATTCCAAAATAAGTTTACTTAAAAAAAAAAAAAAAAAACTTCCCTGGCCACTTTGTTAAGAATAGGCTGTAGGGTAGTGAGGGTAGAAACAGACAGGCCTTTGAGAAGGCTAATGCAGTAACTCAGGTGAGAGATGATGATGCTAGAACCAAAATGGCAGCAGCAGAGGTGGCAAAAACTGAGTAGATGCTCTTCATATTCTCAAAGGTTGATCTCTGAATAAGGAGCTGAGAAAGCAATCAGAATTTTAGAGTGCCTGATGAGGTAACTTAAGTCTTTGCTGTCTGTAACTATCCCATCTGCCCCACTAGAAATGCTCTAAGAGGGCATTTCTGCTGAAGCATCTCAGTTCCTTAGACAGCACACCTAGTAGTCAGTAATTGAATCTAATTCCCTATGCTGTATAATGAGATACTTCAACTCTCCTTACTTCTGTTTGGACTTAGTACCTCCCAGAACACCGATAACTCAGCATCAAAGCAAATGTAACTCTCCCCTATTTATCTTACTAGAGTAGAAATTTTCTTTTAAAAATCCACCTAATTAACTTTCAGATTAGTTGACATTATATTTGCTCTGTAAAAATTATTGATGAGTCCCAATGAATACTCAAGGCCACTAGGTTATTTTTTAGTTCACTTGTACACTCTTGATCGATTCTACCACTTGCATTGAATGGTGGTTATGCTTAACAAGAGGTGGTTATGCTTGTTGCCAAAACTGTTTATATCAGTTTCACTTGTCATTATAATGATTTTCTACTTCAACCAAATATACAAACTGATGCAATATGAGTGCAAATGAAAGTTGCTTCTATCACAACAAAGTTTAGTGCTAATGACTTGAAGACAAGTTTCTAAAAATATTGCCATGGACTTGGGTATGAATGAGAAGAGATTTGAGAACAAAGAAAATGTGAACTGCTCTCAGACTGCTTCACAAGTAACTTGAACTTCTCACTTCAAGTAGAACTTAAAAAACAGAAACAGAAACTGAACATCCTAGAAAACACATTACGGTCATGGTTCATGCAGTAAGAGCACATAGTCTTAATTCAGTAGATTCCTACCCAAAGAAAAGGCTCTGCTCTCCTTCAAAAGACTGGTAACAAGAGTTCATGTATAAGTGTTAAGCTATTATAAAATCATAAAGATAGGTGTGTAGGTATCATTTATTATTATTTCCTGCTTAATTTTTTCAGTTAACCAACAACCACCTGCCGAATTTAGATGGATACTGTATAATGTTTCTACTGCGCTGTGATCCTTCTTCCCATTCATTCCTGTTCTCCTTTTCTCTCTCACCATTTCTTTCTCATCTATGCTTTTAAATGACAGGCTGCCAGTATGATCCAGATAGAATTCCTACAGAAAGTTGCAGATGATTAACAAGTTTTATCAGAGCAGACTTCATTTCCTTGAAGATAGGACATTGCAGGGTATAAAGAGTACTCCAGGCCTTATGAATTAATGTTATTACGAGAGTTAGTCTTGTCTGTGTGAGATTGTGAGCCGACCTTACTGAAGATTCCAGAATCATGAAAAAGATCAATAAACCTGATAAGTCTATTCTTCAACTCAGTGAAGGAAAGTGAGCTCAAAATAAACTGCAAGTGGAAAATGGAGCATCAGTTAACATTATTTAGCAAAAAGAGAATGTAGAGATGCCATAACCATGGGTTTATTTCAGGATAGTAAGAATTAGTCCACATAACGACCCTGTGATGGAGGTGGGTGCACATGTTACCCTCCAGAAACTCAGAGGAGGCAGAGGGAAGCCATGCTGAAGTGAATGGCACCAGAGGAAGTTAACATTTGTTGTCCATGATTTCCTGGCTGGAGATGCCTAAGAATGCATTTCTTGTAGTAAGTATCAAGTCCTACACTATAAATCTAGAGACGGTGGCATTAAGTAAAGATTGTACACTAGCCCTTCACATCACACATATTTAGCATGTTTATTCCTGGTTAAGGCAGTGGATTAAATCTTTTATACATAAAGAGAATACCATGTCTAAAGCCTTTTACCTCTTCTAAGTCAATAAAGTATCAATAGCCCTAAAGTGGTTGTCACTGTGGAGTTTTCTCTTAAAGACAGCTTCACTGAATTGCATACTACAAAGTTCCCCACAATACCCACATTTAAATACACTGACCCGTGGTCAATGATATACTCGGTCATTTACAAACAAGCACTGAGGACCCACTGTACCAAGAGCACTGCAGTAGGTACAGAGGATACACAAAAGGAATAACACAGGGTCCCTGACCTCGAAGAACTGACGTTAACCCTGCCAGCCCCACGTGCTAGCGATCTCACCAGTGACTTCTCCACTGCTAAATCCAGGGGCCACCTTTTGGTCTTGGGCTTTGATCTCTGTGAAGCCTCTGATATTGTTCACTAGTCCCTCTTTCTTGAAACTGTTTTCTTTCTTGCTCATCATTACGCTGCACTTTGCCTTGTTCCGTGGGTCACTTCTCAATCTCTTTTGTCACATCTTCCTCTACCTATTTCTTAAATGCTGGGTAATCCTTGTGGGAGGCAATATAAGTCTTTAGGAAGGATTCTCTATTGAGACTGTTTCACATACATCCTGTTGACTCAGAAATTCCCATTAGAAATCTATGTTTCTGAAGCACTCGTGTACCAGGATGTTAGTTATGATCTTTGTGTAGCCAAATGCAGTAGAATCAGACACTTCTTGTCTGCCCTCTTTCTTCCCTCCCTGACCCCCAGTCCCTGTAATCTGGTTAAGACTCAAGGGGTGAGCAAGAAACCCAGGCCTCATTGACTAGAGGACCTGCACCCCTCTGGCCACTGCACCTGGTTCACGAATGAACACGTGACACAAAAAGAGTCAAGGAGACTCTCCCCCAGGACTTCGGCTGAAACTATCAGGAAAAGTGCTTTCTCTTCTTTCTGGGATTATTAGCTGTAAGAATGCTATAAATCTAGAACTGCTGGTGACCATAGCTACAGCATGTGGATAGAGCCAATCTAAGAACAAAGCTAACAGAAAGACAGTCAAAAGATGGGCAAGAAGGAGAAATTAAAACAGAATTTTGATGCCATCACTTCAGCTTCTGAATCATCCAATCAGTTATGTGAACTATTAAATTCTCCTTTTTTTATTAAGCCAGTTTCACTTAGGTTTATGGAGTTTGTGAACATAGAAATCTCAATTACCACAGGAAAAAAATTTAAAAGAAACTACATGTCTACCAATTGGGGAATGGCTAGTCAAATTATGGTATGTGCTATGAAACACTATGCAGGTGTCAAAAGGAAGAGGCAATGTTACACACACTGTCATGGAAGTTCTCTAAGATACATTTTTAAGAAAAAAAAGGGAAGTAAAAAACCTACAGAGAATGATCCCATTAATATTTTATAATTTTTATTTATTTATGTATTTTTCCCCATTAATATTTTAAATTTGTGTGTGTATATGTGTGGAAATATGCAGAAAAAAGGAACGGAAGGAATTATTCTGAAATGCTTACAATAGTTATCATTAGAGGAGGAGTTAAGGAGTGAGAGATGTGTATAAAGAAGATTTTCTCTGTATTTTTCCAATTTTATTACAATTAGCACACATTTATGTATTACTTATGTAAACCAAAATATTTAAATGGGAAACAATCCTGTTCTTTATTTTTGGTCCTCATCACTTCTCATTCCACAATTCAACACATATAAAACCAACATTCTTTTTCCCCAAAATGTGTTTCTCTTTTGTTTCCCTAATCTAGTTAACGACACCACCTAGTCACTAGAGTATGCGATCGGAAAGCTCTCCCAGATGTGGCTCTTCCTCCCACAGTCCACTTCCCCCAATATCCTAATGGTCACTAAATGTTATCGACTCTACCTCCTAAATACCTCTTGAATCTGTCCTCTTCTCTTTGTCCTCACTTCTGCCACCACAGTTCAAGCTCTCATGAGTTGCCTGGATTATTACAATACTCTCCAATTTCTAAGACATCATGCTTTCTCATCTTTTACTTACTCAAAGAGATGTTCTAAAATGCAATTCTGATCCTGTTACTCCTCTGCTTATCAACCTTCAGCCAATGTAAGAATAAAGTCCAAACTCAGAAGCATGGCATGCTCGGCCCTTTGCAATCTGACTGGTGACATCACCTCTTTCATCTCTCACCACCCTCCTCCCCATGTCTTCACACTTCCAAATATCTTGCAGTTCCCAGAACATGCCAAACTCTCTCTTGCTTCTTTGCTTTTGTAAATGCAGTTTCTTCTGCATAGCTCACTTTTCCCTGCCTTCCTTGCCTGAATCACTCCCTCATTCTTCCAAGTTCAAAGTAAGCACCATCGTTTCTGATTCTCCCGGTGGGATTGGGTACCATTTTTATGTGTTCTTGAAATTCTCTGCCACGGCCACCTCCCTTATCATACTTTACTGTAACTATCTCCTTCCCTACCTGCCTTCCTTCCAGACTCCCCAAGCAGGGGAGGCAGCATCACAAAGTACAGCCTATTAAATCTGCTCTACTATTTAAAGCTGTGAGAATTAAGTTAATTTCTGTGCCTCTGTTTCCTCACCTGTACAGTGAAGAGTACCCACCCTCAAAGCTGCTGTGAGGAACAAGCAGGTCAATATGTGCAAAGTGATGAAAATGGTGCAAAACAACTACTATGCTGACCAAAATATTTTAAATAAATACTTCTGTAAAAGCACGCTTTCCAAAAAAAATAGTTCTATTTTAATGCAAGACTTTCCACCTGCATACAGAAAATAAAGAAAAAAGTCATTTAGAATCTCTGATTTCAAATAACTTGAATGCTAATTGCACACATCCACAACATAGCATCATGACTCTGGTGCGATTATTCATACAACTTTATATAAAGACCACCTCACCCATTAATTTAAATTTCCGAAATGGTAAAAGTGCTAGACCTCATGTTGAACTAATGCCCTGTAGAATTTCATATTTAATGCATTCTGAAAATGCTGGCAGAATTATCCTCCGGCAGGATTTTTTCTAGTCCTGCTTCTACAACTAAAAATTACTAAAAATTTCAAGACAAGATGGTTTCTAAGAACTTTTTCAGGACCAGTGTGAGAGCATGAAAGAACCTTTGTCATCTTTGTTCCTGTCACAACCAAATATTCCTTGCAACCAAATATCTTCACCTGGAGCACATCTTACTGTGCCCCAAAGACCTAGGCAGACTAGAAACGGTACAAATCAATTACGCTAGTTAATTCTTAGAAGAATGGGCAGAAGAGAGAGAGGAAAGGGACTGAGAATATGAGGGATCAAGGAAACATGGACCTGACTTCTTAAAGGTCATGAGCCACACGGGGTGTGTGACTGGAGTGTCACATCTCAGCATGTGATATGCATGGGCCCTTCTTCCCCCTCTGGCCCCCACACATGAGCCCAGGACATCATCCACTATGAATGTCCCACCCACCATGTCAATGCATGGAGTGCACTAAATCTTTCCCTTTGGGCTCGGGCCCTGGAACTCATTATTTCCCATTTTTCACCAGGTCTGGCAGACTGAAGAGACTAGTCAGCATTCATCTTCCAGACCTCAGGGGGGATTCGAGGAGGCAGGGAGGCAGAAAATAACATGCAGGCAGGGCCCTCTGGAAGCCATCTATTGCATTCTCTGGCCTCCTGGTGCTTTGATCTCACTCTGTAGATCATCTCTCTAATCACATCTCTCCTTTCTTTCTATGTATAAAGCCCCAAGTTTTAGGGGCAACAGACTTATAAAAATAATGAGTCCGATATTCATGCAGCTCCCTTCTTCCAAGGGAAGCTGGATGCCCTTCCCATGTCTCTTCATTAACCATTCAACCCTTCTGTGAGGTGGCTGCCAAGGAAAACAATGACTCTGTATTTAGCAAGATAGAAGCAGGGCTGGGGAAAGGGCTTAGAGATTCTGCAATGGCCAGATGAGAGGACATGTCATAAGCAGGACTCTGATGAGTCTACTGAACAAATAAAATTTAATATTGTGCAATGAATAACCCTAAAGAGCAGTATTCCCTGCAAAAACAATATTGGAGGTTTCTTGAAAGCCTCTAGGAAATATGTTAATACAGACCATTTTTTAAAAGATATATTAAAGTGAGGAGAATGAACAGGAAGCATGAGTTGGGACTGGCAGGCAGGACATTTACAGGAAACATTAACTGTGGGCTTCCTCATTGCACCACTGTCTTCCATCCGTAATTTCTATTGGCTTTTTTTCCAGGAAGATCTCAAACGCTGTCTCTTTCTTAGAGTATATTTTTTTTCAGGGAATCAGATCTTGTTTCTGGTTCCAGAAAAGGCACTGCTGTCAGCTCTCTCAAGATCAAGAGTGACCAGGCATCAGGAGTTGGGATGTGTCAGGACTGACTCACTAGACAGTATGCTGATTCTTCTGGCTTTTGTCTCACTTGCTTTGCTTTTTTTTTGCTTTTAGACTCAGCTATTATCCCCAGCCTAAAAGCAGAATATTCAAATTACATGTGCTAATGCTCCCTCAATTAGACAAAATAAGAATGCTGCTACTATGGTTCTGTCTGAAATTATTAGTGTTTTAACTTATGTTTCAAAAAGATTATGGCAATGAAAGGCAAGTGCGTGCAGCCACTAAGTTTATATGAATTTAGTTTCAGACTGTGTCCCGTCAGGTCCCCCCTCCTCATTATGCACCGGATGGCACTCAGTGTCCCCCTGGACAAAAAGAATGAACAACAGCTACGCATAATTCCTTTCTTTATCTTCATCCAGATGCCTGCATCCAGTTGCATATTTTCAGCAGTGCCCTGCTCTCAGCTGACCAGCGGGCAGCTAGCTCAGGGGGAAAGCCACCTGTGCCCCAGAAAATGAAAATCACTGCTCCTATCACAGATATAGAGTCAGTTATAAGCAGTGATCTCAAGACTTTTACAGCCAGCCCCTCTCTGCTCTCGGCCATGCTTTTGTTCGCCTGGGGTCTCTCACTTCACAGGATGACACTTAGATGGACAGTTCAGTGTGGAAACTGGCCACGCTCCTCACATATTAAACAGTGTGCTCAAAAAGAAAAATTATCTTTTTCTACTTACAATGGCTTTAAAAATTCTGCCTTGTATTTGGAAAGCACATTCTACTTAAAAACTTCTTTTATAGTTATAGTAATCAATCCTCTCAGCACCTGGGTGAGCTTGGCATCATTTTCAATTTTATAAGAAACTGAGGTTCAGAAATGAATATAAATATCAGCATGTCAAAATATAAATAATGTCAGAGTCAGGAATTCAACTCATCCCAGCATATTTTGCATCTGATAATAAGCTCTTACCCCTGTGTATAGTAAAATTATTTATAATAACTTGATGGATGCTTTAAAGATCATAGGATATAAATTTACATTTATTATGTGAGATAATGTGAATTTATACAAAATGGAGGAAAATAGAATATGGAAGCCTATGATTTGAACCATCAGAAAAATGGGATAAATTTATCAAGATCAAACAGAACTCAGACAGAGAACAAATGTTTCTGGGTAAAGGACAAAGGCCAGGTTTCTGGAATAAGATGTGGAAACCACAGAAGTAATAGTAAGGAACAAATGATAAATGACACAGAAGGGACCAAAGTGAAAATTCACTGTTCAACCAGAGTTCCAACAGGAAATGCACATGCAATGATGGGGTGATCACAATTACTTATGGGGCTTCCTTACAACAGTATGAGAGTTCTGAATTTTTGTTACCTAAGACAAGCAGAGAGAATGCCAGTAGACGGAAAGGATAAGTAATAAAGAGAAAAATTAACAGAACTGACTAAAAAAAAGTAAAAAAAAAAAAAAAAAAAAAAGTTCAGGAAAAAAACATTAAAATTTAAAAATTATTAACCAAGAGGGGAAGTTGTGGTGAAGTCCCTGTCAGGACAGAAAGGCCCTGGCTGCTGTATTGAACTGAGCGCAGGAGGAAGCCGACGTGAAAGGAGCTGTGGGGTCACGAAGCTTATTTGCCAAGAGTTGTTCCAAATTCCTCCTCATTTCTGTTTACAAACCTGGGCTTTGTCACAGTGCTCAGAATACACTCAGGCCAGTATCCACAGGCTCTTATCTCCCTCATGTTAAACACTAGAGACCATCCTCACAGATTTGCCTGTACTGTGATTAGGATTTCTCACTGTCCATGTATGAATTTACAACAGATGGAGTCTTGACCTGAGAATAGCTAAGGGAATGAAAATACTCCAAGGACCCGGCTATCAGGTACCAGCTCTCAAATTTTACATCAAAAGGCAGAATGCTAGCTAAGTTAAAAAAAATTAGTCTGGTAGCTAATCTTTAATTTAATTCGGAGCATTTGAGATCTAGGGAAGTTCCATAATGAGATTGTTAACAGAGACAAGATCATAACATTTCAAGCAACACTAAAGGCTAACTCATTTTAATTAGTGATTTTTGGCAAATAACACGGCATATTTATATTCCACAGGGAATGTTCTTAAAATGGCAGCAGGAGTGTAATATGAATATTAATTCAATTTAATTTCATTCTACAATTTTTTTAAAGAAGAAAATGTTGAAAACTCTTAAAACATTTGATAAGAAAAGTACCTTTTAAATTTTAAAGTGAAGATAATAGCTAATGAACTTGCCTTGCTAAATAAAATGGACACCATGAAGAAATCCAGTAAGAAACTCTCTGAAATATCTTTGTAGTCAAAATGGAAAAAGATTACAGTGAAGCCCAAGTGGATGAACTGGTGAACTGGGTTACAGAACGCGGTCCGCAACAGCTTCATGCCGGCCATGATCCTCAGAAAAATGTCCCAGCTGTTGGAAAGGAAAGAAAAGAAGTGATCAACGATGGCATGCAAACTGATAGGCGAGTCGCAATAGCTCATGTTTCTTGAGCATTTACTGTGCATTATGCACTTTACAGGCACAAGAAGCCAACATGGTGGGGCCTGTTATTATCCTCACTTGACAGAGGAGTAAACCGAGTCTCAGAGTTTGAGTCACTTGTCTAAGGTCCCAAGGGGCGGAGCTAGGATTGAAACTCAATCCTAAGTGACTCTGGAGCACAGACTCTGCCACTTGAGGCAGCTCCTTTCCACCATGTGCTTTTCACAGTCCCCGTCCTTCAGCAAGGACACAGAGCTCCGTGGAGCTTATCCGAAGGACCACTGCAGTGACAGCTTCCACGGACAGCTTGAGGACAAGTGAGAAAACACAGAGCATGCCGTTCCTGTTAGCGTCTGCTCAGTACCTGCTTTGTATTATGAAAGAATCTTACTGAAGCACCAACGTCATAATAGTTAACATTAAATTCTGAAAAGAGGAAATATCCAGCATCTTCAGAAAGCCATTTTTACTTTTACATATTAACTGCCAATGTT
The DNA here is from genome assembly GCF_057802395.1 of Ceratotherium simum simum. Taxonomy (NCBI): domain Eukaryota; kingdom Metazoa; phylum Chordata; class Mammalia; order Perissodactyla; family Rhinocerotidae; genus Ceratotherium; species Ceratotherium simum. The sequence continues at coordinate 18,492,839 of NC_141905.1, read as the reverse complement.
TTCCAGCATATTGGTCATCCCAGTGAACAAAAGCTTTCTGGTCTCCCTTTTTTCCTGCTAAAAATTATACCATCAACATTTTTTTCTTCTCGCTGCATAGGCCTCAATAAGGAGCTCACCAAAGCAGTCTGGTGAAGTAATACTAGGACTTTGCTTTGAGGACTGAACTCCTGAATGCTCTTGTCTAGGGAATGGGATTATTAACCCGTGTAGAGAGCATGTGTTATGTGTACAATTCCACTAGATGATGAGGTCAACAGTGAATAGTCTACCGACCTTGAGATTGGAAGGTAAATGATAACAGCTCAGGACAGCCTGACAGAGCAAGCAACCACCTCCTGGAGGGCTCTGTCTTTCTGAAGGAAGGCTTTGCACAATTTAACCAGATCCTCCTCCAATTATAACATCCTATTTGGGAACTCAAAAGACAGAACTGGAAATACTTTCCAGAGAGTGGCTGCACTTGGCACTTGCAAGAGAGAGGTTTTCTTTTTCTGGCTAAGTACAGAAAACTGGGTTTGTACCTCCATTTCCCTAAGCCTAGAGGGATCTTGGGCTCTAGACCCTTATCAGCATTATTAACGTGTTTTAAAAGTGCTTTCAAAGTCATTTTTGAATTCATTTTGAAAGTCATTTGCACCTATCAGGTGCAAAATTGTCATTTTTGTCATCAAAAAGATCTAATGTTGGCAATTCCATCTACCACTATCTGATATTTTATACCCTTCAGCCTTAGGGCTGCGATTATTTCCACTCTGCCCTATGATGCATGCAGTGAGGTTCCCAAGATTTGCCTTCTGAGAAAAACCAGCCCCTGATTACATGCAGATTTGGGGAGGGTGGGAATGTGTTTACGTAACCTCAACATGAAGCCCTCATGATCCTGCAGAGAGGCTGAGCATTGATCCACGACCTGCCTTCTTTTTCGGTTGGACAACTAACGCCCATAATGAAAATACAGCATGAAAACATGACCTTGACAACAACCCCATGTACAAGAATCCCTGTGGGACAGCCAAAGCCCTGCAAGGGACCCCAGTGATACGGCATCTCAAGACTAGGGATATTTTGGTTTTCAGGGGAGATTGGTGATTTTCTGGGTTATTCAGGCCAAATCTAGATGAGGGTCAACATCTGAACTTTCTGTTTTCTGTGACTATGGTTAAAATGAACAGCATTCATTTTATGTTTATTAATGATAACTAAGACTATGGCAGATCTTAAGGGCTGATGTTTACGGCTTTTATAACATTGCAATAGTAATGGTTACAGTTAATGGTTCACGGGTTGTTGTAGGCTTGGCTGAAGGTTTTATAAAGGTTTATGTAGCCATGTGTGAACAATGGCCTGGGAAAGATATAAAGCATCCATTTAGACCAGGCTAGAAAATAGAAACACCTAACAAGTATCACAATTCTCCCACTCATTGATTTACCAGGCCCCCTCACTTGATCATCCATCCATCCATCCTTCTACCATTTACTAGGGATTTGGCAGTGAAAACTGAACAAGAAACAGTGCCTGCTATTGAACAGTTCACTAGCCATCTGGCACAGTTGTTCTCAATGAAGGCAGGGTGGGGCCTAAGCTTATATAGTTTGAAACAGGTCTCTAAGTGATACTGATATACAGCCTCTTGCTGTCCTGTTTAGAACAGCTGGTCTAGTGGGGGGCTTGAAATCTTGAGAGATTTTTTTTAAGTCTTCAGATAGATGCCTCAAGAATATAAAGGAATTATCACCTTTGGGCTCTGATAAAAATAATTCCATTGGTATCATCTGGGAGTTGAGAATATACGAAGGTATATACGTAAGGTGCTACTTTCTAACTTTAGTGTCTGGAAAAAATTACAGGGACAGAAAGTAATATTACTTTAAACTGGACTCTCTCCGAACTGCTTGAATCTGCCTGACTCCCAACCGTTGCGTCCGTCCTCTGCCAACAGTCAGAACTACTTGGCCTCAACCTGCAGGCTTAGTTTGAGGTCCTAAGTCCTGATGTTGGATAGGGAGAACTTTAAATCCTTTAGCCTGATACCCCAGGGCAGCACTGGTAGTTTCTTGCTACTTCGGTTCTGATTGAGAGCCCTCGTTCTAGAAATTGAGTATCTGCCTTGTTCTAGGAGGTCATCATGGGGTCAGTCAGGATTGTACCATAAGGGAACCACCCGCCACTAGGAGAAGCACTCATTGTTCTAGATGTAGAGTCATCTCCTGGATTGGGACCCACCCAGACTCTATAGGAGGTCTGTAGTCCCATCGTCTGTCTTCTTTATCCAGTGAGACTAATTTTCATCCCTGGATCTGAAGTCCAGGATTTTAAATACCAAAGGGCACGGACTTCTTGCCCTGGCCTAACTGAAACAGGTCTGGACTGGAAGGAAGGCAGAGTATGATAAAAACAGGACGGTTATAGGATCATTTTATTTAGTGTCTCCTTTGTGTGACCATGAATCTACTCAGAGTCTGACAGAGTATTCAAACACCCTTTATCTTAGCTTGCTCGATCTTTGGCAAATATTAATTAATTTGTCCTTATCGCACCTTGAAAGGAAGAGCAGGTTTGAATTCGTATGCTTGGGATTATGCATCAGGGTTGACTTGGGCACATAGTGTTTAAGCAACTTGACTAGGAAGCAAATTTGAGGAAGAATCTTTTTCACATCCTCCTAGTCTAACAACTTATTTGACCAGAAATTTCAACCTTTTGTCAGAACAACACATACACAAATTATCAAGTGGATTTACACTTGTAAATTCAGAGTTAATTTTAATACATAAAACTAATAATTCAACTGTACATTGTTAATGCTTTGCAAAAACATGGACATTTGACAGCATCAAGTCTCTGTGCTTAGTTTTTTAAATTATGAGGCTTCTCCTGATAAATGCAGAGGGAGCAGTGACAATGATTAATTTCCCCCTCCCTCAAGCACAAAATGACAGAGTATTTGCTAAATGAAATGACACAAGGCAGTTCATAAAGCTCTAAGCATGATGGTAAGAACTCCAGGAACCCTGGAATCACACTGTGCTTCCGTCATCTTATTAAGGCTCACTGACTAAGCTCTTGCAGGATGATTTGCAAATCTACTGGCATTTATTCACAACATCACTTCAAGCAGATCCAACTCATTTGCACCCCAGTCACTCCATAATAACCATGTAGCTCTAGCAAGTTTGAGTAAATGACCACCATGGCTTACTTTTACATGGCCAATAATTAGTAGATACAAGTTGGTTTCTGCTGAGCCTGTTTAAAGAACATCCATTAGATTTTGAAAACGTTGTGACCCAAATCATGAGAATAAACCATTATTCACTTACTGGGTACCAAGTCTCCGATAATTGCTTATTAAAAATGCATCAATAGTGAGGGCATTCAAAATTATTGCTGGGTACAAGATATATTTTTCAAAACTCTGAAGCCAAACATAGAGTCTTTCAAACCACATTAAATGGGCGATATCTGAAAGAAACACAAAAACCACTTAGAACAGACACTGATCAAATTATTTTTAAGTACATGTAATAATAAGTAATATCCCCCCTTTATTTCAAAAGCTGCTGATTCAGAACTCCAGATACTAGACAAAACATACCAATTTTCTTTCCAGGCAGCAACTCTTAGCTTTGTTTCTTCATAGTTCATAAATAATAATATATAATAATATAGGCCAGTATCCCAATTTTTCAAGTCATTGATTTTTCCATATATAATTATCACTGGGACTGACAAAATCAGTTGTCATATAACATCAAGGCATCTCGTAAGTAAGGATAGAAAGTGAAGGATGAAGGATTGGAAAAAATCCCATGGGCCCATCTCCTCTGAAGCTTAGGGTCACTTGTGAGTCTGGGGTTGGTTTTTGGCCTCTCCCCTCCCTTTTTAGTCTTTAAATCCACAATTAAATCCCTGGGAAATATATACAAATAAGAGAAAGCTGATTCCCAAGCTCCTATCACTATGAATGTAGACATTCTTGTGAGCCTTCACGACAAAGGAAGCACCATGGAGAGCGAGGTCTATTCCCACAGGGCTATGGTTTTAAGTCAGACCAATCTGGGTTTGCATTCAGACTCTACCAACCACTAACGCGTGATCGCAAACTATTAACTTGATCTTTCCGAGCCTGTTTTGTGTGTACCGCCCATCCTTTGAGTCTGCTACTGGGGAAGTGGTCATCTCTCTTTCCTACTACTTGTGGCAGAGGAGAAATCTGCTCTCCCCCCATGACGAGGTAATGTGGAATATATACTTGCAGCCTCTCACCATGTCTTACTAACTTTTCTCTCTGGGGAGAAGTGGCTGGTCTGATTGGCCAGAGCACAAACTTCCTTAGGCCATAGTATCAGAAGGTGGGAAAATCTTTATCCCTGCCTCAGGGATGCAGAACAAGAGCCAGAACTCTCCTCTGCCTCCCACCTCCGTGAGGAGATCACACAAGTTTCAGGCCCAGGGTTCTCGGATAGGCCCATCTCATTCCCTGCCAAATCTCTCTGCTAGTAACTGTGAGGCTGACGTGGACCCCAATCCACCACCAGATAGCTGGGCAAATGAACCAGATACACTGGGGACTCAGTTCTCTCCACAGTAAGTCTCAAAGTCTAAATCTGCAAAGGGGGCAGGCGACTCTATCAAACTTCTGGAATCACATTCTTCAACAACTTATAATAAAAAACTTATGCCCCAGTAATCTATAGTAAAAAACAAGAGAGCCATGTAGTTTTTACATTGTTTGGATTGCACAAGAACCAACTCACAAAAGAGAAACAGTTTACCGTCACTGTGTAGAGTGACACAGCAGTGACGTAACATGGGCTGTCCCCTCAGTATCTTATCCAGGAGTAGGAGACAAATGACCTGTTCCCAACATACTTCACTGAGACTTCATGTAAGGGATCTCAGGAAGCAACACAAACACACACACACCAAACCGGGAACTGATATTTTACTTTCTTCTCTACGTGGCCTATATTTCTATATATATTATCTTTATAACACAAAAGCTATCTTCATTTGGCTAAAAATATGAGGAGAGGTCTGGCATTCAGAAATCTTAATTGAAAAGAATTAATTTGAATGAGATAGGAATGGTGAGAATGGACAGAGAGGAAGTACTTCATGACGTGGGAAATAATAAGAACAAACACCCCAACGATTCACTTAGTAAGTAGAAAAGAGATACAATGAGAAACTATCAAGATAAAAATAAAAAGAAATTTTAGTGATAAATGAAAGAGGGAGGAAGAGTTGGAGGAAAATTAAGTTGAAAAAGTAAGGGAATAGAGTAGCAATTCAACTTTGGGCATCCTGAATGGTCAATGTATAATGTTTTCTGGTGTGGATTTGGAAATGATTTATTTTATAAGGAATGAAGTTTTCAATATATAATGAATGAAATCTAGGTATATTATACATTTTACATATAGATTAAAGGGTTTTTATCTATTGTGAAAGCATATGAAATTAAGAAAAACGAATCTTCAAGATTTCTCCTGCATTCCCTCCAAGCAAATGACTTTGACCCCTACTTCCTAGAGAAAATTGAGGCTATGAGGCACAAATTTCCTCACCTTCCCCTACCCTCACCTACAACTTTATCTATATTCACATCTGCCTTCTTGCTCCTCCTGAGGCATCCCCCACCGATGCCCTGGGTCCCATTCTTCCTGACATCTTGGTTCAGTAGTCACCCTCTTGACTGATCAATAGCTCTTTCTTAATGGCAAGTGGCAAGATTTCAGTCTTTGCCAAGTTGGAAACGTGCCTTCCACTCTGCATTTCCTCCTGGAGCTCACTCTGTCCTTTTTCCACAGCCCAGCTTCCTGAAAAGGTTGTCAGTGTCTGACAATCCCAGTTCCCTGTCTCCCACTTACTGCTGAAACTTCTGCCCCAGGTGTTTGTGACTACCTCTGCCCAGAACTGTGCATGGCAAGGCCACTTGTCACCTCCTAACTGACCAATAACTGGTCCTTCTCAGTCTATCTTACTGCGCCTTTCTGAGGCATAAAACATCACTGACCCTACCTTTTTTTTTTTCAAAAACTCTCTCCACCCTTATTTCCCCATCCCACCGACTCCTGCCAGTCCTCAAACCTTTCACACTACTACCATTTCCTTTGCAGGCTCCTCTTCCCCTACTCTTGGTCACTTGCTTTCCTTGGATCTCTTTATTATTTTTTTCATTTTCTTGAGCAGATGTCCTCAACAGCCATAACTTAATACTTTCATGCCAATGACACTCAGATCTGTAACTTGATCTCCCATCTCTCTCCTGGCCTTCAGATCTAAATACTCAACTGAATAGCTTCATCTGATGTCCCAAAGGAATCTTCAATACAACACGCCAAAAACTGGACTCTGTCAACCTCCACACACCTGCTCTTCCTCATGCGGTCTTTATCTTATTTAATGACGCTTGTATTCACTTAGTCATGCAGGCAATATACCGTGGAGTCAGTTCTCAATCATAGCTGCATGTTGCAATTACCTGGGGACAAGGCTGAAAAACCCTATCCTAGATTGGTGATTCTCAAACTTCGACATGCAAATAAATCGCTTGTAAAAACACAGAATCTGATCCAGTGGGTCTGGAGTGGAGCCAGACATTCTGCATTTCTAATAAGATTCTAGGTGATGCTGATGCTGCTGGTCCTCAGGCCATACTTTAAGAAACAGGCACCCTCAGCATCAGCACCCCCTGGGAACTTGTTAGAAATGCAAATCCTCAGATCCAATCCTGGACCTGCTGAATCAGAAATCTGTGGCTTGGGCCCAGGAATCCATGTTTTTACAAGCCCTAGAAGAGATTCTGATACATGCTCAGGTTTGAGAACCACTGTTCTGGATGATCTTCCTCTATATAGGACTAAATTGTGTTGGTTCTATGTGCTTACTCCTTGCATATCTACCTTCTCTTTTCTATCTTTACTGTGCAGATCCTCAATCTCTTATCTAAAAAAATTATAATTGTCTTTTATCCAAATAAACTCTCTCTTTCCTAACTTTGTCATTTATGCGCACTGGATACCATTACATCTTACCTACTTTAGGACTTTTCTCTTGCAATTATCCCCCATTCTCCTGTATTATCTGTTCTTTTTTTTTCTCTCCTTACTGGATCATCCTCATCATAATACAAACACGCTGTAATATCTTCCATCCCCCCCACCAAAAAAAAAGATACTCTTCCTTGACACTTTTCCTTCTAGATGTTGGGTATTTTCCAGATATCACCCCATGTCTTTGCACCCCTTTGTAACAATTTCTCAAAAAAAATTTGGCAACATTCACTTTCTCCATAAGTTATCTCACTTTCTCTTCTGAGTCCACTCCAGTTAGAGTCTCACCCCAACCTCTCCATGAAACTGCTTTTTTAAGGACCTCCACATTGCTATATTCAAGGGTCAATCTCAGTCTCCATCTTACTCCACTTCCCAGCAGTCTTTGTCCCAGTTAATTACTCTCTTCTTGTGACTTCCTAGATGATCTTATTCAGTTCCATGGCTTTAAACATTGCCAATATGCTGTTGACTACCAAAAATACATCTCCATCCACACCCTCTTTTCTGGACTCCAAACCACTATATCCAACTACCTATTCAACATATCTTGAATGTCTAAGAAGCATCTTGAGCAAAAGTCTTCATTCCATGCTCTCACCTAAACCTACTCCTCCCCTGTGCTCACGATTCATTCATTCCACAAATCATTACTGAGTGCCAACTATGTGCCAGACACTTTTTTTTAGGCACATGGGATAATTAGTGCCCCAAACATTACAAAATTCTTGCCCTGATGGAGCTTACATTCTAGTATGGACAAGAAACAATTAACATAATAAATAAGTAAATTACACATATGTATTAGAAGGTGATAAGAGATGAGTTTTTTGTAAAACAACAGAGCACAGTGAAGAGGATCAAGAGTACTGGGGTGGTTCACATGGGCTACAATGTAAAACAGGATGACATGGAGGCATAATTGAGGAGGTGACATTTGAGAAGCACAATGCCATTTGAACATCTCATTAAATGGCACCACCCAAACATCTAGTTTCTCACGCCAAAATCCTTTCTCTACTCTTTCTTTCACGCCTTACATATCCAACCTATAAGCAAATTTTATTGGCTCTACCTTCAAAATCTATCCCAAATTCAACCACATTTCTCGTCTTTGGCTGCCATTACACCGGTCCAAGTCACCATCATTTCTCATCTAGACTAATGAAACTTCCTTAAAACTGCTCTCCTTCCTTCTTTAATGTCCCCACACCCCAGCGGATAATCCACCAGCAGCCAGAAGGATTTTTAAGACCTTGTTATTATCCTATTAAAGAGTCTCCAATGGCTTTCCATCCTAATTACAATAAAACCTATGGCAAACAAATTTTATTTAGCTGATCTCCAAAAATTCACACTCCTCTTTGTATAGAGCTGATGTTGGGAAGTGGCTGCCCAGCTGAGGATTACATTTCCTGGTTATTCCTTGCATACAGGAGGACCACGTGACTCATTCTTGCCAGGAGAATAAGAGCAGAAGTTATATGTGCCACTTCCAAGTCAAGTAGTTAAGTACTGGGTACATATCTTCCATGCTTCTTCCTTCTATCCACTGACGCAAGAATGTTAGGATTCAAGGGTGACCTTGAAACCACAATATGACAGGTTCATAAGATGGAAGAAGCCTGGTCCTCAAGTGACCACGGCCCTCTACTATGCAAGGGACAGTCACTAGGAAAAATCTTTTGGCCAAATCCCCATTGGACTTTGCATGAACAAAAAACAGCTTTTATTTTGTTAAGCCACTGAGATTTGGGGGTATTTGCTATGAAATTTAGCCTCTTCCCATCTCTTGACTAATAGAAAATTCAAAGTCCTTGCCATGTCTTAGAAGACCCTAAATGATTTGGCACCCTTTTGATCTTATTTCCAACCACTTTCTCCACTATGTACTCTCACCCTGGTGATGTTCCTTGAATATCAAATATGCCGAGGTTGTCTCCTTTCAGACATCTGCCGTTCACTCAGCCTGGGACTCCTGTCCAGATATTTTCATGGCTCACTCCCTCATTCTGTTCAGGTCTCTGCTCACGTGTCACATCCTCAGTGGGTCCTCTCCTGACCACCATATCTAAAACAGCCTCGTCCTTTCACTCTCTACTTCTTTACTCCAATGAATTTTTCCTTATAAAACATATCTCAATTTGATATCTTGTTTATTTATTGTCTCCTTTCCCCACTAGAGCTTAAGCTCCACGAGGGCAAGGACTTTGTCTTGTTCATTGCTGGTATCCCCAGTGCTGACATAGTAATCCCTCAATAAATACTTGTTGAGTAAAAGAGGTAATGATCTCCTTAGCCCCAGTTTCTTTATACACCATCTGTTGTTCTATTCTGTTGCCACCAAAGATCTGTTTCAAATGCAAATCCAACCATGGTATCTCTGTTGCTCACAGCCTTCAACAGTTCTCCGCAATGTCTGTCCACACATCCTAACTACCTTAACATGGCATATAGGCTTTCCATAACCTGCTGCTTTTTAACTCTCTGCAGTCATCTTCCACTGGTTTTTGACTTACATTCTATACTGAACTGGCTACTTGAATTAGCCATGCTGGATTTTCAAAAACCTTTTCATTTAACTTTTTATACACAGAAATATGCACAAATCATACACATGGAGCTGTGTCTCTAGAACCTAGATTAAGAAACACCCTCAATCCCCCCATGCCTGCCTACAGTCACTGCCCCACAAGGTAACCACTGCCCAAACCCTGAACTCCCTTGTTTAGCTTTGCCTGCCATTCTTTTGTGTCTTTTGCTCAACATTATGAGATGCATCTACATTTTCATGGGTAGCTGTCATTTGTTCATTCTCACTGCTGTACAGTAATTTACTACAGGAATACACACAGATTATTTTTCTAGTCTACTGTTCATGGGCATTTGGTTAGTTTCCAGTTTATATCTATTATGAAGAGTGCTGTTATGAACCTTCTTGTACATGTCTTTTGGCAAACGTGTACATTTCTGTGGAGTATATATTTAAGTGTGGACTTGCTAGGTTATTAACTGTGCATACAGGAAGCTCCAGGAGATGCCGCCAAACAATTTTCCAAAGTTATTGCGCCAATTTACTCTCCCACAAACAGTGCAGAGATCCTTCCATTTGTTCCACATCCTTGCCAAAACATTTTCTCTCTCCTTCATTTTAGCTACACTGGTGGGTGTAGAGTGGTATCATATTACGGTTTTATTTTTCATTTCTCTGATGACTAATGCAGTTGAGTACCTTTTCATATGTTTACTCATACTCCTAGGTATGAGTCTTTAGTCAGATACATGCATTGGGAAAATCTTCTCCCATTTTACGGGGTTGCTTTTCACTCCTAATAATATCTTTTGTAGAAAAGAAATACTTAATTGTAATATGCTCCAACTTCTCAGTATTTTCCTTTTAGAGTCTTTTGTGTTCTGTTTAAAAGACAAAGATCAAGACCACATTCTCCTATGTTTTCCTCTAAGACCTTTATCGTTTTATCTTTCACATCTAGATCTGCAAGCTATTTAGAATTGATTATTGTGTATAGCATGAGATAGGGATTGAGACTGATTTTTTTTCCATGTGGATATCTAATTGACCATCACCATTTATGGAAAATAACTTCTATTTCCTTCTGCACTGCAGTGAACTATGTTATTTTCTACACCTTTATGTGTGCTGGTGCTTTCTGGAATGTCCTTCTATATTTCCTACTTGGGAAACTCCTAATCTTTTTATGGAACCTGACATCCTGCCATCTGGAGCTTTTTTTGACCCTCTTCCACCCCCTTCACGGCCCCCAATACAATCACTACCAGTGGTTGCCAGGGGCAGGGCATTTGAAGTATCCAACTCAGTAGGAGGAGGGTTTATCACGGACACTATTTAGAATTTTCAGCACATGGTGATAGTAATAAGGAGTTCAACTCTTAATTGGCTTTATTATTGTTTATAAACTCTTTATAAACAGTGCACTCCCCTTTCTGCCTGCTCCTGGGCAGACTCCCCCACCCTTTCCCCACCTTTGGTGCTCCATTGCACTGCCATGTATCGAGTACTCGTTAGGTGTCTGCCAGACACTGAGCCAGGCATTCTGTATATATTACCTTTAGTTTTAAGGCAAAATGTGTTATTCCTTTGTGCCATCAATGTACACTGTGAATTCTACAATTACAGTACTTGGCACACCATAGAGCGAGTAGTCATTTAAATATTAACCTTCCCATTAGATTGTGAGTTTGTCAAGAGTAGGTGCTATGTCTCAATTGGTTTAGCATCTCAAGTACTTAGCAGAATGTCTGGCCTAAAGTTAGGGTTCAGTAAATGTTTGTTTATTATCTTATCGTTTTTAGTGGTTGGAGAACTCTGAATAATTAACTGGAACAAAGAGGGACTCAAAAATGCAGCCCCTTGGGATTACTTTTTTGATTAGGAAACAAAAAGCTTTCTAACTATAACATTAAACAACATTTCCCATTTTAATCTCCCATAAAGTACAGTCGGTTACAGTTATGTTTTCTTCTATATAAAATTATTTTTTATGATTCCTCAATTTATAAAAGATCAACAGTGTCAGCTTGAGGCGGTCACATCAAATGCAATTCAGTCTGCTTATAAAAATACATTTACAGAGTTCTATCAACATTTGTCACCAATTCAGAAAAACATGACAACCTTCACGAGATTCCTGCAAAAATATGTAAATTACGAGACACATAAGCCAATCTAATCCTGCAGTGCTGTTAGAAAAATATTTGAATTAAAAGAAACACTTGAGTGGCTCATTACCATAGAATGACCTGGGTACCTTTTGGATGGGGGTGTGCGATCAGACTTTCAAACACTTGTCACATGTACTTTTAGAAGATGGTATTTTCCAATGAGTGGGGATAAGGCTGATTTGAGGGCAGGGACACAATCTCATTGATTTACTGCAGACAATGATCACAAATATGGTTTGCTGTAAGAATTTCAGTTTATCCATCCCAGAAACACATAAAGCAATGAATTTCAAATAATATAGAAATTACCTAAGCTCTGAATTCACCATCCATGTCTTTCCAAATATTTGACAGCAAAAGATATTCAGTGAGACTTTAACCCTCTGTGGTACCTGGGTATGTGTGCGTGTGTGTGAAACTAAATCATAGACGTAACTTGAAGGCAGGTGGCTAAGGATTTAGGCTCTAGGAAGTCTTGGACTGTAAGCACCATTCTCTTGTCTGACTTTGGAACAGTGTGTTCACAGGAGCTGTGTTCAGCATGGCCACAATAACATATATGAACAGCCAAGGTGCTGGATCTTTAAAAGGTAATAAGTGGGTCTCTAGTTAGAAGCAAAACAAGATGACAGCTACAAAGGAGTTTTATCTCAGACTTTTGAAGAATAAAAAGAACTTCCAGAGAACTAGAAACCAACTCACTCATAAGTTACAAAAACCTTCATTTATTTTAATAGCACCCTTAGTCAGAGACACAAAAAAGATTGAGCTGGAAGTCAGGTTGTACTGCATAATTCAGCTCTAGTTTACTACCCGAGGTGCTGAAGGGAAATGAAAGTGACAACAGCTGACACCTGATGTGATACAGAAGCTCCCACATGCCTCCCACTGATTAATTCTGAATCTCTAGATGAGAGGACAGTGAATGCATTTCACACTGTCTACGTACACCAGCAAGCGAAGGTACATACACCGTAGATTAAGGGAAAAACATTTTAGGTGAGGATCTACCCCAAGGCACAGTTTCCCTAGCTGGTGTTCAGTACAACATCTAGCCCGAGCAGAGGTGGACAAGGATGTGGAAAGGGAGTTAAAATAAATATCTAGGAATAACACGGTAGAGAGCAAATCCCAGAGATCACCAACTCCAAACTTTTGACTTCAGGTTCTACTAATCTTGTATATTGAAAGAAAATTAATTTCACTTTAATTCTTACATATCTCTAGGATCCTTCTACCAAGTTCAGTAATTTATTTCAGTGAAATGCTACAATCTCTAGATTGTAGAAAATATTTAACAGATAAATGGAACTCACACTAAATGTTTATATTTGGAAGTAGAGGGGGGAGCAAATAGAAAAGTGAATAATAATGTAGGAAGAAGCTAAAACAGAAGTGTAGGTCCAGAATTCTGAATTCTAAAAGATCAAACTTAATCCTTTCTTATGGAATGACCATGAAAAGTTAATAAAAAGGAAAGCTTACAAATGCAATAACATGATAAATATGTTTCTTAAGTACCCAAACTCTCTCAGTGTTCATACAAAGTCAAGTTAAAAAGAAAATCTTTGCAACGATATTCTATAACTGCCTTTCTGTAATGTCCTGAATATGCAAAGAGACCATAAAAAGACATTAGTTTAGCATTATTATTTCTCTTTTTCCTGGAATATTAGGCCCTTGAGAAAAAGAATGCAAACTAACAATGTCATTTACAAGTTTATATATGACTTATTATGACCGAACACTTTTTAAATTTTCTCAAAGGTTTTTCAGGTTCTGTTTTATTTAGACGCTTATGTTACTAAAATAAGTCCTCAATAATTAAAAGTTAATCAAAAATCCTCAGGATGTTTTTATCTTTAGGAAGATAATTTTCTCCATTTCAAATCTTGAATTACTATTTAAGCTGCAAGGATCCAGGGCCTCCTGCTTTACAGGGGCCAGACGCGTTTACAAGCATTTCAATAGAGTGCAGCTCAGTTCAAATGGCCCTGTCACCCTGGGTGGGGCAAGTAAGGCAGAGACCCTGCAAAGTGGAACCACCACGTCCAGGCTGGTAGCATCCCCTTAGGAGAGGTAACTGTCTTTTCCTACGAGCATTTCTCACTCTCATCTTTCTTGCTGGGTGAAATCTCAGACTGTAAAGTCCTTAGCACTAACATGTACACATGTCATGATTTATTCTCTAGAAATAGGCTTTACTTCCAAAACAGTAGCATGAATTGAGGGCATAATCATTCTTAAATGTAAAGCAAATCACATCACCTGGCTGCTCAAAGCCCTATAATTCTGCTTAGGATCAACCCAAGGTCCTCATGACCTTCCCGTTCCCATTAGCCAAGGAAGGGTATGCCCATGGCTTTTTCTCCTGTCTGGAATCCTTCTCCTCCACTTCCACAGCTAACCCACTCTTTATCCTTCAGGCCTCAATTTAAATGTCACTTCCTCAAAGAAGCCCTTCTATTTCCCTCAAATCTAAATTAGGATCCCTTTATACTTCCTCCTAGCCCCCTACACTTTCCGTCACTGGATTTCAAACACCGTATGTATATATTAATCTGTGTGATGAATGTCCATCTGTCAACTACAGCCAGGGTCCAGGGCTGTCTTTCTCCATTATAGTCCGCATTTAGCACTGTACTCTGTCCACATGAGCCACTCAGTAGATTCAGGCGGCATCACTGATTAATTGACTGATTAATAACTTAATTAACTAAACCAGACACCTAGTAGAATAAAGTCTGGGCTGGCCCAGTGGCGTAGCAGTTAAGTTCGCGTGTTCCGCTTTGGCAGCCTGGGGTTTGCCGGTTTGGATCCTGGGCACGGACCTACTCACCACGCATTGAGCCATGCTAAGGTGGCATTCCTATAGAAGAGCTACAAGTCTATAACTACGATACACAACTATGTACTGTGGCATTGGGGAGAGAAAAGAAAAAGAGGAAGATTGGCAACAGATGTTAGCGCAGGGCCAATCTTCCTCAAAAAAAAAAAAAGAAGAAGAAAGTCTGGGGAGAAACTGGGGCTTCCATGGTGGGGCACTGCCTGCCTTGCAGGGGTTCAGGATTTACTCCCGGCTGATGCACTCCCCTTTCTCACAAGGTTCACCCCTGTGTGAGGCCATGCAGGCCTTGCTCCCAGAGCTTTCCCAGCATTCTGCACAGTCCCTGGCATTTGATAGGTTCTATAAATATTTTTTAATGAATTAATAAATATTCAGGTTCAACATCATAGTAAACCCCTCAGAGAAATACAAGGTGGGAAAGAGCATCATTTGGGAATCAGAATATTAAATTGTACATTTCTCAAGAAATATTTTTTTTTAGTTGTTTCTTTAGTGGTTTTTGACTTTGGGGTCATGCTTAGAAAATTATATTCCTCTTCCCCAACCAAGATTATATAACTTGACCTATATTTTCTTGCAGTGCTATTCCGGTTCTTTCTTTCTTCTTCTTCCTCCTTTTTTAAAAAAAGATTTAAATCTTTAATCCATCTGGAATTTCATTTGATACAAAGTCTAACTCAATTTTTTTTAATGTTGAGCTCATTTTCCCAAAACCATCCCACTGATTTTTTTCATTAATTCAGTGGGAATAGAAATGCATCATTCACATCTCCTCAAAGGCATGGAGAAACTCTTGGGAGAATAACGTGCTTTCTCCTCTTGATAGAAAGGTCCTCAATTAATACCAAACCATAGTATTTAAAAATGAAAACACTAGTGAAATCATTTATAAATTTTTCACATAGACAAGGTTAGGTCAAAATTTTCAAATGAAGAGAGTTAGGAGAAAGTCCAATTTTCCCACTATGGCCACATGAAGGAAGATACTTTGTATTAGAACAACCATCTTGCCAAGAGCAAGCACTATACTCTCGCCCGGATTTGCATTCTCAGTACCTAGCACAGCGCCTAGGACGTGGCAGGTCCTCAGTGAATGTCAAATTTACAAAATCAGAATTCCTCCCTCAAGTAAAGTGTGATTGGTATGTTATTTAAATTACAAGAGTACTTTAAAACACCATTTCGACTTTTCCACTGGCACCTCCATATATTATCCTATCGTAAAGTGCTGTGAGGGTTAAGGTAATTCAGATAAGTCTTCAACAAATGTACATCAGGGAGACTGAGTCAGGACACAGTGGCCTCACCTCCTGTAGCTGAGAACTGACATCATTCCTCCAAACAGCCTCCTTCGGCCCATCCCATGCATGTTGAGTTGACAAAGCCCTAAGCTGCTGCAGAGCCATGCTGCCTACATTGTGTGCTGCATTTTAAGACTTCCTGATTTTTGGTGTTAGTTTTTTTATATTTCTCCAATTACTGACAATTCATTTTATTTCTGCATTGTTTTAGAATCACCAGCAGTCTACGAGAATCCCCTTTGGGTAAATACCCCATGGCTTGCTGCAGAGCTGGAGTCTGAGGTTGGCAGCTAAGCACTGAGCTCCATCCCCAAGCTCTTTCCCTCTTAATGCTGGCTAGGGTTGGCCTGTGCTTCTCCAGGCCTCCCTCTGCCTTGTTCTCCTTTGAGCAGAGGTAACTGATTCCATTTTTCTTTTTTCCTGCTGCAGTGTGAATCTGTTTCCACTGCCAATCCCCTGCAGCCACCTCCAGCCTTGTGGAGACTGACACAGAAAGGTAAGTTTCCCAGTGGACTAGAAGGAGATAGCCAGAGTGTGAGTACAGGAGGAGCAGTGCTTGGCAGGGAGGGAAAGAAAACGAGAGGAAGAGAAGGTGCCTGAAAATAATAACAGAAGGAATAATTAATAAGGCAGGCTTCCCACTGACAGGCTATTTTCTGACACATCAGCTCTAAGCCACTTCTTTGGCATTGGAATGCACTTTCCTATAGAAGCATCGTAGCAAATGAAACTACGTTACTCAGCTAGCACTAGTTCAGTTCATGCTTCAAATTATTTTAGTCACTTTGAATTAGAGAGGATTTGGAGGGTCTCCTAGTTCTCTAACTACCTCCTGATGCTAGCATCTTTTTATGTGGAGAAAAAAAGGGGGTAAGGAATACATTCTTCTTCCCAGAACTATAGCATCTCCTCATCACACACAAAAATGAGACCTTCCCACAGACCTCAGCATAGCCTTTATATTTTGGAATCAGACAATGCCTGTCATGCCACATTGTTTTATCTAGCACTATGTACATTTCAAAGACTTTTTATGCAGATTATTGGGTTTGATTTAATCATCATGGAAATTCTGTGAACTAGGTCATTCAGGTAGTACTACCACCTGTTGAAAAAAATTTCAAAACTGTAGGAAATGTACACCCAGATTGTAAAGGACCACCAACTGCCTGGCACAATGGGTGAAACAAGGCACGAAGCAAAGTGAAAAACTACTGAATTTCACAACCTTGGGGAAGAGGAGGAGGAGGATGCACTTATTAAGTACATTCTGCCTGCCAAGGACTATGCCAATGTCCTACATCTATTATCTTGATTAATTTCATCCCCCAACAAATCTTTGTTGTAGGAACCCTCAATTATAGATGACAAAATTGAATCATGATGGTTAAACACAACTAATATGTGACAGAGCCAGAATTTGAGCCCACTCAGTGTTGTTTCAGAGCCTATTCTCTGGGCCATGACACTATAATTCCCTCCTAAACTTTCCAAAAGCTTCCTGCAGAGAAAAACCTGGACACATATAAAGGACCAGAGGGTCAGAAAGACATCAGACTGCTCAATGGCAGCAGTGGGAGCTGGAAGACAATGGAACATTTCCTTAGACTTCTGAAAGAAGTGTTTACATCCTGGCAAGCTACACACTACAAACTATCCAGTAAGTGCAAAGTAGAATGAAAACACTTTGAGATAGGGCTGGCCCTGTGGCTTAGCGGTTAAGTGCGCATGCTCTGCTACTGGCGGCCCGGGTTCAGATCCCAGGCGTGCACCAACGCACCGCTTCTCCGGCCATGCTGAGGCCACGTCCCACATACAGCAACTAGAAGGATGTGCAGCTATGACATACAACTATCTACGGGGGCTTTGGGGGAAAAAAGGAGGAGGATTGGCAATAGATGTTAGCTCAGAGCCAGTCTTCCTCAGCAAAAAGTAGAGGATTAGCATGGATGTTAGCTCAGGGCTGATCTTCCTCCCCCCCCGCAAAAAAAAAACACTTTGAAATAGATGAAGTCTCAAAAAGTTTCCTTCCTATGCACCCTTTCCCTGGAGTGACCAGAGGATGTGCTTCACTCAAAATGAGGGAGTAAACAAAGAACGACTACAGCAAGCTCCAGGAGGGTATCTGAGGGAATGGAACCAACAGAGCATCTGTGTAGAAAACTGAACAGAGCAATATTTTACATAGCTATTAGAAAAGCTAGCAAATGCAAAAAAAAGAAATCTGACCAAGCAAGGCAATATAATCATGGTATACTACAAGACTAGAGGTCAACAACAAGTAGACTAATAGTAAAAAAAAAAGTATGTGTTCAACAAAAATATTCAAACTATATTGGGAAGAAGGAGAAAGGGAAAAAGTTAATGTATGAGGGAAGATAAAAGAGATAAATCCTTATCTTTCATAATAGGAAGTCAGCAGACAGGCATCTGAAATATCAAGAAATAGCAGAATGTGTACGTTATTTAGAAGAATTATGGTAAATACCAGAAGAAATGTCTAAAGAGTAGGAAGTAATTTTTTCTAGAGAAGGAGAATCAGAGATGAGACAAAGTTGACAGGGGCCTGCTTCTTTTCATTACAACTTGTTCTATTTGATGTTTAACACTATGTATTACTTTGATATAAATGGAAATACATTAGAAAAAGTAATATCTCTCAGAACCATGTCTGTCACATGCAGAAACCAATCTATCTACAAATCGACAGGCAAGATTTGTTAAAATGCAAAGTAACTCTCATTTAAGAATTACAAATTCAGGACTCATTTGTGAATTAATTTTATAATAGTGAATTTCTAAAATTATAATTTAAATGAAACTTTCAATTGATTTTTAAATAATTTCTATAATCTTTTACCCATTTATTCTAATATATCCAAAAATTATAGCTTAAGCTTTGTCAGCAACCATTTTTTCACAGAGGGATGACCTGTTTGTACGTATGTTACTATATACATGTACACTTGAGTCCTTCAAACCAGCCTTTACCTCACAGGGCTTTTTTTGCCCATGTCAGCCTACAGGAAACTCTTCCTTCAGTGAACTTACAAAGCACTAATCATTCATTTGTTCATTCAACCAATATTATTGAACATCTACTATGCACCAAACATTAATTCAACCTTTAGTTATAAAATCCCATATCTTTTCCATTTTATACACATATCCAACCAGGAAAAGCTTAGCCAATGAACATGAGATTAATCGTAACCTCTTCACTCAGGGTCTGGGCCTTCTACTTCTCAGTATTTTCTGCAAGGCTGCACACAGCGCTGACCCCACATCACTGTATGTGTGGCAATCACGGCTATTCTGGCAGAGCCATAGGTTTGCTTCCTAGGTCAGAAACTCTTTGATTACAGAAACCGTGCTTTAGTCATCCTATCTCACTTGTTCACAGGCTTGGTATCACGTAGGAACTGAATAATTATTTTTTTAATAATAGTATATTCATGATCATTTTTTGAGTGAATAAATAAGTAAACAAGTGAATACCAACAATGAATTTATTCTTCTTTTTTTTTTTTTTTTTGGAGAGGAAGATTAGCCCTGAGCTAACATCTGTTGCCCACCCTCCTCTTTTTGCTGAGGAAGATTGGCCCTGAGCTAACATCCATGCCCATCTTCGTCTACTTTATACGTGGGACGCCTGCCACAGCACGGCTTGACAAGCAGTGCATAGGTCCACGCCCAGGATCGGAACATGCAAACCCCGGGCTGCCAAAGCAGAGCGTGTGAACTTAACCACTACGCCACCAGGCAAGTCCCTGAACTTATTCCTTATCTCAATCTCTTTTAAACCCATTAAAACTCACTTTTATAGTAAGAGTATGGTCATCAAATCAGATCACTTCAATTTTTCTTAGATTCTTAAGAGCCAAGAATGATAATATTATAGAAATTTCTTGGAGGACTATGTGAAAATGTGACAAACTCCATTATTCCCTTCCAAAATGACATAATTCCCTTGGAAAGTTCTTAGATAAACTTTCAAACAGACCCAACTTCTTACTCTTTTACAATAGGAGCCAACAATGAAGTCATTTGTCTAGAATCATCCTCATAATTCAGGACAATAGATTTGTTTTACTTTCTAAAATTCAATGCTCCTTAAAAATTTAGGCTCAAAAGTTCCATACTGGACTAATATGGTGCTATTCATAGTACTGTCTACTCTGTTATTTTCAGCATGATTCACTTGAATTGGTGGAAAACAGAGCAAAAAAAAAGGCAACTTCATGCATATCCATTAATATAACAGTTACACCCACATTACCACCATGGTTCATTTGACTGCTGAGCTGTACTATAACTAATAGAATTTTATTCATTTAGCTCAAATATTGGTGAAACACCTTGTTAGGGCTAGGATGGAATAAGGTTTACTTAAATTAGTCTCAAAAGTAAAGAAGTGAATTGGCTAAAAAATATGTTTCAATTTGCAGTCTTCAACTTCTATTGTAACACAGTCCCACTTTATCATAGTCTGAATTTTCTATCAAAATTAATTTTGTAGGGGCTGGCCCAGCAGCATAGCGGTTAAGTTCGCACACTCCGCTTTGGCAGCCTGGGGTTCACGGGTTCGGATACCGGGTGCAGACTTATGCACTGTTTATCAGGCCATGCTGAGGCAGAGTCCCACATAGAAGAACTGGAAGGACGTACAACTAGGACATACAACTATGCACTGGGGCTTTGGGGAGAAAAAAGGGAAAAAGCAAGAAGATTGGCAACAGATGTTAGCTCAGGGCCAATCTTCCTGAAAATAAAGAAAGAAAAGCTTTAAAAAAAAATTAATTTTGTACCTCTAAGTAATTTTATGTATCAAATAAAATTACATATCAGAGGTATGCAGAAAAAAAATAAACTGAGAAAAAGTATATGCACCAAGTTTAAAGTTTGTTCTAGCAAATAGAGGGCTGATGATATTTAAATTAAATGTGGTTTAGTAAATGTACCTCTGTGCCCGGCACCACAGTAAGCATTGGAGGCCAGCACAGCAAGCAGACATGTTGCTCACAGTCACTTTGGAGAATATAATGGAAAGGGAGGTTCAGGGGAGCAGCCTGGAAGTTAGTCTGGTCTAGGTGGTCAGGGAAGGACTTCTGGAGGGATTGATTTTTAAGCAGAGTCATCTGGCATGAGTCTAGTGAAGGTTAAGGAAAAGCTCCCAGGCAAAGGAAACAGCAAAGAGAGGCTAGTGAGAGAACGTGGTGTGTTTGAGAAACCACAATAATGCCCAGAATTTATTGTGGCAAAGGGATTAAAGCTTTGGAGAGCCAGCATCAGACGATGGCACGTTAGACTTTACAGGACCTACAGTACTGGTGTGGCTCATCTGGGTAATGATGTCTGCAGAAACAGTCCTAAGAGCCCCTTTCAGATTGCACACGATCTGCCCCCTGGACTGAGAGCAGCATGGGCAGCAGAGAGAGCACTCGGCTGGAGTAAGTGTGATGATCTGGGTGCAGGTCACTCACTGACCACAAACGTGGTGGGACACAAGCTACATCCCTTGACTTCTCTAGGCTTCCGTTTCCTTCCATGTAAAACGGTGGGATAGGATTATATAAACTCTAAGACAGAGACAGCACATACGCCTCATCTTACGTGCCAATTCCAATTGGTTAGCAATGTCCACCACTGGCCCAATTTTAGAACTGTTCAAGTTAGCAGAGTGTGCCGTGGGACCAGGGCATTCCAGCGGTATGCACCGACTTGCCAGCCCTGCTCTGCTCTTCTGTCTTCTCCAGTTATAATAGTCTGTGATCCTATGAGAAAGATTTGAGCATAGTTTTCACATTAAAAGTTGTATGATCGGCATGAGCTTCCTGTGCATGTTTTCTTGCTAGTAGAAGAAATGAAGAGTGAAATACCTAAAAGGCAGAAGGCCAGGAAGAAGAGGCAAGGAAATTCAGGGCATGGATGATACCAAAATGGGTAACAGGGCTTCGAGAAGTTCATACCAATATATTTGAAAAATCTGGATTTTCCAACACATAATTTTGAAATGCAATCTCTTTTTCATTATGTGCCTAACTTGTCAAATCTATTACTCTTGGCTAGATTTCAGCTGGCATATAAACAGCTAATAGAGGCAAGAGAGAACATCCCCAGAGCCTCTCCTTGAGCCTGTGCTAAGAGGCTTGCACTTCTCCAGCCTCCCCTCCAGGACAGGAGCCAGCGCCACCCGCTCACTCGCCCCTCAGAGAGGAAAAGTCAACACACAAATTCACTCACCTCACTTGTTCTTGATTCTTGTACTGAAAGGGCCATTTGGGTTTAAAATATCTAATGATGCTAATTTAAACTGGGCTCTGTTAGATTCAGGGAAGAAAACAACCACACTAAAAAAAACAGATGCCCAAGTTTTAAACTGCCCATTCTTATCTTACAGTGTTGAATTCCGCACTCTGAACAGCCGCAGAAGGGGAGCCCAATCCTCACCTGTCTTCTTTTCCTTTCAATTTGATCAGTTCTCTGTCCTCACCCCAAGGCATTTAAATATCTGGGTATAGGCACAGATACAGATGATATAATACGCAGTTTCCCAAGTCAAAGCATCTTACTTCAAATCTCCATCAGAAATAAATGAGGCCAAAATAACAAACTCCCCAATATTCCACTAATTTCACCAAAACTTAGTCTTTCTAAAGGTTTAGAAAATGAAAGGGAAATGTGGCCTTAACACTGCAGAAGTCCTGCAGAAACCCGTCTTTTCCGCAGGTTCCTCCACCTGTTTGGGGTGGACCTTTCTCTGCAAGCAGACTGTAAAATGAACCAGCCATTATAAATTGCACCTACTGGGAGCCCGTCTTCCTCCAGCTTTTATAATGCTGATGATAATCTGCATTTAAGTCGCACCCGAAATTGAGCAGAGCATTTAAAAACTACATTATGTAGTGTGACCCTTGTGCGGGCCCGTCGCTTGGAGGTGGGAAGAGCGAGTCTCCGAGGGCAGAGCGGTCTGAGTTACCCTTCTCCACCGTCTAACCCTATGGCGGCTGCAGGCCCACTATGCCATATTTCTCCACAGAACAATCCACACTTTTCAGGATTTGGCTGTTTCATATTAAGGCAGCTCCTCGTACCCACTCAGAGATATTTCTTGAAGAAATGCTCTCCATTCTTAACAGCACCTTAAGCGATTCTTTTGCTTCTTCATTTTTTTAATAATATTCCTCCCTTTTCTTTTTGTCACACTGTCCACAGAAGTTACTGATGACAAACCTGATTGAGTCCAGGTCATTCCTGCCAGTCAGCAAACCTTGGTGCCACTCATGTACTATTGTGCCTGGAGGTGGAGATGACCAGATAACTCGCATAACAATGGTGAAGTTACAACAGGCTAGACAGTTCTGTGCAGAATTAGCAGCACTAGCTAGTTATAAACTATAGCTGTAAACTGTGACCAATAACTTGGATGTGTCTGAAAACGGTGATAAATCAATCCTTCTGCCCTCTGTTCAATCACAGAGCAAGGGGAGACCTAGCAGAGAAACTCCTGAGAGATTTCTCATCTAGAAGCTCTGACACTGTCAGGATCACCAGGCTATTACACCATCGTGGCCAGAGACGGCCCAGGAACGGCTAAGTCAATCACATACAGGTCTAGGTCTAGGTGAGCAAGCAAGTTAAACAAAATTCAAGGGTTCAGGGGTCCTAAAGGTTAAAGGTCAGTCTCTGTGACATCTCCCCCATTTTGTGGAGGATGGGAGGGCAATCAAATGACGCTCTTCTTGGTCCCCAGTCAATGTAAGCTGGAACAGCATAATCTTCAGGTGATATAAATTAATGTTTATTAATTTTTCCCCAATGCTAATAACCAATTACTATTTTTATAAAACATACTTCTAATTCACCCCACTTCAACTTTCTTGTTCTGGGAACAACATTGTATATTTCAAGATACACACTCTCCTTTTTTTTATTGTGGTAGAATATACATAAGGTAACATCCACCATTGTAACCATTTTTGTGTCTGTGTGTGAGGAAGACTGGCTCTGAGCTAACATCCATTGCCAATCCTCCTCTTTTTTTTTTTTTGCTGAGGAAGATTAGCCCTGAGCTAACATCTCTGCCCATCTTCCTCCACTTTGCATGTGGGTCCCCGCCACAGCATGGCTTGATGAGCGGTGCGCAGCTCCCCGCCCAGAATCTGAAGCTGCGAACCCCGGTCCCCCAAAGCAGAGCGCACACAAACTCAACCACTACACCACCAGGCTAGCCCCGCATTGTAACCGTTTTTAAGTGTACAGTTCTGTGGCATTAAGTACGTTCACAGTGTTGTGCATATGCTCCGGGTTACAGTGTGCCGACCACTGCGTTATTCTTTTCATGAGGGACATGTTACTAACCTCTCACTTCCCGTTGCTGGTACTCTTTGTTTTTAAGAACGGGGTGTGAAATCCACATCCACGGATGGTGCTTGCGGAGCTGAGGGAGCATGTAATGGGTCACAAATCCCACAGCGCCCGCCAGGGCAAACAGCACGATGCTGAGAAACGGCTGCAGGGAAAGAGGGCAAAATCTTATTTAGTTTAGAAGGATGGGGGTAGGGATGCCCATGAATAACACATGACACTATTGTCCTCTCCCTTTTTCCTCTTAAAGAATAGATAGCCAAACTCAGTTTTTGATTCAGGCCTCTGAAAACATCTTCCATCTGGCAGGAAACCAGTCACTGTGCTGAAAACCACTAACAGGGGGTGGAGAATTGGCCTTTGGAAGCACAGAGGCCAAGGGAATTCTGCCCATTGGAATATCCTGGTTTTGTTTTTCCTTAAAAGAGGAGGCAGAGAATAATGAATTTAGCTAATAGACTTTTCCTCATTGAAAGGAGAGTCCATAAACATATAACATTTTTATATAGAGACGGCAACTGCCTGTTGGAATCTTCAGCCAGAAACCCCATCTAAAGCTTGCTACTTTTGTTCTTCTAACTGAAAAGTGTGTTCCAATAATCTTTTTGCCTCTGTGACCCTCGTCTCACTCCTGATACGGTAACGCCTCCCTTCTCTGCTCAGAGTAGCGTGCCGTCAGCCTGTCTCATCACTACTGACCGTCCTCACGGGATTCCGCGAGATGTGCTATTGTTCTGGCAAACAAAACAACCCCCCAGATGGGGAAAGAGAAAGAGGGAAATGCCTGAACCAAATCTGCGATGTGGACCAAACCTCATCACGGACATAACTCATAACAGCACGTGGACACATCCCTCAAACCTCTCAACTGGCACTGGTTTTCTTGCTCTGGCTCCACTATCCTGTCAGTACCCGGGGCTCCACCACGGGCTCTGTTATTAAGGAGGTGGGGAGAGTATAAGTCTGAAGGGATACGTACTCTCAAGGACAGGAACACAGTGCTGGCACTGATCGCAAATGACAGGACAGCCGCCACCGAGCAGATGATGAGATCCGATTTTAAGATCTCCTTCTGTAAAGAGAAAACAACTGTACAGCTTTTGCTCTTCTTTGTTTCTCTCAGCACCTCTATGTCACCAAGTAAATCAGGTGACAGGATATTGACCCTGGATAAACTACTCTTCAGCCCATCACTTACTTGACAGATTCCCAGTGGCACACACTGGAGGGACTATTCTCTACTCCTGTTTGGGAAATATCAGCGAGACGAAGGCAAAGAGTAGGGGACGTGCTAATAATCTCCGCTTGGCTTCAGGGTAGCCTATATTTTAACTTGTAAACAACCTGGGTATGCCAGACAGAAGCCTCTTACACATTTTCTTATTTCTTTGGACCAAAATAGATTTTACGTTTTAATTCACCACTCAGATACAGTAAAGTCCATTTCCAAATAATTTAAATATATACCTGTATTATGTACTCACATGCAGAAAACGAAATGTCAGTAACTTGCTAATAATTTTCCATCACACAAAATTGTGGTGTGAGAGGGGGTTAGGGAAAACAGCAAAGTTAGGCCAAAGAATGTTATTCACACTGCCGGTGCACTGAGAAGGCCTGTTAGCCCAAATGGGGCACAATGTTGCTGACTGATGGATCGGAAAGGGAGGTAAGGGACTACCAGTTGTTTTCTTTCTACAGAGGCCAACTAGCTGCAGTACACAATTATTGAACATTTTAAGCTATCACAGTATTACCTGAAAACTCTGAAACCATCAATATAAATATATCAATATCTCATATCCGAAAGGAATTATGCCTCTTAAATAATTGTTTTGAATGTTATCTGCCAAAAAATTGTAGAGAATATATATCTCCATTGCCCTACATCCCACTGCTTTTTTTCTTTTCTTGTTTTTAAAATTAAAATGTAGAGTTTCTTGCAAGTCATGCTGCTGGTTTTCTGACTGAATTAATATCCCAAGTGATAGGAAGAAATCATAAGAACAGTTTAGAGTAAGAATGACCTGAACAATCTGATGAAAAAATCAACATGGCTTGGTTAGAGTAATTAATAACACAGTGAAGAGTACATTCTCAACATCAATTTATCAATTATCTGCTAAAGTTGTTTTGAATTTCCTATCACAAAAGTATACAATTCACATAAAAGTACTCAATATGGGAGGAATCACATAGTGATAAACTAAATTCCAGATATATTCTTAATAATGGTAATCTGATTTTTGAGCAGGGAAAATCACTGGTTTTTAATTCTGAATCTATAAAATTTTTGTGATAAGAGGTTTTCACCAAAAATTTACTATTAGTAAATGGCCAAAATTCAAGTATCTCCTTTCATTCCAAACACTTGGAAAAGGTCAGACCTTCCCAGAGGAAAGTTCTGTAACTCACTGTGTCTTTAGGCTGTGGAGATAGGTTAATTTTTCTTTCCTATTTTTCCTTGACATGGTTTTACGTCATTTAAAAATTACTGAATACATATCCAAAAGGAAGATAAACATTTTCCCAAATATTCTAATTTAAAATTGTCATCTTTAATTGACCAGTCCTCCTTGTCTAAAGGCAAAATAGTGGGCCACCAGGGCAAGTGCTGGGGGGGAGGAGGGTTACATTTCTGGCAAGAGGGAGAACGAGCTCAAATTCTTGTTAATTTTTTTTTTCACAGTTGGATGATGTAAACTAATTCCACTAATTTTTGTCAGTGTCATGAGTACCCCTTGTAAATACAAATCATTACATGTGGTCTTTATTTATTAAAATTTTCTTTCTGCCCACTTCTTTTCAGTACCGTAATTTTTAAACAGCTCTACTGAGGTATAATTGACGTACAAAAAACCTGCATATATATAAAGTGTACAATTTGAGGAGTTTTGACATATGTATCTCCCTATGAAATCATCACCATAATTAAGATAATTAGCACATCCGTCGTGCCCTAAAGTTTCCTCTCCTGACCTTTTCTAATCTATCTCCCCCTTCTCTCCTCACTTTGTCCTCAGGCAACCACGGACCTGCTCCATCACTACAGCCTGTTTTCATTTCCCTGAATGTTATATAAATGGAATTGTAGAAGATGTATTCTTTTCTGGTCTGGTTTCTTTCACTCAGGGTAATTATTCCAAGATTAATTCATACTATGTCTGTATCAATAATTCCTTCCTTTTTATTGCTGTGTAATATTCCTTGCCATGGATATACCACAGTGTGTTAACACATTCACTTCTGGATAGACATTTGAGTTTTTCCCAGTTTTTGGCTATTACAAATAAAGCTACTATGAATACTCATGGATGTGTCTCTGGACATGTGCTTTTGTTTCTCTTTTGTAAATATCTATTAGTAGAATGGCTGGATCATACGGTGGGTTTAGGCTTAACATTTTAAGAAACTGCCACACAGTTTTCTGAAGTCTTTGTAACGATTTTACATTCTCACTGGCAGTATGTGAGAGTTCCAATTGTTCCATATCCTTGTCAACATTTGGTGTAGTCAGTATTTTTTATTTTAGCCATTCTAGTGGTTGTGCAGTGCAGTGGTTCTCAACAAGGGACATGTTACCTCCCAAGTGATATTTGGCAACGTCTGGAGACATTTTTGATTGTTATGTTTCCGGGAGAGGGAGGAGTGATGCTAGCATCTGGTGGGTAGAGGTCAGGGATGCAGCTAAACATCCTACAAAGTACAAGACAATCCCTGATGACAGAGAATTATCAGGCCCAGAACGTCAATAGTCTGAGGCAGAGAAACTTTGGTAAAGTGGCATCTAATTGTGGCTTTAATTTGCATTTCCCAACGGCTAATGATGTTGAGCATCTTTTTACGTACTTAATTCTTAAATTACCATTTACAACAGCATCAAACAATATAAAATATTTAGGGATATATTTGACAAAAAATGTGTAAGACGTACACTGAGAACTACAAAACATGTGGAAAGAAACTGAAAAAATACATGGAAAGATATACTGTGTTCATGTGTTTGAAGATTCAATATTGTTAAGGAGTCAATTCTTACCAAACTGATTTATATAAGATTCAATGGATTCCTAATCAAAATCCTAACGGGATTTTTTTTGTACTAATTGACAAGCTAATTCAAAGATTTATTTGGAAATGCAATAGACCTAGAATAGTAAAACAACTTTGAAAAAGAAGAACAAAGTTGGAGGACGTCCAATATCTGATTTCAAGGCTTATTACCAAGCTACAGTAATCAGGTGTTGATGGTATTGCACAAAATACACATCCAGATCAACAGAACTGAATAAAGAGTCCAGAAATACACCAACACATAAATGCAACTGATTTAAACAAAAGTGCTGAGATGAAACAACGCTTTTCCCCTAAATGAGGGAAAGAATAATTTTTTCAACAAATGGTGTTGGAACAACTGCATCGCCATCTACAAGAAAAAAGACAACAACAAAAATACCATGACACTTAACTTCATATCACATATAAAAATTAACTCAATGTGCATCAAAAACCTTGCAGTTTAAGTCAAATTTCTCAAAGAAAACATAAGGGGAAAACTTAGTGACCTTGGGTCTGGCAAAGCTTTCTTAAACAGGACATTAAAAGCCAGAAGTGTAACAGGAAAAAAGTCACTAAACTGGACTCGATGAAAATTTAAAACATTTGTTCCTCAAAAGATGTTGTTATAGAATGAAAAGACAAGCCAAAGACTGTAAAAAATATCTGCAAAACATATATCCAACAAAGGACTTTTATCTATAATATATACAGAACTTTACAATTCAATAATAAGAAGTCAAACAACTCCCTCCACCTCCATTCCCAGCTGCCCACGGCCAAAAGGAGATGGCAAACCACTCTCTTAATATCTGTAAATATAACATCAACAAAATAAAAAGGATTTTTATTTTGGTTTCCTCTTTCCCTACAGCCACCAAAAAGCAGATATTATTCTGCTCCAAAAATTTTATTCTTAAAAATATTATTTTTTAAAAAGAGTCTTGAAAAACACTTGGGCTTCAAAGATTGTTGCTGTGTCTTGTGAATGTAGCCTTTAACATTGTAAAAAGCTTATAATTTTGATTGGTTTCCTTGTTAAATAATTTTTTGCTCCTTTAAATGCATATTATTGTACATCTCTGTTTCTAAAAGATACACATATTGTGAGTTTCTGGGGGGTGTTTTGTTTTAGTTTTAGTTTTGTTATACAAAAGGAGAATTAGCGGTACTGCCGTCTTCCTTCATATGTTTGAAGGCTAAATATTCTATGACTCTGTTGAATTACTTATTTAAACGAGAGTTTTAGAATCTCTGTTTTCTTTTGATAAATATCTTAAGTCTTAAAAGTGAATCATACAATATTAGATCTTACAAAAATGAGAGTACAAAAGATCTAAGCAAAATGCAAATTTAGAAGGTCTCTGCAATTTTTTATTGTTAATTTATGTTTCCATTACAGGATAACATCACAACATCACTGCACTCTAGAACATAGAGAAAAAAGGGCAAAGATAATTCATAATCATTACATCCTGACACTAACAACATTATCATTTTTGTGTTTTCCAGGCCAGTATTGTTGCCTGCAAATGCCGAACCATGGTTCTAGCTATAATCATGATGTATATGGGTTTTTCTAAGCATATTTTATAAAGGTCTAATCTTAAAATGCATATAATTTTCTACCTTTATCAACAGTACTTTCTTTTGTAAGCATTATATATATTATTGTATACACTTATTAATAGTCACTTAATGGCTAAATAATTTTCCATCTTGTGAGGCCATACACACACACACACATACATATACAAACAGTGCCATGGTGGACACTCAAAACATTAATTTAGTGAATGAAACTGAATGAGCTATAGTTAGTGCAAACATTCTCTGACTCCTAAATATTAGGTTGCCCTCCATTTTCTACCAGGATGAATTATGCTGCAATCATTATCTTTATGCATCAAATCTTTTTTTCATATTTTGAATTAATTCTCTAGAAAAACTCTGACAAATAGATTTACTATATCATAAGTTATGAATATTTTAAAATCCTTGATAAATTATGCTTTTCTAGATGACTTTAATAATTTACACAAATATAAACAATGTCTAAGACATCTCGTCACAAGTGGCAATATCATTAATTTATCCCGCGCTAATTGAGTGGGCAAAAAAATACCATCTTATTTTAATTTGCATTTCTTTATTTACAAAAAGGGTAAGTATATTTCATACATTTACTTACTAAATGTTTTGTTCCTAAATGAAATATATATATTAATATCATTTGCTTATAGAGTTTTAGAAATTAAATTTTAAGTTGTTGGTATAAGATATTTAACGTTTGTCAAATTTGCAACAAATATTTTACCAAATTATTTCCATTTTATTGCCATTTTTTTACATACAGAAGTTTAAAATTTTTATGTACTCAAATCTAATTGTGTGTGTACTTGTTATTTATTTCTATTTTACAGATTCCAAGTCTGGAAAATCATTCCCTCTCTAAGATTTGAATAAATGTTTGATTTTATTTCATACCCTTTTTTGAAAATTTCTTTTACATTTTTACAAATGTGAGCCATGCATACAGAAAATACATATGTACAATTTAAAGAATAATTATAAAG
This sequence comes from Ceratotherium simum simum, assembly GCF_057802395.1. Lineage (NCBI taxonomy): Eukaryota > Metazoa > Chordata > Mammalia > Perissodactyla > Rhinocerotidae > Ceratotherium > Ceratotherium simum. Next base: position 18,461,923 of record NC_141905.1, on the reverse strand, counting down.
TGAATGCCTCAGTAACGACCAACTCATTCAAGAAATCTAGCATTTCTAGTACCTAATAAACCCCTTATATGTGGCTCCCTAATCATGAACCCCTCTCTCCCTTCTTGGGGGTCCCTATCAACTATTCTGATTCTGGTGAAACTAATTTCCTTGCTTTAAAAAAAAAAATGATTTTACTATTTATGTAAACAATTGTAAGCAGTTTGATTTAGTTTGCCTATTTTTCCCCCATAGATGGCACTATACTGTATGTATTCATTTGTGTCTTTCTTCCTTTGCTCACATGATGTGGTTAAAATTCACCCATGCCATTGCATATGGCTCTAGTCAGGTCTTTCTTCTGCTATATCCTACTCCGTCTACCATGGGTGCAATTTCCAACGGTTTCAGTTTGGGGCTCTTATGAATAGATGCTATGACAAACAATCTTATATGTGATTCTGGTCCACATGTGCAAGATTTGCTCCAGGGTAAATATCTAGGAGTAGAATTGCTGGCTAGTGTATAGGTACTTTCAACTTTATAATACCAAACCGTTTCCAAAACGGATATACTAATTTACACTACCACCAGCAGGACACGAGAGTTCTCTTGCTCTACACTTTTGTCAACACTTAATATTATAAGAACTTTTAATTTTTGTTAGTCTGGTAGGTGTGAAATAACTCATTGTGGTTTTAGTTTGGAGTTTCCTGATTATTAATTAGTTTGCCTATATATTCATGTTTTGGGCCATCTATATTTCCTCTTTTGTGAAGTGCATGTACAAGTTTTTGCCCATTTTTAATTGAGATACCAGGCTTTCTTATTGATCTATAAGAATTTTATATTCATCTTGAAACTGGTTATCAACTATACATATTTTTTAAATTATTTCCCATTCTGTGGCTTGTTTTTTTAGTCTCTTTTGTAGTATTTTTGACAAAGTAAAGGTCATAATTTTAATGAATTTGAATTTTTGTGTTATTTTAAAAAATTCTTTCACACTCTGACAAAGATAGTTTCCTTTATTATGATTCTAAGTGCTTTCAGGTTTTGTCGTCTCATATTTCGGTTTATAATCCATCTCGAGTTGACTTTTAAGTAAAGTGTGACAGAGGAGTCCTATTATATTTTGTTACTCATGAAGAACTTCTATTTTTTATCATTCCATTTTTCCCTCTGTACAAGGTTGAAAGTTATATGCTCTGTTTCTATTCCTTTAGTAGTTACACTAAACATTCCAACATCTGTACTTGACTTATAATAGCCTAAAGTTAGTCACTGTCTTTGTCTCTTGGACATTACTAAGAATTTTCAAGTCTTGGGGTCCATTTCTCCTTCAATCCAAACTTGTACGTTACTGTAGTTATGTATTATAATTTCACCTTACGTTTTTTAAGCCAACCATACACTTTTATAAAAGTTTTATACAGTGAATGTTTGTTTAGATTTACTGTTAGAAATGTATCTGACCTTCTTTTCTCTTTGTTCTTTCCTGTAAATTAGACTTTCCATCTGAGATCACGTTCTGTTGAAGAATATCCTTCAGAATTACCTTTAGTGAGAGTCCCTCAGCTTTTGTCTAAAATATTTCTTTAATTTTTTATTTGAAATAGAGTATTTAAAAAAAATTTTTTTAACTGAAGTAACCACTCAGCCATAAAAAAAGACGAAATCTTGCCATTTGCAACAACATAGATGGACCTGGAGGGTATTATGCTAAGTGAAATAAGTCAGATGGAGAAAGACTAATACCGTATGATTTCACTCATATGTGGAAGATAAACAAACAAGCAGACACACACATAGATACAGTGAATAGACTGGTGGTTACCAGAAGGGAAGTGGGGTGGGGAGGGCAAAAGGGGTAAAAGGGCACACGTGTGGTGACAGACGGCAACTAGACTTTTGGTGAACACGATGTAGTCTATACAGAAGGTGAAATATAATGATGCACACCTGAAATTTATACAGTGTTATAAATAAGTGTTACCTCAATTTAAAAAAAATGGAACAGAATCAAGAGCCCAGAAATAAACCCACACATCTACAGACAACTAACTTTCAACAAAGGAGCCAAGAACATATAATGGAGGAAGGAAAGTCTCCTCAACAAGTGGTGCTGGGAAAACTGGACAGCCACATGCAAAAGAATGAAAGTAGACCATTATCTTACACCATACACAAAAATTAACCCAAAATGGGTTAAAGACTTGAATGTAAGACCTAAAACCATAAAATTCCTAGAAAAAAACAGGCAGTATGCTCTTTGACATCGGTCTTAGCAGTATCTTTCTGAATATGTCTCCTCCAGCAAGGGAAAAAAAAGAAAAAATCAAAAAAGGCGACTACATCAAACTAAAATATTTTTATTTTTCCCTCATTCTTGAAAGATATTTTCACTGGGCATAGAATTCTAGCTTGGCAGTTACTTTTTCTTCACAGAACTTTAAAGATTTTATTTATTCATTTTTTTCCCCCCAAAGCCCCAGTAGATAGTTGTATGTCACAGGTCCACATCCTTCTAGTTGCTGTACGTGGGACTCGGCCTCGCGTTGGACGGAGAAATGGTGCCTCCGGGCGCACCCGGGATCCGAACCCGGGCCGCCAGCATCAGAGTGCGCGCACTTAACCGCTAAGCCACGGAGCCGGCCCACTTCACAGAACTTTAGATACATCAAAAAAATATCTTCTAGCTTCTATGATTGCTTTTGACAAGGGATCTTTCAGTCTGCCATTTATTTGAATGTAATCTGTTCATTTTGTTTAACTGCTTTAAGATGGTCTGTGTCTTCGGTGTACTATAGTTTCACTACGGTTCATCCAGTTTGGATTCTTTCTTCTTTAATTTATCCTGCTTGTGATTCACTGGGATTCTTGAATCTCTAGATCAGTGTTTTTCATCAATTCTGGTAAATTCTCAGATATTATCTCATCAAATATGGATTATGCTCTAGTCTCTCCCTTTTTTTCTGGAAATCTGATTAGACATATGTTAGATCTTCTTACTCTATCCTTCGCGTGTCTTCAGCTCTCTTTTATATTCCCTAATTTTTGTCTATCAGTGTTGCATGCTGGACACTTCCTTCTGTCTTTATCTTTCAGTTCATTAAGTCTCTCTTCAGAGGTAGCTAATCTCCCATGCGTGTTTTTTTTTACTTCAACTGCTTCATTTATTTTTGTTTTTTATTTAGGAAGGTCTATTTGGTTCTCTTTCAAACATGCTGGGTTATTTAAAATATTTTCTATTGTCTGTAAATTTTTAAGCCTTTTACTTCTTTAAATATACTAAGTATAGTTGCTTTAAAATCTGTGTCTGATTGTTCCAATATCTGAAGTATTTGCAGACCTGTTTCTGCTGGTTCCTTGTTTCCTTGCGTAGTTTTAAATTTTTATTGAAAGCTGCTCACTTCCCTTAGAAAATTGGTTCGGTGAACACTTGGAGATCCAGGAGAAAGGAATTCTCCAGAGAAGATTCATGTTTGTTTTGGTCATGCAGTATTTCCAGTTGGGGGCCACTTTAAACTATATTCATAAATTAGTGGTTTTCTGCCACTCAGATGTTAGAATTTGGACTGAAAATCCACAGAAAGCTACAAGATCTCAAGGATTCTTTTGTTGTTGTTGTTATACTCAAGACTGAACAAGTTTGCTTGCATGCCCCTGGCACTGAGGAGATGGAGCTGATTTCTTTTGGTTCATCCTCCCACTGAGAGTGGGCCCTTTAGTGTCTCAGCTTGATGAGCAGATGGTCTCCCACTAGACACCCACCTTGGCAGGCTTGGGCTTTAATTTTTCTTCCCCATAGTTTGAGGGTTGAACACTGAGGCTCAAGGTCCCCTGGGTGGGCAGTTGCCCTTGGGGCAAAAGAACCTTCCAGCTCTGGTTCCTCCAGGTTCCCTTATCCACTCAAATTTCGACTTGGTAATTCTTTATTATTTTGTCAGTTTTTTGTCACATTTAAGGAGGATTTTTCTTGCATTTTATTCAGAATTTTCAGTTTGAATCAGCAGAGAGTTTGGTTATAATAATTTACATTGCCATCATAGCAGAGATGGAAAACTCTCACTTGATCTCTCTCTTTCTCTTTCTCTCTCTCACTTACATTGGTGTCTGATGAGGGATTAGCACATACAATTCTTCTTTCCCTCCCATTGCTAAACAATTACTTCAATGCCATATATTGAATAATCAATTCTTGATTGTGACATTTAATTTTCACATAATACACTTATACAAATAATCTGTCTCCTTTCTATGTTTTACTAATTCACTAATCCCATTATCTAATCTTGGATGAGTCTCATATTTTTTTCTGATTACTCAATCTTTATAATATACTCTTAAATCTTGAAGTGCTAAGTTCCTCCTTCTCATTCTTCTTTTTCAGATTCTTTAAGCTATTATTAACTGCTATTCTTCTAAATGAACCTTGGAATCATTTCTCCAAGTTGTGAATATAATTTCTTTGGAATTGTTTTGAACATATTAAACCTATAAATTTATTAGAAAGAATTGGCATTTAATAAATCTCAGCCTTCCTATCCAAAATCAGGTTATGTCTATTTATCATCACTTATTCAGAATTTCAATTACATTTTAATAGACTGCTGTAGTTTTCTTTATTTCTGACACTACTTGTTAAAATAATTCCTATTATCAACTCATATATTTTGCTGCTATTGTGAGTTAGATGTTTTCATTATATTTTCTAAAGTTATTTCTGATACATTAGATTTCTCTTGCTTTTCTAAATTTCCTTGTCCTTGGTGGTATTTATGAATTCTCTTATTAATCATAGTCAATTTCAATAAACTTTCTTGTGCATCTTATGTATGTAATAATGTAATATGCATTTTTTTCTCTTTCAGGACTTAACACTAGCCAGAACTTCTAGATTTTATTTATTTTATTTTTTCCCCCCAAAGCCCCAGTGGATAGTTGTGTGTCGTAGCTGCACATCCTTCTAGTTGCTGTATGTGGGACTCGGCCTCAGGATGAACGGAGAAGTGGTGCCTCGATGCACACCCGGGATCCGAACCCGGGCCGCCAGCATCGCAGCGCGCGCACTTAACCACCAAGCCACAGGGCCGGCCCCAGAACTTCTAAAACAACATTTAATTAATATTAATGTTTTGTTCCCTATTTTAATGGTGAATCCATGCATGTTTAACTAGTAAATATATTAGCTCTTAGTATATCGAACGTTTTAAATTCATTGTGGCATTCACGTTTTGGCATTTGTTTGTTTGTTTTTTGTCTCTAGGAACTGAGAAAAACAGATAGAATGAAAGTAACAAGTCTGAATGTGATGGAAAGAGTGTTGAAAATGATGAAGATGAGTGAGGGTAAAAACTGAAAGACCACGCTAATAAGTCTTATGGAAAAAGATCAACCTGGCAAACCACTAGTGGAAAGTTTATATTTTTATTAACTATTGAATTTTGGTAATAAACTTTGTGTGCATAACTTATGTTGCTTGCACGGAAATGTATCAGCCCACTGGTAGAGCTCTAGAGCTCTGTTTCTAGATCAATGTCCCTTAAAGCACAGTCTGTGGGTCACCTGAACAGAATCACCTGGGTGGACAGTCTTGTAAATATGCAGCTCCCCAGGCCCCGTCACAGGCCAAATGAATCAGAACAGGAGGGAGGGCTGGAAAACTGATCTAATGAGGCTCCCTAGGGGCTTCTCATACAAACTGAAATTTAAGCAAAGAGACAGAGAAAAAAATAAATAAGAAGGCCAGAGAGAGACATAGAAAAACAAAATCAGAGACAACAGGAGGGAAATTTTATATTTGCACAATGACACAAATGGTAAAGCTGAATCTGAGAGTCCCATTAAAATATTATAATTAGACTTTTCAGAGAAAAAAACACACACATCATATTAAATCACCTCCAAGTTACACGCTCTACATTGTACAAAGCATTTCGGAGCGTGTGAACACTGAGCGAGGCAGCACCTAACCATCACATCTAATTATCTTAATGAAATGATACCAGCGTCTGCAAGGCAAATTTCTTGTCGGATTTCATTGTAATTCATATATTATTTTTACTGCAAGAAATCAGAAAGCATCTTCATCATTCATGAAATCAAGGAACACTTTGGGGGATAGTTTTTCTCTGATATCCGTGGGAAACTGGCCACTCTATGGCTTGTACGGAAGTTGATCTGGGAATGTCAGCCTGAATCTGTCTCTGTAAGAATCCTGCTATAAATATCAGAGATCAGGTGTTGATGCCAAGTTTGAATGTCCATTGTCTTCCTTCTCTTTAGCTGTCATCTCCCCAGCCCTCACAGCTCCGCCTCTACCTTGCTTTAAAATGTAAAATTAATGAGCCATGCCCTTCTTCACAGTAAGTGATTTGTGTTTTGATTCCCTTGTGGTGACAAACAAGCCTCAAGGCTTTAGTTTGAATTGCGACCACACTGAAAGGCACAGAGGGCCGAGTATGAATTTTTCTAAATGGTATCACGTTGGCTACAAGTCCTGCACGTGGTCTTGAAATGGCGGATTGTAATTTAACTCATCTAAAGTCAATAGAATGTGCCAGGCACCTACTATACATGAGGCACTGGTGTTGTGGAGACCAAGACAAGAGACATGGCTCCTGGCAGGGGGAGCTTGCAATCGATAGACCATTAACTGCTCTTCCTTTGATCTGTCATTCCTAAACAACACAGGAAAAGCATGACTCAAGACATCAGACTGCTCCAAGCTCAATACTCAAGCGAATGGGAGATTATATAACCCACAAGCATTGCTTTTCAAAGTATTAATGTTTGAAAGTTGATACCAAAGAGGTACACCTGCTCAAAGGATGTCTGAAACTGCCCCAAGCCATTTTCCTGGTAAACAAAGAAACAGCATCATTCTTTTACAGTTCCCCTCATGTGCTCCAACCAATATGGTTGCTCCCCTCTCCAGCACCCCAGACATAAGTCTAAAGCTCAAGGGCCCCTCACCAGGGCTGTGCAGATGTCAATCTTGAACCATAAGACCCCAGCAAGAGTGCCCTGGGCTCAGCATAAGGCTGAGGCAGAAGATGTGGGGTGGATTGTATGTGGGGCACATTAGGAAGGGGGAGGGGGAGGATTGTATGTGGGGCACATCAGGAAGGCAGTTTGGCTGAATGTTTATTTGACAAGCTTTTATTCATGCACAGCCTGCCTGCTGCTTGGTGCAAGCATTGGGCGGAATTGACCGAACTTGGTTCATTCAAACATCCAGGCAAACTGTGTCAATGGAGGACCAGGTGAGTGCCTGTGCATGTGTGTACAGCATTCGCCTTCGAGAGGCTCTAAAAGGTCCACACCTGGCGGGCAGCTCAACAGTCCATGTGCCAGGTTAGGCCAAGACAAGAAGACGAAGCCCCTCTTTCTGCATTAGTCACTCTCACAGCTGTCTAGCCAGAGCCCCATCCAGAACCTAAGCTGTGCCCACAAGTTCCACACCATGTCAAGCGACGCCCTTGCATACACGATACAACATGAATGTCTCACCACCGAATCTTTCATCTTCTTGGGGAGAGGGTCTGCAACCAACTCTTCCAGATTTTGATGTAAAAATTTAGAAAACAATCTGCATTGAATAAAGGACCTGAAAATGGAAAAACACACAGGGTTTTAAAACCACCTCACCTTAGACCTCACACTCACAAAAGACAAAAGCAAGTGCTCTCTACTTTAAATAATTCATAATAAAGGAAAAGAGGTACGTATTCAAGTGATCACAAAATTAGTGTTTTGATTTCAAATTCCATCCTAATTAAAGCAGTGAAGTCCCAGGAGGTATGGGTACTTCCCAACTGATAACAGCTAACTAAGCTCACGGAGATTCTCTATTTCTGCCCACCCACCAGGGTTTCATCCTCATACACACAAAAATGGCAGCAAAACTCAATATTCTAGTAAAATATTTGACACAAAAAATTGTGCAAACTATATTTAACTTTTCTCCATTTTTCCATGCCTTTATCTTGCTGTATCTGACAGCCTAAAATTACAGGTTCTTGGCTCCCAAATAGTTACCACTATCTTAAGTTAAAATCTTCCATAAGTTTGAACAAATTACATGAGATAACTGATAGTTAATTGTGATCTATTGGTTGATAACTGAAATTCTGGCATCACATGAAAGGTTTTCAATTCCAAAGTGCATATTTATCAAAGATTTAAAAGACACGATTAAAGGGAAGAATAGAAAGTATTTTCACAAGACTAAGGATTATTATTAAATATATTTTTAAACTTTGGTGGAAACTTCCCTTTAAACTCAGAGGGCACTTGTCATATTGGGAACAAAAGGCAAGGGAACAAAACCAAAACCTCTCCTTTCCAAGGTGCCCGTCTAGTCTCCCCAAGGTGACTGCCTAGAACACAGGCAGCGAAGCCACTTAATGGACCCAGAGAGCATCCTTGTTGAGGCTGGAGCTTCTGACACAACTCCCCCGAGGGGAAGTCAAAGCCAGTGCTTGGGTGCCAGCAGCCATCTGTTCCTGGCATTGTGTGTTCTATTCCAAAAGCACCAGAGCAAAGGTTAAATGTTTGCTTGATTTTCATTAGTTTCTCATCAGTCCTGCCTTTCTCCCACCCTTGCCCAGTGACCAGCTAGTTTAACAGCAGAGTCCAACCACCATGAGCAGTGAAGAGTGCGATGCTGCTCACAGTTGTGTGTGTTACAGCGCGGTGTGTTACTCACAGGAGCACAGAGGGGTTGCTGCTCTGCCTGCTCAGATGGTAGGAAAGTGCAACCAAGAGGCCACAGAAGGCTGAAAACAGCGCTGGGATGTGTTGTGCGCTCCATGGTTCCTAAGGAAAAGACATCACATAGCCAAGTCACTCCACGGCTGGGTGAGGACTAGCAGGACTGCTCTCCATAAAACTCTTAGGTATTCGTCCCTGAGGTCCAGCTGGATGGACGAGGTGTCCTGTAATCACTCCACCAATGGATATACCTCCACCTGACAGTCACACAGCAACCCTGCCTGTTCATGTACAGTGATGTCGACAAGGGATGGGGGTGGGAGGCACTTCAAATTGTAGATATTTATGAGAACATATTTACTTAATCTTTTCTGAAATTAAGTTTAGGATTTTTATAAGATGCAACATTAAATACGTGTTGCCTCTTCTGAATTCAATATAATACTCAATAATGATGATAAGAATTGTATTTCTTAGTGTTTATTTAATCAATGGTTTAAATGGTATAAGACATATAAACATGCATTAGAGATCAAATCGACTAGCGGACTGAAATGAAACTCAGTAAAAATCAGACACTCCCATGAAGAAAGAGAAAAATGGTTTGAAACTAAAACAGCAAGATACTTTGGGTTTAATCGGATAGAAGCACAGATGCCAGTAATCAACGCACTGTACTCAGAGTGGAAGGACAGAACGCAGGAAACACGTGTCCCACCGCGAGCAGTGTGGTGACCTGGGACCCCGCTCTCCTTGCACCCATCCCGGACGTTCCCACCAACACAAACAAGTCTCCATACACAAAGAAGCAAATGTCTATATATTTAGCTTTTTCAATCACCATCAATAGACTCTACGATGCCTTCTGCAGCTGAATCTAGTAAAGAACTTCAATACTTTTCTCTCAAGATTTTGATCCCTTAACTCACCAAGTGTTTTATCTGAGAAGACTGAGTTGTTCTTTATGCTTAAAATGAAATACACAAATAAATGAGTCAAGTGTTCTCACATTATATTTGTAACCGCTAAAATACACTGGAAAAGCAAACATTACTGTCAACGTAAATAATCCATAATCAATCTATAAATCAAAATTGGGGTGAGTTTATTACGAGCCAACTTTTGAGGACCATAGCCCAGGGCCTTCCTTCCCCAAGGAAGGAAGGGCACCAAAGAAGTGGGGTATACAGAGCAGTTATATACCGTCAAAGAGCATGTATCACATATGAGTGCAATGTCCCTTTTACAATAGCCACAAGATGGCCCTGCCAGATTGCCCTGCCAGAATAGCTATTGATGGACACAGCAGGTAGCAGGTCTGCTGTCTCGATGGGTGTGGCTGGTGGCAGGTCTGTTGTCTTGAGTTGGGTGATCACAGGATGAGTGCAGCAATCAAATCCTAGCCTAGGGAGAAATGCTTATCCTTAAGGAAATGCCAGTGTGGGGGAAGTTGCATCCTTATCTTAAGGGCATTTACTCTTCTCTTTGAGACATGGTAAAGCATGCAGGTTCAAAGGCGACAGGCCCTTTCAGAAAAACAAACTCAGGCCAAATTAGTTTTACACCAAATGGCTTCCTCATATGTTCCAATATATCCTATTGCTTACCATTTATTTATCATTACCCTGAGTAGAGCGAGTGGTTTTCTTTTCACAGGCCTCGCTTTCCTAGAAATTAAAAGGCATTTCTTTGATCTCCCCCACAGTGAAGGGCTAGGGGCCTGAGGGAGCGGCACCTGGAAGGGAAGTGAAGAGAGCCAAGCTGAGCCTGTGGCTGAGCCTGTAGCTAGACAGCCAGGAGGCAAGACCAACTGGTTCCACATACACCGTTCAGGCAACCAGCCTCTGCTGAGGGACACCCTGCGAGCCCCTCAAATCAACTTCCTAGCCCATTGGGCTGGCACAGTGACTTTCCCAGAGTCCTCAAGGCACTCCAGCTGTATTCATCATTCATTATTTTCCTGATTCTGTGCAGATGTCTTCCCCACCAATTTTGCTGAAAAGTTCCAGTGCAGTAATACAAGCGTTCTCTGCTTCTCTCTTCTCCCTTTGGAATCTCCTTCAGCAATGCCCTCCCTTCCCGAGTCCAAGAGAGAGGGGCACTTCCTCCTTCCTAAGGCCACCCCTCCCCTCCCCCCACCATGTCCTTCTCTAATTCCGCAGACATTCCCTAGTTGGAGTAACGACATCCTCTCTGTTCATTGGTTCCTCTGCCCCGCCTATAAAAACGCTTAAGTTGCTGCATTTTTAAACAAAGAAAGGCCCTCCTTACCCAGTTACCCTCACAAGCCACTGCACTATCACTCTCCTCTCCTTCACTGCCAGCCCAGCGTTGCAAGAGGCTCCTTCACCAGCCAGTGACTCGACAGCTTCTGTCACGTGGGGCTCCTCCCTGGGGGTGCAGCCCCTCTTCACAGCATGGGCTCTGAGCTGGGCAGACCTGGATTTGAATCCTGGTCTTGGCTTGGATGAGCCCTGTGGCCTTGGCTAAGTTACTTAACATCTCTGAGCGTTGGGTTAGTTTCCTCTTCTTTAGAAAGGGAAAATAACACACACTCAAGGGTTGCTGTGAGGGTACTTTTCAGTACCCTGGGCCATTTTTTAAAGCTTTTGACCTGGGAGGGTTCAATGCAGTCCCCACTTGGTGACTGGCACCCAGGGCTCTGAGCCAGAAACCTGGATATCTCCCTCATCTCCACAGTCAGCTGATCCTCAGGCGTCATCAACACATCTTCAATACCTCTCCCATCTGTGCCCTCCTTTCATCGCATCCTACTGGGTGAGGCCTCCACTGTCTCGTTCCAGGCCTATTACTAATAGCTTTATAGAGGGAGGATGGAACGCCAGTCTCCACATCCCTTCCCTACTCCACAGATCCCATAATTCATCCTCTACATAGCAAAAGAGTGGTCCTCCTCTCCTAAAAGGTAAATCAATCACATTATTGCCCTTCATTCTGTATTTTTCAATGATTCCTCATTGCCTACTGAATAAAATCTACTCCACAGGAAGCTACATAAGCCAAATAGTTTCTGGCCCTAGCCCAGCTTTTCAGCTTCCTTCCTCACATTTAGGATACGCACAGCAGCAAAACCATGAAGACATGTTGCTTCCTGGCCCTGTGCCTTCACACACAGGGTTCTATCTGCACAGAGGGCTCTTCTGCTCTGGCCCCACTCCACTCCCCTCTACCTGGTGAACTCCTACCCATGCTTAGTGCCCACTATAAGAAGTCCCACCCGCTTGGTGCCGCCTCCTGACTTCCCAAGCAGCTTGGAGCCCTCCTCTGTACATCAAAACCACCTTTAAACACTTCTACTTAAGCATTTAAGACACTTCACTTCTGTTATTCGTGGGCATGGGTAGGACTTGCCCCCTCATCTGAGAGCTGCTGACCACAGTTGTGCCTAGACAGTGGACTCCCTGAGGAGGGGCAGTCTTGCATCTCCCTTTCCCCTGCAGTTGGCACAAATGTTAGCCCATCAATGCATCCCTCAGTGAAGGACGGCAAGGTTTCAGTTTGCATGATTACCTCAGTCCCTTTTCTGTGACCTGTGTGGAAAAGAATTTTCAGCAAGAAAAGAAGGTGAAGAAATTAAATAGCTCAGATCAAATGTGGACCAGGCAGTGAAATGCCACTGAAACGATTAGACTGTCAGAGAAAAGGTAACCCCTTGACATTAGAACTCTCATTTCCCCTTCAAATGGCACCCTCAATAACAGAAAAGTTATTCTAAAACTTGGGAGTTTTATTCTTTCTTAAGAGTCCATTCGTCAAACATCTATGGGCCCCCTACTATGTGCCAGGCACCAAGGAGCACACCCACGAGGGGGACAGATGCAGGGTCTGGGGAAAGGAAGAGCACACGGGTAAGGTATGACGAGCAGTAAGGTATGACGAGTGATGGACAGCGAGGGCGCTCACAGAGGAGGGAGCAGAGGCTCAAGTGAGCGAAGGGAGTGGCTTGTAAGTGGAGCCCACACAGAAGAAAGGCAGGATACATGGTCCTTCCCCTGCAGGGGCTTCTAGAAAGGATGAGCTTGGCTCTGCGGACACTTGTGGGTGGCTGGAGCTGCCCTCCTCCATCCTCAGGTATACCCCTCCACTCCCGGCTCTGGGCACCCACCTAGGGCTTCTCTTCTTCCATTTCCTACTTGGCTGTTACAAAAACAAGTATGAAAATTTTCCACCAGAGAACAACCTACGAAGCTCGGTTTCTTTCCATGGATTCCTCTGCGCGTGCCTATGCTGTGTACTGAATTCACAATTCTGTGAAGGCAGACATATTCCTTTCACATGCAGCCCCTAAAACTGCAAATGCTGGAAAAAAATCACCATGAGAAGGATTTAGAAACCGTGACCGTGGAAACGACTGTCGCTGTAGGGAACAGAGAAAGACATCACTTCCTGGAGGGAATGATTCTGCAGAAGACTTAACCTCTCCGTGGCTCAGCTTCCTCTCAGTAAAAAGGTGACCACGACACCTTTCTGGAAGTATTGCTGTAACGACTTAATGAGATTTGAACCGGCCTTGCACACTGCAGAGCAGAATGTCAATGTTAGTTTTTTACTAATTGGAAAAGAAGTGTCCACGATGGATGGTCTTCACAGACAATAAACCAAAGCCAGACTAAATATGTTTAAATAATTAAGTTTACCTACTTTCATTTGCCCAATACCCCTGACCTAATTCTTCTTTCATTTACTCTCTATTTAATTAGATCTCTTCCACGCAAATGCAGAAGGACAGCCACACCTCACTCATGCTGAGGGACCCTCTCTCTTTACCTTCTAAGATAGCAATTGGTAGAAAGAGGACTGAAAGGTAAAAATGTCAAATCAGAAACAGTGCGGTTAGAGGTGAGTGATGCTGTCCCCCTTCCTTCTACTTCCCAGCATTGATCTCAGGCTGTGATTACACATCTGTTATCAGTGACTAAGTGATTAATATTTGATCCCTCCACCGGGTCCAGCCCGTTGACAGCAGGGACTCGTCTGTTGACCTCAGTGTAATCTGAACACCTTGTGCAGGGTCTGGGCCTGAGAGGCATTTAATAAATATGTGTGGAACCAATGCACTGGATTTGAGCGACCGTTACTTCCTTACCATATAATGCAGACCTAAGAAGGGAAATGGCACGATCATTTTATATAAGTATCTACAAGTGCAAAGAAGGTTGGTCTTTCACAGAACAGTAGTTAAAAGCGTGAGCTCTGGCGTAGGACTGCCGGCTTCAATCCTAACTCTACTGATTATTTGCACTAAGATACTGGGCAAGCTATTAAGCCTCAGTTTCCTTACCTAAGATAATTTAATAGTGCACACCCTATAGGGTTGTTGTAAATATTATATGAAATATTGTGTGTAAAATACTTAGTAGAGTAGCCAGTATAAAATGCTCAACAAATGTTTGCTAGTACTAAATGCTTTATAAGATACTGTCTCAATCCATTCACGCTGCTATAACAAAATATCATACACTAGGCGGCTTATAAACAGCAGAAATGTATTGCTCACAGTCCTGGAGGCTGGGAAGTCCAAGACGAAGGTGCCAGCAGATTTGTTGTCTGATGAGACCCTGCTTTCCGGTTCATAGCTGGCGCCTTCTCGCTGTGTCCTCACACGGTGGAAGGGGTGAAGGAGCTCTCTGGGGCCTCTTTTATAAGGACACTAATCCCATTCATGAGGGCTCCATCCTCAAGACCTAATCACCCCCCAAAGGCCTCCCTCCTAATATGATCACCCTGGGGGTTAGGATTTCAACATATGAATTCTGGGGGAGCACAAACATTCAGACCATAGCAGACACAGAAGGGGATTCAGGATTGCAGTAAAATCTCTTTTCCTGGAAAAATCAGAATTCACCTTACGTATGGTCCTTTTCTAGGAGGCAAAGGGAAGAACAATGATTTTTGTAGATTCCTTTCATCCTTCTGTTTCTACACCATAGACAGAAAATAAGGAAACAGGAACTCTTCTACAAAATGTGACTCTGACCTTGCCAAGATATGATGTTATTATCCCAAGCTGCACAATCTGAACAGACAGATCTTATTGGGGTAATTCTCATTTACTATTTTAAGCTATTCCATTCCTTCTGGTGTGTGTCCTATACTAGCAAAAGTAAAAGTCTGTATTCATTCCTCCATACATGTGATTTCTTTTAACCATAACCAATAGCTTCGGGATAAATTGTTAGACATGAACGAATGGCAGTGTGGCCACAGGCATGGGACAGAGGAATGACTACTTCCTTCAACAATGTAAAAGCAAAAGTGATGCCAGAACAGCATGCTTATGCTTCCAAGAAGACAGGTAGGATGAAGGATGGCAAGGAGTCCACATACCAGGTGCTGCTTTGCCTGTTTTCTAGCCCAACCTCAGGTCTCCACAACTCTTTCTTAGGAAGAAACTGGGCTTGCCAGAACTTTGACAGATTGTAAAAAAAGCAGACTTCCTGGATCTTCCTAGGCTCTCTACTGGGAATAGTCTCAAGCTCCAAGTTCTTTACCTTGTTCAATTTTTTCAACAGATACAGATAGATATCTCTCTCTATATCTCTAGGTATCTATATAGATATATATAGATCTCTCTCTCTATATATATATGCATATATAGAGAGAATAGCAGGCAAATTTCTTAAGAACGCAATAGTAGGAAAGACTACTTAGATACCAACATGAGTTATTCTTTCATGTGTAGAGTGCCAGCATTTGCAAAACCATGCCATCTTTAGGAAAGATTATTTTAGATTTGGAGAAGATCTCATAGCTGCTGGCCTCACCCCTTCAAATTAGTGATCAAGTAAGAAGACAGGAAGAACCGAAGAGACCTACCCAAGGTGGCAAGACTAGGACCAAGCCCCCAGTTCAGTGCTCTGTATACTCCACTATCCTAAATGTTTACATAGCCAACTGTGCAAAATATGTGGACCACTCACCATTTTCCATTAAAAGAAAAATGGTTGGTGTGTTTTGAATAATCACTATAAATTAGAAGTTCTTGGCTTTACAGGCTGTCTCCTTCAGGTATCACCATTCACTAGTGCTGGACGTCTATTCAGGCAACTATCTGCTTGAGTGCTTGTTATGACACACGGTAGAGTGAGAGCCCACAGGAAGAAGTGATCTGCGAGGGGCTCAGAGGCAGACTCCTGGAGGACCGAGTAAGGAGCTGGGTTGTAGAGGTGACTAGGAATGAACCTAGGGAGAACAAATTCCAAGTCATGGAAGGGTGCAATGCTTCCAGGGCACATGACCCTGTTCTCAAGGATGGGCCTGGTTATGCTGTGGGATGGGGACGGCTGGGTGCCATTTTAAAGGTACAGCTCATAAAACATACATGAAGATTATAGGAATAGATAAAAGAATGGGAACTAGTTACACTTGGAGAAAACACACAGAAGGGAAATGAACTTTACTGTTTATCACCCCATAATTTTCTACACTGAGAAAATGGCTAGGTGCCACTAAGTATGAAGATCGAACAAAAGGAAATACCCTTCAGCATCGCAATGGAACTGGAATGTAATTTAAGGAAGAACTTCCCAACATTGATGATTCGACAAAGTTACAATTAGGGAAACATTCGCATTTCTTTTTCCCGTATTATTTTAAAGCACAGATATTTTCCTTAGAGAGTTAAGATACAAGCTTGCCTGAACGAGAAGGGAGGAAGACAAGCTTACTGAAAGCTTTTCTTCTTATGCTTTTATTGCAGAGGAACATATTACTGTTTTAACAGCTCCACAATTTATGCCCCCCAACCCCCACACACATACACCCAACTAAACAAATTGAGTATAAGAAGAAACTATTCAGAATTACTTTACAGAATTAAAATTGGGGGTTGGAGGGAACCCACCAAGATAAACTGCCATTGCCCCATTTTTGTATCCTTTCTCCTTAACCTCCTGATTATTCTCCAGGCTGTTCAGTGTGAGTCACCCCATCGGCATCTCCCTCCAGGCAGGTCTGCCCTGCACAGGTGGGAAACCTGTAAAAGACCAACAGTGAGACTGACGGGGGCTTTCTACAGCATCAGGAGCATCTAGGAGGCAAACTTCTAGAAGGACTAGAGGGGCTGGCCCCGTGGCTTAGCGGTTAAGTGCGCGCGCTCCACTGCTGGCAGCCTGGGTTGGGATCCCGGGCACGCACCGACTCACCACTTCTCCGGCCGTGCTGAGGCCGAGTCCCACATACAGCAACTAGAAGGATGTGCAGCTACAACATACAACTATCTACTGGGGCTTTGGGGGAAAAAAAGGAGGAGGATTGGCAATAGACGTTAGCTCAGAGCCAGTCTTCCTCAGCAAAAAGAGGAGGATTAGCACGGATGTTAGCTCAGGGCTGATCTTCCTCACAAAAAACAAAAAAAGAACTTGAGCTTGTCAAATCAGAAATATGGTAAGAAAAAAAACAATGCTTTTGAGGATGTTTTTATTTTAATTTCTATTTGGGGATAGAGAAGGCAATACTGACATTTGAAGAACAACTGACCTGACGAGGGATTTTGAAAGAAAATGATCAAATGCACTCTGTTTTATCTGAAAGATCTAATTCAATGCTCAAACAGTTTCATTTCTACCAAGAGAAGCAGAAAGGAAGAGGGAAAGTACTGACCAACATTTCTAATGGATTCTTTAAAGGCCATATATGACAAACCCGCAGCTATTATCATCCTCAATGGTGACAAACTGAAAGCTATCCCTCTAAGAACAGAAACCAGACAAGGATGCCCACTCTCACCACTCCTATTTAACATAGTATTGGAAGTCCTAGTCAGAGCAATCAGGCAAGAAAAAGAAATAAAAGGGATCCAAATTGGAAAGGAAGAAGTGAAACTGTCACTATTTGCAGATGACATGATTTTATATATAGAAAACTCTAAAGAATCCACCAAAGAACTTTTAGAAGTAATAAACGAATATGGTAAAGTTGCACGATACAAAATCAACATACAAAAATCAGTTGCATTTCTATACACTAACAACAAAGTAGCAGAAAGAGAAATTAAGAGTACAATCCCATTTACAATTGCAACAAAAAGAATAAAATACCTAGGAATAAACTTAACCAAAGAGGTGAAAGATCTATATCCCCAAAACTATAAAACATTGCTGAAAGAAATTGAAGAAGACACAAAGAAATGGAAAGATATTCCGTGCTCTTGGATTGGAAGAATTAACAGTTAAGATGTCCATACGTCATAAAGCAATCTATAGATTCAATGCAATCCCTATCAAAGTTCCAAGAACATTTTTCACAGAAATATAACAAAGAATCCTAAAATTTATATGGAACAACAAAAGACCTCAAATAGCTAAAGGAATCCCAAGAAAAAAGAACAAAGCTGGAGGTATCACACTCTCTGATTTCAAAATATACTACAAAGCTATAGTAACCAAAACAGCATGGTACTGGCACAAAAACAGACACACAGATCAATGGAATAGAACTGAAAGCCCAGAAATAAACCCACACATCTATGGACAGCTAATCTTTGACAAAGGAGCCAAGAACACACAACGGAGAAAAGAAAGTCTCTTCAACAAATGGTGTTGGGAAAACTGGACAGCCACAAGCAAAAAAATGAAAGTAGACCATTACCTTACACCATACACAAAAATTAACTCAAAATGGATTAAAGACTTGAATGTAAGACCTGAAACCATAAAACTTCTAGAAGAAAACATAGGCAGTACGCTCTTCGACATCAGTCTTAGCGACATATTTTCAAGCACCATGTCTGACCGGGCAAGAGAAACAGTAGAAAAAATAAACAAATGGGACTACATCAAACTAAAAAGCTTCTGCACAGCAAAGGAAACCATCAACAAAACGAAAAGACAACCTAACAATTTGGAGAAGATATTTGCAAACCATACATCTGATAAGGGCTTAATCTCCAAAATATATAAAGAACTCATGCATCTCAACAACAAAAAAACTACCAACCCAATTAAAAAATGGGCAAAAGACCTGAACAGACATTTCTCCAAAGAAGATATACAGATGGCCAAGAGACACATGAAAAAAGGTTCAAAATCACTAATTATCAGGGAAATGCAAATCAAAACTACAATGAGATATCACCTCACACCCGTCAGAATGGCTATAATTAACAAGACAGGAAACAACATGTGTTGGAGAGGATGTGGAGAGAAGGGAACTCTCATACACTGCTGGTGGGAGTGCAAACTGGTGCAGCCACTAAGGAAACAGTATGGAGATTCCTCAAAAAATTAAGGATAGAACTACCACACGATCCAGCTATTCCACGGCTGGGTATTTATCCAAAGAACTTGAAAACACCAATGCGTAAAGATATATGCACCCTTCTGTTCATTGCAGCGTTATTCACAATAGCCAAGACTTGGAAGCAACCTAAGTGCCCATCAAGGGACAAATGGATAAAGAAGCTGTGGTATATATACACAATGGAATACTACTCAGCCATAAGAAACGATGACATCCAGCCATTTGTGACAACATGGATGGACATTGAGGGTATTATGCAAAGTGAAATAAGTCAGAGGGAGAAGGTCAAATACCGTATGATCTCCCTCATTAAGTAGTATATAATAACAACAACAAACAAACACATAGAGACAGAGATTGGATTGGTGGTTACCAGAGGGGAAGGAGGGAGGGAGGAGGGCGAAAGGGATAATTAAGCACATGTGTGTGGTGATGGATTGTAATTAGTATTTGGGTGGTGAACCTGAGAACATGATGTAATCCACGCAGAAATAGAAGTATAATGATGTACACCTGAAATTTATAAAATGTTGTAAACCAGTTACTGCAATAAACAAAAAATTTTAAAAAAATTAAAATAAAAAAATAAAATAAAATCATCTTTTATATTTTAAACATATATGTGTTAATCTTGAATTTTATTATATATTTATATATTATTTATTTATTACACTCATACACACACATGCACACGGACACAAAAATACATATATATTTGTGTGTGTGTATATATATATATATATATATATATAAAGATTTTCGAGGGAGATAAAGTCTTAATCTATCACCCACTGATAATGAAGTGTATACCATGTGACAATTTGCTTCAACATTAACATCCCTAATTGCTTTGAGATGGGTCTCATGGGCCCCTGAACTGGGAGTGATATGGATTGATGAGTGCTGGCTCCATAAAACTCCCACAGGTTTTGAAATACTTTTATGAGGTAGAAATAAAACTGTCTAATAGTCCTACAATTCTGTGGTAGATTTCACATGCATTTGGGAATTCTTTTGATAAAATGCATAGAGAAGCCCAGCTTTGTATAAAAGTACTCTGTGAAGAGAATCTTAGCCTCAGCATATTTTTCTTAGAAATTTTAGACATCTTTATGATGGAATTTACGGGACAGACTAAGTGAGGGTTTGGTTATAAAGTAAATGCAAACAGACCAAATTTTCACTTTGCTGTGCCCTTCATATTAGGTTCACACACTTTCTTTTCAAGGAAAAAGCAATAGATTTTTCTAAGCCCATTAAACATAGAGGCATTTCTGAGATCCAGGTTTTTATACATCCTAAAATAAGAGCTAGATCATATGGCCTTGACTCTGATAAAAGTCTTATTTCTAGGTCTATTTTTGACATGAATATCATTTTTAAGTAAGAGAAGCTCTGTGCACCTAAAGTTCCAGAAATCCAGTAAGATCTGATACATCTCCCAGTCCTTCAGATACATCTCCCAATCCTTGTACTATGTCCTCTGTTCATACTTCACACCCAGGCCATGGGTCACCATACAACTGGCGCTTGTGAGCGTGCACTGGGTACTCTGGGCTCCGCATGGCACCCAGTGCTCACCTAGTAGAGTCCTTGCCAATCTCCCTCACAGACCCTGAACACCCTGAGGGGACACCCCGGGGCCTGGCATTGAGTCTAATTCAGAGTAGGTTGTCACCAGGTGCTCAGTAAATAAATGAGTGCTCATATTAACAAAAATGATGAATCAGACTTCACTGCTTACTAAAAGCAGACTTTTCTTATTCCATATTCATTTTCATTTTGGTGAAAAAATCGTATGTTTATGATTCAGGAAAATAGTTTTACGACTAAGTAGTGGGGAAAAAAAGAGATCATTAGCTAGCAAGACAGACTGACAACGTCCCATTCATCCAAACCTATCTATATCAACATAGATAAATATAGACGAACACACACACACACACAAATATGTGTACTTTTTGGGAAATACTGACATTTACTTTCCTTCTCATAGTCTTCTTCTCAGTTACCTGTATTTATTTAATCCAAAAGTCTATAGAACACCCTTCATGTAACAGACACTGGACTTCTTATAAGATATGAAAAGAAGCATATATAAACCAGAGTCTATGACTTTGAGGAGCTCATGGTCAAACGGGGAGTGATGAAAAGAATGCACCAACAGCTCCACCGCAACCATAGTTCCATGTGCTGAGCAATGACTTGACAAGCTGCTTTACATATGTTATCAAATTTAGGTCATGGCACCCCTTAAAGATAAGGATTGCTCATTTTAAACATGAGGAAACAGAGGCTTTTACTTTCCTACTTATCATGGTGAGGATCTGTATTTTCCACATAGAACTGATTACATACAGAAAAAAAAAGTATTGAGTGAACACCAAAAGCACAATATTGTCCACAGGATTTTGGAAGACAGAAAGATAAACTTCTACCGGACAAGCATAGTCTTCCATCTCTACTAGGATCACCACTACTCACGCTCCAGGCCTAGAATTTCCTTTTACACCCACCCTCTCCTCTCCCGATCTACCACTGCAAATTGGACTTCACTGAATCCTACAGGATTGATTTCACTACATTTCCTGGATTTGAACCTTTTACACTCTGCTTACAAGCAAAACCTGAGTCCAGATCTTACTTCACTCAACAATCGCAATTCCATTTTGAACAACTGAACTATCATTATTCTTCCTGTTTTTTCCCCAAATCAGTGTCAAGTGCCACTGTCAAAGTCGCCCAACCCAAGCTTGTAATGGATCATGACAATCCAGCATTAACTGGGTTTGCAGATCAATTATACTTTTTTAACTTTCTAGGTAGGGAAGTGTGACAGACAGTACTAGCTGCCTACATAATACACATTTCCCCTTCTTCCCCACCAGCAAGAACTTCCTTACTAGTTGTTCAGACAACTAAAAACATATAATTTGCACTCCCTTGCAGCCATAAGTGACATGATTCCAGCCATAAAATATAATCTGAAGTCTACTATAATATAAGCAACTTAAAACTTGGATTTTCTTTTCAAACTTATTACTATTAACATTATGACCATTATGATCATCATCAACTATTTATGCTAAGAATAGTTACCGTTTGTACTAGTTTTCTATTGCAGTGTAACTAATTACCAGAAACTTAGTGGCCTAAATGACACAAATTTATGACCTCACAGTGTCCATGGGTTGGGAGTCTGGGCACAGCACAGCTGGTTCCTCTGCTCAGGGTCTCACCAGGCTGGAATCACAGTGTTGGCCAGGGCTGTGATCTTATCTGCAACTCGGGGTCCTCTTCCAAGCTCACTTGTGGTTGGCAGAATTCTGTTCCTTGCAGCTGTAGGACTGAAGTTCTCATTTTCTTGCTGGCCATCTGCTGGGGTCCACTCTAGCTCTAAGAGGTCCTTAACATGTGCCCGTCTCCAAAGGCAGTTCACAACATGGCCATTTACTTCTTCAAAGCCAAAAGGGGAGAGTCGCTGCTGCTGCTTCTGTCTCTGAGCTCTAGATCCTCTTTTAAAGAGCTTATCTGACTATGTCAGATCCATCCAGATTATCGCCCTTTTGATTAACTTAGTCAACTGATTAGGGACCTTAACTACACTTGCCAAATCTCTTCAACTTTGCCAGATAATGTAACCTAATCACAGGAGTGACATCCCATCATACTCACAGCTCCTGCCCACACTCAAGGGCTGGAAATTACAGAGGATGGGCACACCAGGGGGCAGCAGTCTTGGGGGTAATTTTAGAATTCTGTCTACCACACCATTTAAAGAGAACTCTCAAGCTAGGCACTTTAGATACATTATCAATTTAATTTCATTTACTCCTAACAACATTCATATGAGGTAGGAATTACTCATCCATTTCACAATTGACAAAAGCAATGTGAATTAGCCATGTGCCCTTAGGCAAATAACTTAAGCACTCTGCACTTCATATTCACCATTGGAATATAGAAACCCTATTATCTTCCTTATATATTACATGGAGCTATAATAAAGGGAAAATGAGAAAACACTTGGGAAATTATTTTGAAAATTAAAGTATCATAGATCTGCAAGGTATCTCATATGCCTATGAATTGTTCTTTTGACTAGAAAATATATTTACACTTCAAATGTATTAGAGAGGATGGCACACAAGTCAGATTGAAAAGACACCAGATCTGGGATCTGGGATGTGTGACGCTAAGTCATTTAATCTCTCTCTGGACCCCCATTTCCTCATTTTAAATAATAAAATGAAGGAGTTGGACTAGGGGATATCTAAGAACCATTTCAGTACTAAAACTACTCTAGAATTGTGAGTTTGTTTTATAACTACAATTAGATTTTAAATCGTCAGTGCAGAGGAAATGGCATTGTTTTAGCTGCAACTCTGTAGTACCTAGAGGAACATGAGAAAAACTCCCCCACCAGCAGTTGTTAATGATCCCTGGGAAACATTAAATTATAATAACGTGCCTCAACCTCTGGATCCCCTTGCCATCAATAAAATAGGATCTTTGTAAGGAATAATAAAAAATAGAAATCATGGTTTATCCAGACATATACAAAGCCCAGCTAATTAACTACTGAGCCATTTCTCCAGGGAGCAAATACTCCGGGTGTTTCTGTATATCACTGTCAAATATTTAAGTCAATGAGGGAGTCCATTTATGTTACTTGCTACCATCTTGGACGAGTCAGAGAATATGAAATTAAAAGAGAAATCATATTGTTCCCCTAATTAATACTCCAGACAGCAAAATTAACTCACAGTCCCTCAATCTGCTTCTATCAAGTGAGAATAATAAAAATCAAGCACATGAATACATATCAAGACCCATATAGAGAAATCTCTAGCAAGGCAGCTGACATGCTGAAATTGTTCATAAAGGCCCATCAATCCATCATGGTGCAGCAGAGAAAAAAAGGAAAAAAATCAATTCCAGCAATGCAAAGAGTAAGCATAAAAGGCATAAACAAAAGCATCGTTAAACAAGAAGTGGAATCACAGCTCTGGGTAAGTGTGTTAAGCTGAAGATGGGTGAGCTTTTCTCTTTCCTAAAGACCCCCTTGTGAATTTGCTCACCACATTTATTCAATTCACGGCATTTAATAGGCACTGCATTTTTAAAGTGGAGAGTCAATCTGCGACCATTAGAAACCTCAGGACTTACAAATGAAAAGGGAGAAATGCAAACTGCTCTATTTTTACCAAAAGATGTTGGAAAATATAGATAGAACTTTTAAGAATCTGTAACAACAGACCATACTATTTACTGCAAGTGATGCTTGTTCTATGCTGAGCAAGGGAAGTCAGTCGCTCTGTGAGATGAAATAAACCTTTCCCAAGTACCCCAGTTCCACCTGGGATAAAGCCTGTTTCAATACCCAAGTAAACCCCAGCACCTCTGAAGTGTTCATTCCCACCACAGAGTTAGCAGTGAGCTTTCAAAATGGAATCTATTTACTCTGATCCAACAGTTACTTATGCCTACAGCATGCCATAAACAGAAAGGAAAATAGAAATAAACAAGTCTCAAGCCAGAATAGTACACAGATTTTCTCTGTCGGGCCAGCTCTGATCAGTTGGTACTGGTGCCTGCAGTACCATCTAGGCATCCTGAGGCCCTACTGACCTCAGTGAGAAAACATGCTGTGATCAATTAGCAACGTCTGATATGAGGGAGGAGTCAGACTTGGGGAGGTGAGGAAATGATAACACCTGTCCCACAACTAGGTAAAAACCCAAAACACTTCTGTCTTTTTTAATACCAGATTCTTCAATAGTTTCCAAAACCCTCCAAGAATTTTGAAGAAAAAGTCATTTAATAATCCCAGGAGTGCACATCACTTTTGCTAATATGTGAGCTGGTAATAATGAGCCTTTAGCGCTTGTCAAATGAAATCTGATTTTCACAGCATACAACTTCTCCTTTAGAAATTAATCTAAGAAGTCCCATGAGTTGTTCCTTGTGGAAAGCATCCTGAGGATGGAAGAATATTCTGTCTTCCATAGATGCAACCATGATTCTATTATAAATGAATTATTTTTCACTATCAAATGAGTCTCAACTGCTCAAAAGCATGAGGTATGAGATGAAGGTTGGCCATAAGTCAAAGATTTAGAGTAAGCAGATGTGATTTAACAGAGAAATAGCATGGGAGACTCAGCTGATGGAGAATCAGGAAATGAGGTTTTTGGTCTGACCACTCATGGAGTGATTTGAGAAGCGAATTGGTGGAACTTTTTTTAATGCCTTTGTTTCCATCACCACTGGGGCCATCAGCTCATCCATGGCACTCAACGTGTTAGAACTAATGACTTCTTTTTTCTATAATTTCCCTTCATGTAACCACTAGTCTTATGATGCACAACATGCCCACTGGATCAAAAACATAGATTTTTTTATGCTTGCATTCAAAATTGTCCATAACTTTGATGCTTCCAGCCCAGATATCCAATCTTCTCTCTCATTCACCATTTTAGTAGGATCATTTCCTTACTACCTCCTCCACCTGTCATTCATTCCTAAATCTGACGAAAATGTTTCACATGCTTGACTGCATATTCTATGGGAGAGTTCTCAGCCCAATGACAAAACATTTGAAGGCTGAGCTGAACAACCACATTCTCTGACCGTTTTTCTCTCTTCTAATCATCCACAGCATATCATCACCTTTGATGAATGTTAAATTCCTGAGGAGAAAGAACTGACTTTTTCTCCTTTCATATGTCTGTAGTACCTGGCAGAGTCACTTCTAAACAAATAAATATATGTTGACTACCAGTGAATGTGAACTTTTCAGCTCCTACATCAGTTACAGAGAGCTTGCATGCTCCCATTTCCATCAACCAAAGAAAATAATATTTACATCAGATGCTGTTTGCTATTCAGGGTTGCAAAGAAAGGTGAAGAAGTGCAGGGTCCTAGTCAAAATGGTATTAACACAGGGAACTAGCTTTCCCCCTCCCAATAAATGGCCAATAAAATACTCAAAAAGAGAAAAGCGTAAATCCACACTAGGAATCAGAAAAGGTACTTGTGCATAAGCCACAGGCTCTGAGGAATTTATGCCAGATCTTACCTTAGAGATGAGATGAGACTGAAAGAATGTTTTGAGGTCTGACACACAACCCCAATTCTCACTCTCCACTTGAGAGAGAGAGTAGCGTATTGAGGACGTAAGCAGGAAAAGATCTTGCTAAACCCCTGCTGACATCACCTAAATCAGAGGCGAGAGGGCTGGAGTTGAGGTAGGCCATGGATTGGCAGACAACACAACAGTTAGACTTGCACATCTGTAGACTGGAAGTATCTGGAAACTCCCAGTGTCCTGGAGTCAGCAGGTTTTACTTGGTCAGTTCACGGGCAAAAATGTTGGAGCAAAGAGGATGAAATAGAGACAACCATTGC
Source organism: Ceratotherium simum simum (assembly GCF_057802395.1). Classification (NCBI taxonomy): domain Eukaryota; kingdom Metazoa; phylum Chordata; class Mammalia; order Perissodactyla; family Rhinocerotidae; genus Ceratotherium; species Ceratotherium simum. The sequence goes on along the minus strand of NC_141905.1, from coordinate 18,435,556 downwards.
CCCAGGTATTCCATTCATATTGACTGCCTGTGGTGAAGCTTCTTGATATAACTACCTAAAACTCCACGAATAACACATTTTCCCAGGGGAAAATTATATCTGAACCGGTAGTATGTTACTGGAACATGCTTCGTTTTGTTTTCTTTTCTTCCTGTATTTTAGATGTGAGGTACCTCTGGAAAGATTTGGTCAGGGAGCCTTAAACTTTTCTGACAGAAACTGGCTCAATTCCTACTTCACTGTAAGACAGGGATCATGAAATCTAATGTCCACCCGTGCAGACTGATGCCATACCTACAATATGGGGGCCAGGTGTAAGAGATAACAGGGCATGATGAGACCTGTGAGTTTGGGGGAGCTGTGAGTCACTATTCAGTTTCAGCAGGTTGTTACCAAGTGGGAACGTGGGCCCAGTGTTGCCAGAGCTTCAAATTATTTAACAGAAGTAGGAGAATCATATTTTTAGATCAAATGGCCTAATTTTAAATGTTGGCTGCAAACTAATTTTAAACACTATGGAGGCCAAAAACAAAACAACTCTGTGGATGGAAAAGAGATAATAGTAGGTTGTCAAAGAAAACCTTATGAAGATAAGAGAAAATATAAGACAAAAAAAAAGCACCCTTAAAATGAAATATTTCTCTAGACATCACTTAAAAATGCTTTCTAAAACATATTTACTTCAAAAATAAAAGCAAAAAAATTTTTAGAAAAGATCTGATACAAAAGATTCAAAAGTACATTAACACTTTAAAAGTAAACAAGCAATTATGAAGGAGGAACAATATGAATGCCATGGTTCACACTTCAATTTAGCAGAAAACCATACAATGAACAATGCAGAATAACACTTATAACTGTAAAATTAGGATAACAATAGTACTTGTCTCACAGGAACACTGTGTGCAATAAATCATATAAAATATGTAAAATACCTAGTATAGTTCCTAGTACATGAGAAATTCCCAATAAATATTTGCTGCTGTTGTTGAAAGGAGAAACTCTAGAAACTATACCAGAACACAAAGGAAAAATATAAAGAAAGGAAAATCATGAAAAAAGGAATGAGAGACATGAAAGACAATCAAAAACAAAACTCTGTGAAAAAATTAAAAACAGATCATGTAAACAAAATCAATAATGGCATTAATCAAAAAACAAGAGGGGGAAACTTTTCCTATTTGTAAGAGTCTTCAGTATGAAAAGTGAGAATGGGCACAATTTTCCAGGAAACTTAAAGAAAGAGAACCAAGACTAGTCACTGTCTATTGCTTATTTTTTTTAGAAGAAAAGAAAGAATTCTACAAGAATTCACGAAAAATTCGAGTTAGTCTCCTTCTTGTTCTCCTCAAAACTAAATATTGATGAGTGATGCCTCCACTTCAGGTGTAGAAATCCACAAGAATATGGCTCACCTTTTGACTGTAAAAAAAAAGCCAGATAATTTATAAAATCTCAACTTAAAAATAACTATAATTAATATGTTAAAGGATCTATGAATTGGTGGATAATATTCATAAACAGAGGGGTAATTTCAAAAGAGAAATGGAAACTATATATAGAAATCAAATGGAAATGCTAGGAATAAAAATACATGATGTAAGAAATAAAAGAAATTCTTTTGCTGACCTCATCATCAGACCAGACACAGCAGAGGAAAGAATTAGTGAACTTCAAGATGGGTCAATAAAAATTATTCAAAAGAAAATCCAAAGAAAAAAAGAGTGGAAAAGAAGAACATAGCATCCAAAAGGTGTGGAAAAATATTAAATTATCTAACATGTACATAATTGGAGGCCCACAAAGAGAAGAAAAACAGAATAAAGCAGAAAAGATAATGGTCAAGGATTTAGAAAAAACAATTAAAAAAAGAACAGATTAAAACAGTTCTGAGAACTTTAAGTAAAATAAAAAATAAACACCACACACTTAGTCACATCACTGTCAAATTGCTGAAAACCAAAGACAGAGAAAAGTCTCAAAGGTAGCCAGAGAAAAAATAAACATTACTAACAGAGGAACAAATATTGGAATAACAGCAGATTTTGATCAGAAATTATATAATCCAAAAGAAAATGGGACAACATATTGAAAGTATTGAAAGGAAACAGAAATGAAGCTGTTAACCTAGAATTCTATACCAGTGAACATAGCTTCAGAAAATGAAGGCAAAATGAAAAATGTTTCATACAAAAGCTGAAATAATTCACTACCAGTCGACTTGCACTATACGATTTGTTAAAGAAAGTTCTTCAGACAGAAGGAGTTACGATACCAAATGGAAAGATGGATCTACCCAAAGCAATGAACATTAACAGAAATTGTAAAAATAAGGGTAAAATAAAACAGATAAATTTATCATTGTAATCTCTTTATTAGATAATTGATCATTTAATAAGAGCATAAAATAATGTATGTTCTATCTTAATAAATCAGGAAAAAAGAGTAAATTATATCCAAAGTAAGCATGAAGAAGGAAATAATAAAGATAAGAGCAGATATCAATGAAAATAAAACATAAAAACAATAAAATCAAATATTATTACATAAAAAGTTCAAAAGGATTAATAAACCTCTAGCCAGACTGAAAAAAAGAGAAGGTACAAATTACCAATGTTAGGAAAAGAGGAGACGTTACCACAAACACTATAGACATTAAAAGGATAATAAAAAAAATTATGAATAAATTTCTGCCAATAATTAGAAAATGCAGAGAAAATGGACAAATTACTTGAAGGACACAACTATTTCAATAACAGATAACCTGAATTACTCTATATTTACTAAATCCATAGTTTAAAACCTTCCCACAAAGAAAACTCCAGGCCCAGATGGCTTCAACTTATGAATTCTACCAGACACATATGAAATAAATAATACTAATTCTATACAAACTCTTTTAGAACACAGAAGAGTAGGAAACACTTTCCAACTCATTTTATGGGCCATTGCCCTATAACAAAACAAGACAAAGCATTACCAGAAAATAAAAATAGAGAACTAGAAACCTTATGACTATAGATCAACAAAATATTAGTAAATAAAACTGAGCACTATAAAAAGGATAATATATTACAAACAACTGGGCTTCATCTTTCAAATGCAAGATTGATTCAACATTCAAAAGTCAATCAATGTAATTCTCCCTGTCAACAGACTAAAAAAATCATTATAGTCTTCTCAATAGATGCAGAAAAAGCATATGGCAAAATTCAACATGCGTTAACAATAAAAGCTGCCATCAAACTAGGAATCTAAGGGAAATTACTCAGTCTGTTAAAGGGTATCTAAAAAAATCCCACAGCTAGCATTATACTTAATAGTGAAAGTGAAAGACTGAATGCTTTTCCCCTAAGATTAGGAACAAGGTAAAAATTTCTGATCTGAGCAGTCCTAGCCACATTGCCCTGGAGACTTTAGCCAGTGCAATAAGGCAAGAAAAAGAAATAAAAGACATACAGATTGGAGGAAGAAATAAAACTGTCTTTATTCACAGACAACATGACTATATTTGAAGAAAATCTCAAAGAAGCTACAAAAAAGGCCACTATAACTAATGAGTATATTTAGCAACTTACTAGTTGCAAGTTACAAGCCAAAATATACAGAAATTAATTATATATGCTATCAATGAACAATTGGAAATTTAAATCACACAATACAATACCACTTACAATAGCATAAAACACATGAAATAACTAGTAAAATGTGAAAAATATGTGCAGTAATTGCAGGTTGAAAAACACAAAATATTTCTGAAAGAAATTAACAAAGACTCAAATAAATGAAGCAACACCATGTTCATCGATCAGAAGACTCAATATTGTTATGATGTCAGTTATCCCCAAACTGATCTATAAATTCAATATAATTTCAATCAAAATTTCTGCAGGCTTTTGTTGCGGGAATTGGAAAACACATTCTAAAACTTATATTGAAAGAAATCAGGAGGCGGAGTCAAGATGGCAGCGTAGGCAGACTCTGAACTCACCTCCTCCCGTGGACACAGCCAATTTACAACTACTCGTGGAAAAATTACCCATGAGACAGAACTGAAAACTGGATGAGAGGAACTCCTGCCACAACGGACAATCCTAACTGAGGTGGAAGAGGCAGAGACTCCCTTCTGGAGAGGAAAAACGCCGCCTTCACAAGCTGCCAGCTTCACGGCTGCCGGGAGCAGCTCACAGGTACGCAGCCTCCCTGGAGACGCGGGGCTCTGAGCCGGGGAGCACCCCCGCTGTGGGCATATTGTGGACCCAGCACAATCGAGACCAGCGGCATAATATCTGACTGTACCTGCTACTAAAACACTGGGGAGTACCCCCAGAAAACCCGGTTCACAAAGAAACTAAAACTGGCTCTTAAAGGGCCCGCGCACAAACTCACCCGTTTCAGGAAGCACCCTAAAATCACCAGAAAGAAAGGTGTACAGTGCTTTGGTGACAAGAGACTCACCTAATAGGGCCTGAGTGCATCTCAGTGAGGGGTGAGACCTCTCCAGGGACTGAGACATTGGCGGCGGCCATTGTTGTGGCCTGGTGTGGGCGTGCTGACACAGACGCCATTGGAGTTCTCCCTGAGGCCTGCTAGCCCAGGGTCTGCCCCACCCGCTAGAGCACCGATTTAATCCAGCTCAGCCAGGGCAGGCAGCCCACCCTAGAGACTGGCCCCACCCAACAACAAGCCCTCAGGCAACTTGTGGGCCTGCATAGATTGGTGACTGGATTCTCTGCAGCCTGGCAACTGAGCCGACTTGAGCAGGGCAGGGTGTGCACAAGGAGCGGGTGGAGAGTGTGGGGCAGTGGTGGAGTGTGTGGGGCTCCCGCCTTGAAGAGACTGGGTCCGCTTGGGGAGGTCGGGGCGCTCACACGGGGCAGGACTGTGTTGACTGTGTGTGTGGACCTGTGGGCGGCAGGGCTTCTCAGCTGCAGAAGACTTGTGCTTCTCAAAGACCCACATAGGGGGTTTGCCCCACCTTCCAAAGCCTGAAACAATTGGGTGCTCCTGTGCCTGAGGCCAGCCCCACCCAGCTGCAATCCTCAGAGAGCTGACAAGAGACCTAATAGGCTAGAGGCTTACAGCAGTTGTAAGGCCCTGAGCCTAACAACCTGCCACGGTGGGGGCCTACTCACTTAAAAGAAATACTGCAACACAAATGTGGTATTAGAACTTGCAGCCAACTGTGCTGGGGCTCCCCACACCTGATAAAGAGACTGAAGGGCCCACAACAACTACAAGCAGCTGAGCAATACAACAGCTGGCCAGGAGCATAACTCAGCCTCCCTGGGCGCCTACAGGGAGAGCAAACAGGCCACAGCAGAAGGATACACGTAGCCCACACAGGGGTCACCCCTGGAACATTGAGAACTGAGGGAAGCACACTGGAAGCCTCCTAAGCCATCACTTACATAAGGTCACCTATCCAAGAGCAGGAGACGTAGCTGACCTACCTAATACGTAGACACAAGCACAGGGAAAGAGGCAAAATGAAGAGGCAAAAGAATACATTCCAAGTAAGGGAACAGGACAAAACCCCAGAAAAGGAACTAAGTGAAACAGAAATGAGCAACCTACCCGACAGAGAGTTCAAACTAAGAGTGTTAAGGATGCTCACTGATCTGGGGAGAAGAATAGATGAACTCAGTGAGAATTTCAACAAAGAAATGGAAGATATAAAAAAGAACCAATCAGAAATGAAGAATACAATACTGGAAATGAAAAATTCATTAGAGGGACTCAAAAGCAGAGTAGAGGATACAGAAGAACGGATCTGCGAGCTGGACGAAAGACTAGAAGAAATTACCCAAGGTGAACAGGTAAAAGAGAAAAGAATTAAAAAGACTGAGGACAGTCTAAGGGACCTCTGGGACAACATCAAGCGCGCTAACATCCGTGTTATAGGTGTCCCGGAAGGAGAAGAGCGAGACAAGGGGTCAGAGAATCTATTTCAAGAAATAATAGATGAAAACTTCCCTAACCTAAGGAAGGAAACAGACATCCAGGTACAGGAAGCACAGAGAGCCCCAAACAAGATAAACCCAAAGAGGCCCACACCAAGACACATCATAATCAAAATGTCCAGAATTAAAGATAAAGAGAGAATCCTAAAAGCCGCAAGAGAATGTCAAGTTACGTACAAAGGAAACCCCATAAGGCTATCAGCTGACTTCTCTACAGAAACCTTACAGGCTAGAAGAGAATGGCACAATATATTTAAAGTGCTAAAAGGAAAAAACTTACAGCCAAGAATACTCTACCCAGCAAGGTTATCATTCAAAATGGAAGGAGAGATCAAAATTTTCCCAGATAAGCAAAAATTAAAGGAGTTTGTCACCAAGAAACCAGTGCTACAAGAAATGTTAAAGGGACTGATTTAAGGGGAAAAGAGAAGACCACAAATAGGAAAAATTATCTATTTCCACGATTAGAACGTAATGGATACAAATGCACAAAAAAGAGGTTAGATATGATATAAAAAACATAAAAGGAGGGAGGAGGGTAGTTAAAGAGTACAGCTTTCAGACAGAGGTCAAACTAAAGTGACCATCAATTCTGTATAGAAGAAGTAAGGAACAGAGAAGGACTACTAAAACACTGAGGGGAAAAAAAAAAAAAAAGTTAAAAAATGGCAGTAAGTACATACTTATCAATAGCTACTTTAAACGTCAATGGACTAAATGCTCCAATTAAAAGGCATAGGGTGGCTGACTGGATAAAAAAACAAGACCCATATATATGCTGCATACAAGAGACACACTTCAGACCTAAAGACACTCACAAACTGAAAGTGAAGGGATGGAAAAAGATACTCCATGCAAATGGCAATGAAAAGAAAGCTGGGGTAGCAGTACTCATATCAGACAAAATAGACTTTAAAACAAAAACTGTAAAAAGAGACAAAGAAGGGCATTACATAATGATCAAGGGAACAATCCAACAAGAGGATATAACACTTGTAAATATCTACGCACCCAATGTAGGTGCACCTAAATATATAAAGCAATTATTAACAGACATAAAAACAGAAATAGACAGTAACACAATAATAGTAGGGGACTTGAACACTCCACTTACACCAACAGATAGGTCATCCAAACAGAAGATCAATAAGGAAACATTGGCCTTAAACGACACACTAGAACAGATGGACCTAGTAGATATATACAGAGCATTCCATCCAAAAACCGAAGAATACACGTTCTTTTCAAATGCACTTGGAACATTCTCCAGGATTGATCACATATTAGGCCACAAAACAAGTCTCCATAAATTTAAGAAGATTGAAATAATACCAAGCATCTTTTCTGACCACAACGGTATGAAACTAGAAATCAACTATAGGAAGAAAATCAGAAAAGCCACAAATACATGGAGATTAAACAAAATGCTACTGAACAACGACTGGGTTAACGAAGAAATCAAAGAAGAAATAAAAAAATACCTGGAGACAAATGAAAATGAAAATACGACATGCCAGAATTTATGGGATACAGCAAAAGCGGTTTATAGCAATACAGGCCTATCTCAACAAACAAGAAAAATCTCAAATAAACAATCTAACAATGCACCTAAAGGAACTGGAAAAAGAAGAACAAACAAAGCCCAAAATCAGTAGAAGAAGGGAAATAATAAAAATCAGAGCAGAAATAAATGAAATGGAGACCAAAAACAATAGAAAAAATTAATAAAACCAAGAGCTGGTTCTTTGAAAAGATCAACAAAATAGACAAACCTTTAGCTAGACTCACCAAGAAAAAAAGAGAGAAGGCACAAATAAGTAAAATCAGAAATGAAAGAAGAGAGGTTACAACCGACACCTCAGAAATACAAAAGATTATAAGAGAATACTATGAAAAACTATATGCCAACCAATTCGACAATCTGGAAGAAATGGATAAATTCTTAGAATCATACAACCTTCCAAAACTGGATCAAGAAGAAGTAGAGAATTTGAATAGACCAATCACCAGTAAGGAGATCGAAACAGTAATCACAAACCTCCCCAAAAATAAAAGTCCAGGACCAGACGGCTTCCCTGGTGAATTCTACCAAACATTCAAAGAAGACTTAATACCTATCCTTCTCAAACTCTTCCAAAAAATTGAGGAGGGGGGGAAGCTCCCTAACTCATTCTACGAAGCTGACATTACCCTGATACCAAAACCAGACAAGGACAACACAAAAAAAGAAAATTACAGGCCAATATCACTGATGAACATCAATGCGAAAATCCTCAACAAAATACTAGCAAATCGCATACAACAATATGTTAAAAAGATTATACACCATGATCAAGTGGGATTTATTCCAGGTATGCAGGGATGGTTTAACATTCGCAAATCAATCAACGTAATACACCACATTAATAAAATGAAGAACAAAAATCACATGATCATCTCAATAGATGCAGAGAAAGCATTTGACAAGATCCAGCATCCATTTATGATAAAAACTCTGAATAAAATGGGTATAGAAGGAAAGTACCTCAACATAATAAAGACCATATATGAGAAACCCACAGCTAATATCATCCTCAATGGTGAAAAACTGAAAGCTATCCCTCTAAGAACAGGAACCAGACAAGGATGCCCACTGTCACCACTCCTATTTAACATAGTATTGGAAGTCCTAGCCAGAGCAATCAGGCAAGAGAAAGAAATAAAAGGGATCCAAATTGGAAAGGAAGAAGTGAAACTGTCACTATTTGCAGATGACATGATTTTATATATAGAAAACCCTAAAGAATCCACCAGAAAACTTTTAGAAGTAATAAACGAATATGGTAAAGTTGCAGGATACAAAATCAACATACAAAAATCAGTTGCATTTCTGTACACTAACAACGAAGTAGCAGAAAGAGAAATTAAGAATACCATCCCACTTACAACTGCAGCAAAAGAATTAAATACCTAGGAATAAACTTAACCAAAGAGGTGAAAGATCTGTACACGAAAACTATAAAACATTTCTGAAAGAAATTGAAGAAGACACAAAGAAATGGAAAGATATTCCGTGCTCTTGGATTGGAAGAATTAACATAGTTAAGATGTCCATACTTCCTAAAGCCATCTATAGATTCAATGCAATCCCTATCAAAGTTCCAACAACATTTTTCACAGAAATAGAACAAAGAATCCTAAAATTTATATGGAACAACAAAAGCCCCCGAATAGCTAAAGGAATCCTGAGAAAAAAGAACAAAGCTGGAGGTATCACACTCCCTGATTTCAAAATGTACCACAAAGCTATAGTAACCAAAACAGCATGGTACTGGCACAAAAACAGACACACAGATCAATGGAATAGAATCGAAAGCCCAGAAATAAACCCACACATCTATGGACAGCTAATCTTTGACAAAGGAGCCAAGAACATACAATGGGGAAAAGAAAGTCTCTTCAACAAATGGTGTTGGGAAAACTGGATAGCCATATGCAAAAAAATGAAAGTAGATCCTTACCTTACACCATACACAAAAATTAACTCCAAATAGATTAAAGACTTGAATGTAAGACCTGAAACTGTGAAAGTTCTAGAAGAAAACATAGGCAGTACGCTCTTCGACATCAGTCTTAGCAACATCTTTTCAAACACCACATCTGACCGGGCAAGAGAAACAATAGAAAAAATAAACAAATGGGACTACATCAAACTAAAAAGCTTCTGCACAGCAAAGGAAACCATCAACAAAACGAAAAGACAACCTAACAATTGGGAGAAGATATTTGCAAACCATACATCTGATAAGGGCTTAATCTCCAAAATACATAAAGAACTCATGCATCTCAACAACAACAAAACTACCAACCCAATTAAAAAATGGGCAAAAGACCTGAACAGACATTTCTCCAAAGAAGATATACAGATGGCCAACAGACACATGAAAAGATGTTCAAAATCACTAATTATCAGGGAAATGCAAATCAAAACTACAATGAGATATCACCTCACGCCCGTCAGAATGGCTATAATTAACAAGACAGGAAACAACATGTGTTGGAGAGGATGTGGAGAGAAGGGAACTCTCATACACTGCTGGTGGGAGTGCAAACTGGTGCAGCCACTATGGAAAACAGTATGGAGATTCCTCAAAAAATCAAGGATAGAACTACCATATGATCCAGCTATTCCACTGTTGGGTATTTATCCAAAGAACTTGAAAACACCAATTTGCAAAGGTACATGCACCCCTGTGTTCATTGCAGCCTTATTCACGATAGCCAAGACTTGGAAGCAACCTAAGTGCCCATCAAGGGACGAATGGATAAAGAAGATGTGGTATATATACACAATGGAATACTACTCAGCCATAAGAAACGATGAAATCCAGCCATTTGTGACAACATGGATGGACATTGAGGGTATAATGCAAAGTGAAATAAGTCAGAGGGAGAAGGTCAAATACCGTATGATTTCCTTCATTAAGTAGTAGATAATAACAACAATAAACAAATACATAGGGACAGAGATTGGATTGGTGGTTACCAGAGGGGAAGGGGGGAGGGAGGAGGGGGAAAGGGATAATTCGGTACATGTGTGTGATGATGGGTTGTAATTAGTATTTTGGTGGTGAACATGATGTAGTCCATGCAGAAATAGAAGTACAATGATGTACACCTGAAATTTTTACAATGTTATAAACCAATGTTACTGCAATAAACAAAAAATTAAAAAAAAAAAGAAAGAAATCAGATCTATAATAGCTGAAAGTTTTTGACAAATAAGAATAATATTGGAACACTCACATGATTTGATTTCAAGACTTATTATAAAGGTATAATAATCAAAATAACAGACATAGAACAATGGAATAAAATACAGCCCAGAAATAGACCCACACATATCTGGATAATTGATTTTTTAATAGACTTTTATTTTTTAGAGTTTCACAGCAAAATTTTAGTTTCACAGAATAATTGAGCAGAAAGTACAGCGAGATACCACATACCCGCTGCACCCACATACACACTTCTCCTCCACTATTAAAATCTTGCACCAGAGTGGTACATTTGTTATAACTGATGAACATTGACAAATTATTATCACCAAAAGTCCTTAGTTTACAGTAGGGTTCACTCTTGGTGTTGTACATCTTATGAGTTTTGACAAATGCTAATGACAGGTATCTATCATTATAGTATCATATAGAGTAGTTTCACTGCCCTAACACAGTATTTTCATCGAGTTCTGCCTATTTATCACTCCCTCCCCACTAACTGCTGGCAATCACTGGCCCTTTTATTGTCTTCACAGTTTTGCCTTTTCCAGAATGTCATATAGTTGGAATCTTACAATATGTAGCCTTTTCAGAATAGTTTCTTTCACGTAGTAATATGCATTTAAGATTTCTCCATGTCTTTTCATGGCTTCATACCTCATTTTTGGGGTGTTGGGGGTGCTAAATAATATTCCACTGTCTGAATGTACCACAGTTTATTTATTCATTTACCTACTATAGGACATCTTGATTGTTCCCAAGTGTTGGCAATTATTAATAGAGCTGCTATAAATATTTGTGTGCAGGTTTTTTTGTGGACTTAAAAGTTTTCAACTCTTTGGATAAATACCAAGGAGCACAATTGCTGGGTGGTATGGTAAGAGTGTCTTTATTTTGTAAGAAACTGCCAAACTTCTTCCAAAACAGCTGTACCATCACCAACAATGAATGAGGTTCCTGTTGCTCCACATCCTTTTCAGTATTTGGTGTTGTCAGTGTTCTATATTTTGACCATTCTAGTAGGTGTGTAGCGGTATCTTACTGTTGTTTTAATTTGCAATTTCCTAATGACATATGATGTTGACCATATTTTCATATGCTTATTTGCCATCTGTATATCTTCACTGGTGAAATGTTCAAGTTTTAGTCTATTTTTTAGTCAAGCTGTTTTTCTTGTTGAGTTTTAAGAGTTATTTATATATTTTGGATAACAATACTTTATCAGATAGATTTTTTGCAAATATTTTCTCCCAGTCTGTGGCTTGTTTTCTCATTCTCTTGACAGCATCTTTCACAGAGCAGGTTTTTAATTTTAATGAAATGCAGCTTGTCAATTATTTCTTTCATGCATTATGCCTTTGGTGTTGTATCTAAAAGTCATCCTCATACCCAAGGTCATCTAGATTTACTCCTCTGTTATCTTCTAGGAGCTTTATAATTTTGTGTTTTACATTTAAGTCTATTATGTATTCTGAGGTAATTAATGTGAAGGGTGTAAGATCTGTGTCTAGATTCACTTTTTGCATGTGAATGCCCAGTTGTTCCCGCACCATTTGTTGAAAAGACTGCGTTTGCTTCATTGTATTGCCTTTGCTCCTTTGTCAAAGATTAGTTGACTATATTTATGTGGGTCTATTTCTGGGCTCTCTATTCTGTTCCCTTGATTTATCTGTCCATACTTCTGCCCATACCACACTGTCTTGATTATTGTGGCTTTATAGTAAGTCTTGAAGTTGGGTAGTATCAGTCTTCCAATTTTGTTCTCCTTCAATATTATGTTGGCTATATTGGGACTTCTGCCTCTCCATATAAACTTTATAGTCAGCTTGTCAATATCCACAAAATAATTTGCTGTGATTTTGATTGAGATTACATTGAATCTCTGGATTAAGTTGGGAAGAACTGACATGTTGACAATATTGAGTCTTCTCATCCATGAACATGGAATATCTCTCCATGGAGAGTCTAGTTCTTCTTTGATTTTGTTCATCAGAGTTTTGTAGTTTTCATCATATAGATCTTGTATATATTTTGTTAGATTTATACCTAAGTATTTCATTTTGGGGGTGCTAATGTAAATGGCATTGTGTTTTTTATTTCAAATTCCACTTGTTCATTGCCGGTATATAAAAAACTGATTGACTTTTGCATATTAACCTTGCTAATCTACAACATTGCTAAAATCACTTAGTTCCAGGAGGTTTTTTTTTTTCGTCAATTCTTTTGAATTTTCTACATAGACAATCCTGTCATCTGCAAACAAAGTTCTATTTCTTCCTTCCCAATCAGTGTACCTCTTATTTCTTTATCTTGTCTACTGCACTAGCTAAGATTACCAGTGTGATGTTGAAAAGGAATGGTGAGAAAGGACATCTTTGCCTTGTTCCTGACTTTAGTGGGAAAGCTTCCAGTTTCTCACCATGAAGTCTGACGTTAGCCATAGGTTTTTTGTAAAGGCTCTTTATCAACTTGAGAAAGTTCCCCTCTATTTCTAGTTTGCTGAGAGTTTTTATCATAAATGGGTATTGGATTTTTTCAAATGCTTCTTCTGCACCTGTTGATATTGATCAGGTGATTTTTCTTCTTGAGCCTGTTGATGTGATGGATTACATTAACTGATATTTGCATACTCAACAAGCCTTGTATATCTGGAATAAATCTCACTTGGTCTTGGTGTATAATTTTTTATACATTGTTGGATTTGACTGGCTAATATTTTGTTGAGGATTTTTACATCTATTCATGAGAAATATTGGTCTGTAGTTTTGTGGGGTTTTTTTGTTTTGTTTTGTTTTTTTAGTAATGTCTTTGTCTGGTTTTAGTGTTAGGGTAAAGCTGGCCTCTTAGAATGTGTTGGGAAGTATTCCCTCTACCCCTATCTTCTGAAAGAGATTGTAGAAAACTGGTATAATTTCTATAATTTCTCCCCTAAATGTTTGATAGAATTCACCAGTGAACCCAGCTGAGCCTGGTGCTTTCTGTTTTGGAAGGTTATTAATTATTTATTCAATTTCTCTAATATATACAGGCCTATTCAGATAGTCTATCTCTTCTTGTGTGAGTTTTTGGCAGATTATGTCTTTCAAAGAATTGGTCCATTTCATCTAGGTTATCAAGTTTGTGGGCATAGAGGGGGCATACAATATTCCTTTACTATATTTTTAATATCTATGAGCTCTGTAGTGATGTCCCCTCTTTCACTTCCAAAATTAGTAATTTGTGTATTCTCTCTTTTTTTCTTAGTTAGCCTCGCTAGAGGCTTATCAACTTTATTGATCTTTTTCAAAGAACCAGCTCTTGGTTTTGTTGATTTTCTCTATTGATTTCCTGTTTTCACTTTCACTGATTCCTGCTCTAATTTTTATTATTTATTTTCTTCTGTTTACTTCGGAATTAATTTGCTCTTTTTCTAGTTTCCTAAGGTGGAGGCTTAGATTTTTGACTTTAGATCTTTCTTCTTTTCTAATATATGCATTCCATGCTATATTTTCCCACTAACCACTACTTTTGCTGAATCTCACTCATTTTGATAAGCTATATTTTCATTTAGCTCAAAATACTTTTTGAATTTATCTTGATCTTTCTTCTTTGACTCATGTTATTTAGAAGTGTTTTGTTTAATCTCCATGTATTTTGGGATTTTCCAGTTATCTTTCTGTTATTGATTTCCAGTTTAATTCCATTGTGATCTGAGAGCAGACATTGTATGCTTCCCATTCTTTTAAATTTGTTAAGATGTGTTTTATGGCCCAGAATGTGTTCTATCTGGTGAATGTTCCACGTGAGGTTGAGAAGAATGTGTATTCTGCTGTTGTTGGATGAAGTAGTCTACCAATATCAATATATTCAGTTGATTAACGGTGCTTTTGAGTTCAACTATGTCCTTACTGATTTTCTGCCTGCTGGATCTGTCCATTTCTGATGAAGAGGTGCTGAAGTGTCCAACAATGATAGTAGATTCATCTATTTCTCCTTGAAAATTTATCAGTTTCCCCTCTACATATTTTGATGGTCTGTTGTTAGGTGCATACATATTAAGAATTGTTATGTCTTCTTGGAGAATTGACGCTTCTAATATTATGTAATGCTCCTCTTTATCCCTGATAACTCCCCTTGCTCTGACGTCCACTCTGTCTGAAATTAATATAGTTATTCTCACTTTCTTTTGAGTAGTGTTACATGGTATATCTTGGTCTATCCATTTACTTTTCCACTATATGTGTCTGTATGTTTAAAGTGGATTTCTTGTAGACAACATATAGCTAAGTCTTGTTCTTTGATCCTCTTTGACAATTTCTGCCTTCCAATTGGTGTATTAAGACCATTGATGTGTACAGTGATTATTGATATAGCTGGATTAATACCTACCATATTTGTTACTGTTTTCCATTTATTGCCCTTGTTCTTTGTTCCTATTTTTGTCTTCTACTGTTTGTCTTTCTTTTATGGTTTTAATTGATTTAATGATTTCATTTTCTCTCCTTTCTTACATGAGTTGTACTTCTTTTTAAACTTTTTTTAGTGATTGCCCTAGAATGTGCAATATACATTTACAATTAATCCAAGTCCACTTTCAAATAACACTATACCACTTCATAGATAATGCAAGTACCTTGTAGTAACTAAATATTCCTAATTCCTCCCGCTGATCCTTAGTATCATTGCTGTCATTTTATATACATATATATACAAACATATGTGTGTGTGTATATATATATCAGCACATGTAATCAAATACGTGGTTGCTATTATTATTTTGAATAAACTGTTATCTGTTAGATCAATCAAAAATAGAAAAAAATAGAAGTTTTTACTTAATCTTCACTTACTCCTTCTCTGATGCTCTTCCCTTTATGCAGTTCTGAGTGTCTGACCTATATCATTTTCCTTCTTTCTGAAGAACTTCTTTAAGATTTCTTGCAAGGCATGTCTACTAGCAACAAATCTTTTTAATTTTTATTTGTCTGAGGAAGTCTTTTTTTATTTTTCACTTTTGAAGGATGATTTTGCAGGGTGCAAAATTCTAGGTTGGTGGGCTTATTTTTTTTTTCCTCTCAACACTTTATTTTATTCCACTCTCATCTTGCTTGCATAGTTTCTGTCTTAGTCAGCTCAGGCTGCCATAACAAAATACAATAGACTGGGTGGCTTAAACAACAGAATTTTATTTCTCACAGTTGTGGAGGCTGGAAGTCAGAGATTAGGCCGCCAGCACGGTCAGGTGCTGGGAAGGGCTCTGTTCCTGACTTGCAGATGGCTACCTCCTCTCTGTGTCTTCACACAGCAGAGAGATCAACGGCTCTGGTGTCTCTTCCTCTTCTTATAAGGGCATTAATTCCATCATGAGGGCCCCACTCTCATGACCTCATCTAAAACTAATTATCTCTCAAAGGCCCCATCTCCAAATTATCATCACATTGGGGGGTTAGGATTTCAACATATGAATTTTGGGGAGAGACAATTCAATCCACAGCAGTTCCTGAGGAGAAGTCAGATGTAATTTTTATCTTTGCTCCTCTATAGGTAAAGTGTTTTTTCCCTCTGGTTTCTTTCAAAGTTTTTTCTTTTTCTTTGATTTTTAGCAATTTGAATATGATATCCACAGGTATAGTTTTTTCACATTCATCCAGCTTGGTGTTCTCTGAGCTTTCTGGATCTGTGGTTTGGTGCCTGATATTAATTTGGAGAAATTCTCAGTTGTTATTGCTTCAAATATTTTTTCTGTTCCATTCTTTCTTTCTTCTCCTGATATTCCCATTACATATATGTTACACCTTTTGTGGTTGTCCCACAGTTCTTGGATAATCTTTTTTTTTTTCTAGTCTTTTTTCTCTTTGCTTTTCCATTTTGGAAGTTTCTATTGACATAACCTTAAGTGTAGAGACCCTTTCCTTAGCTGTGTCCAATCTCCTAATAAGCCTGTCAACAGCATTCTTAATCATTGTGTTTTTGATCTCCACCATTTCATTTTGGTTCTTTCTTAGAATTTCTGTCTCTCTGCTTACATTGTCCATTTGTTCTTGCATGCTGCCCACTTTATCCATTAGAGTCCTTAGCATATTAACCACAGTCGTTTTAAATTCCTAGTCTGATAATTCCAACATCCCTGCCATATCTAGGCCTGGTTTGCTCTGTCTCTTCAAACTGTGTTTTTTGCCTTTTAGTATGCTTTGCAACTTTTTTCTTGATAGCCAGACATGATGTACTGGGTAAAAGGAACTGCGGTAAACAGGCTCTTAGTAATGTGGTGCTAAGGTGTGGGGAGAGAAGTATTCTATAGTCCTAATGATTAGTTCTCAGTCTTTTAATGAGCTTGTGCCTCTGGACTACAAATTTCATAAATGCTCTGAGTCCTCCCTCATCTCAGGTGGGACAGAATGGCTACAATGGGCTGAGCTAGAATTGGGTATTTCTCTTCCCCCGCATGGAAGGTTAGAGCCAACTGGAGTTTGGCATTTCCCTTCCTCTAGGTCAGTTAGGCTCTGAAAAATCCCAATAGTTTAGGATCTGGTAAAATCTTGAGGGCAGGCCTTGTTAAGAAGAATAGAATGCTCTCATATATTTCAAAACGACTACTCTTCCACTCCACCTGCTGAAAGCACGAGGGGATTTTTCTCTGATACTCACTGTGAAAACCTGGTCGAGCTCCTGGGGGTAAAACTCACAAAAGTGTGGAGACTCCCTAATGATGGGGACCCCATGGAGTTACTAACTCTCAAGCTTGTCCACACTGAGCCTCTGGTAAGTCATCAATTACAGTTTAGGTCTCCCTACCTCGGCACTGGTTCCCATGGAGGTTTCTGCATGACTCTCTGTATCTACCTGTCTGTCTCTCCAATTTTGGAGGCAGCAATTGCCCTGCTTCCTCACTTCTCTGATGGATCTAAGAAGAGTTGTTGATTTTTCAGTTTGCTCGACTATTTATTATTGTTAGGATGGAGCAATGACTTCCAAACTCTTTACATTTTGGACCAGAAACCAAAAGCCAGTAATTGTTTTTTGACAAAGGTTCCAAGGTAATTCAATGGGGAAAGGCTGCTCTTTTCCACAATTATGTTGGTGAATCTCAACCTTTATCTCACATCATACTCAAAAATCAACACAAAATGGATCACAGATCTAAACATAAGAGCTATAACTATAAAGGTTCTAGGAAAAAAATATTTGTGACCTTGTATGTGGTAAATAGTTTTTAGATAGGACATAAGAAACACAAATCATAAAATAAATTGGCAAATTGGACTTCATTATAATTAAAAATTTCTGCTCTTTGAAAAATACTGTTAATAAATGGAAAGACGGGGCCAGCCCCGTGGCTTAGCGGTTAAGTGCACTCTCTGCTACTGGCAGCCTGGGTTCGGATCCCGGGCGCACACCAACGCACCGCTTCTCCGGCCATGCTGAGGCCACGTCCCACATACAGCAACTAGAAGGATGTGCAACTATGACATACAACTATCTACTGGGGCTTTGGAGGAAAAAAAAAAAAAGGAGGAGGATTGGCAATAGATGTTAGCTCAGAGCTGGTCTTCAGCAAAAAGAGGAGGATTAGCATGGATGTTAGCTCAGGGCTGATCTTCCTCACAAAAAAAATAAATAAATAAAAAATAAAATAAATAAATGGAAAGACAAGTTATAGACTGGAAAAATATTTGTGCAATATATATATTTGATAAAGGATTTGTATTCAAAATATTTTTTTAAAAAACCTCTATCTCAATAATAACAACATAAAATGCAATCTTAAAATGGGCAAAAGATTTTAACAGATTTTTCACCAATGAATATGTACAAATGGCAAGCAAGCACATGAAAACCTAACAACATTTGTTATTAGAGAAATGCAAATTAAAACCCCAATTAGATACTAGTACATACTAGAATTGCTACTATTTTTAAAAATTGTCAATATTAAGTGCTAGAAAGAACTTGGAACACTTGGAAATCTCAAAGGTTACAGGAGGGATAGAAAGTGGTGCAGACACTTTGGACAGCAGTTTGTCAGTTTCCTATAAAGCTAAATATAGACTTACCATTTGATCCAGCAATCCTACTCCTAGGTATTTACTCAAGATAAATAAAAACATATCTTTACACTAACACCTGTACACAAATGTTTATAAAAGTTTTATTCATAATGTTCAAAAACTGGAAATAACCACAGAAATACTACTCAGAATAAAAAAGAAACAAACTACTGATACATGCAACAACATGGTTGGGTCTTAAGAGCATTAGACTAAGTGCAAAAAGTCAGACTCAAAAAGCTACATATTGTATAATTCCATTTATACGAAATTCTAGAAAAGGCAAAACTATAACGATAAAAAGCAGATCAGTGGCTGCAGGTACCTGGGCACGGGAGAGGAATGACTGTAAAGAAGCATGAAGAAAAATCTTGGGAGTGGTGGAATTGTGCTGTATCATGATTGTGTTGGTGATTACTTGACTATACACATTTACCAAAACTCATCTAATTGTACATTCAAGTCTAGTGAATTTTATTGTATAAAGTTGACTTTTTTAAGTTATAAACATAGAAATCAGACCAGTGGTGCTGAAAGGATGGGGTCGGGAGAAGAGACTGACAACAGGGACGTGAGGGAATCTCTGAGTTGGTGGAAACATTCTAGAACTTGACTGTGGTCTTAGTTACATGACAATATACACTTACCAAACTGTATATATTAAAAAGGTGAATTTTGCAGTATATAAACTACATCTTGATAAACCAGACTTTTAGAAAAATAAATGAAAAATAAATATATAAACAAACTCTGGAACACAACAGGCCAATATACAAAGGATCCTGCAAGTAAAAGCTTGTGACCCCCAAATTTTATACACAGCTGTTTCATCAAAAGGCAGTAGAAAGAGGCCCTCGGAAGTGCAAGCACTCAGACAGTACCTATCCAAGTACTCTTCCTGAATGAAACACCTGGGGTCCTGCGACAGAATAAAGGAATGCACTTTGAAAGAAAGAACACCAGAAACACTGATTAATTATATAATTATTGTTCTACGTGATAGTAGAAGCATGGTGCCAGACAGAGCCACCACAAGACATGAATTACCTGTGTGTATTAGAAAAAGGAAACTTCTGCCCCTTTTCCCTCCCCCCTTTTTTTATCTGAAAGAAAAGATCCCTATGAAATGGATGGAAGGAGACAGGGAGGGAATTATGCCAATGAGTACCACAAATAAATTCAACTGTGAGGCATTGGGAGATGATAACGTTGAATTCCTTCTCTTTCACAAAGGGGAATAAACAATTATTTTTCTGTCACTGAACTGATGAATTTAATGAAAGATTTTAAGTTAATCTTTTTAAAAAGTTAGTATGAAATATCATATATATTAAAAACCCCTTGGAACATACACTATTTTTATTTACTCTTTTACATTTAATTTTTATTTTATCAAAGAGGTACCTTTGGTTTAAAGCACTAAATGCAGAGTGTCCATAAAGTTAATAAATCTGTATAATATGAATTAATTAACTTTTTTACTGATTGAAGATGCCTCTGGCAACATTATATATGTTATTGCTTTCAGACTTGATGGACTCTCTGTAGTTCTACAACACTGAGAATGAATAGCAGTGGTCCCTTGCCCACACCATCTCCTTGCCCCCAATTCCTGCTTCCTGAAGGCAACACCTTTCAGCTGTTTCTTTGTCACCCATTTACTTCCATGTTTCCAGACAACACATGCTTATTTTCTTATTTCTTGATTTTCTAAAAATTTTAGATATTATTTGCTGACTCTGTAGTATGCAAGACAGGATTAAGACCTCCCCAATGCTCACGTACATACACACTTCACCTCCCCCATTCTTCCATATAGATATAACTATTATTCAGATCATTATAAACACAAAATACTATTCACAGCTGAGCCATGCATGTACAACACTTACGTTTCTTTTCTGATACAACATTTTGTTTTCCTAAAGTTAATGCTTATCTTGTTTTCTCATCATCTTAGGCTTCCCTTGTTGCCAGCCTAGGTTTCAGCTTTCTCCATCTGGATAAGTCTATAGACTATAGTCCATCTGTTTTCTAGATTCTAAAATTTTGTGGCTGTCATATCCTGCCCTGTTCTCTGCCCATATAGCTTTATGCAATTTTATCCCTTTACCATCCTCTGAGTGGTATTCCAGAAGGAAGTGAAGGTTTACACGAGTCCTGTTGACCATGATGTTAAGCAGAAGCCCCTCCTAGTGTCATTTATTGACCATGCCAGAGAGACACTTGTAGAGTATCTGGGGTCAGACCAGGTGGGCTTTGTGCTCCAGGGCACATCAGGTATCTTAATGTGTCTCCTAACACCACTGCCAGGCCCTGCTACTCCTGATGTGCTTGGATCCCATTTCTCTTGTAACTGGAGAAAACATTTGTTTACTCAAAACTTTAGTTGACTTAATGAATGTGAGAAGAACAGCGAAGGCCCTGGGTCCTCACACCTACCTTCACGGCGCTGAAGCAGAACACGTGGAGCAGAGTGGCAGCTGTGACACTCCGGGCCATGCTGTAAACGGCCGATGTCATCCCAGAAACAGCTGGAACACAAACACCAACAGTTCCTTTCTACATGGGCAAGTCTCACAATCAATAAATGTTGTAAGAAAGTGAAGAGAAGGTTGTAGCTTTCAAATACAAAATGCCTGCCAAAAGGGCAAAGAATAAATCTATGGGATCAATCAAAGACAATCCCAAAAATCTATGGTGTCAATCAATCACAGTCTCCAAGTGATCAACCAAAAGAGCAAGATGGTGTAAACGTGCCGTGTGGAGGTAGGAAGACCTCCTTGCTTACCGTGGAAAGCTGCTGGCCAAGATAAAGATCATGGAGAGCGATTTCAACAGAGGAAAGGGGAGAGAGAGAGACTAATAGCAGATGATTGATAGATGATAGGTAGATAGATGGATAGATAGATAGATAAAGACAAGCAAGTGCTCATGTGTGTGTGTGTGTGTGTGTGTGAGGTGCTTTATGTACATGATTTCATTTAATCCTTACAGCAACCCCACGAGATCACTGTGTTTATTTCCATTTAGAGAAGAATAAGCTTTCAAGTTAAGCAATCTGTGTAAAGTCTCCAAGTATTAGGTGAGGTTTTACCCACCTTGGTCTGAATCTAAAGTGCTATACCAAATGAGAGGACACAGGTCACTGTCTGTACAGGCACACACACAACACACACTCACATGTCACATTCACAGGCTCACATTCACACTGGCAGACTAACTCATACGTGTACATGCTCAGATACATACACGCACACACCTACATCCACTTCCTCACGTTCACAGACAATCACACACTCAAATTGTTTTTCCAAAGAATAGTTAGAAGGGCCCCAAACCTATTCCAGAGCTCAGAGAATTCTACTCCTCCCTTTTCTTTGCCTGTGTCTTTACTAAGCAAGTAAAGACCACTTTCAGTTCGGCTGAATGAATCTAGACAGGCCCACCATCAACCTGACTGATCCAAACCGAAGTAGTTTCCGTGCTCAGGACACAGAAAACCTAACTCTCTGGGCTCTCATGCCATGTCCGAGGGTCGTCAGCCCTTATCTGAACTTCAGACTCCTTTACAGGAAGCATAGAATGTAAACAACTTACCAGAACCTCCAAAAAACAGCATGTCAATTTGTTCCAAAAGATAAATGCAAAAAGTGTTGATCTGCGGGAAGAGCCCGAGGAGGGAAATTGCAGGGAAGCAATACAAAAATACTGAAAGGGAACAGACAGGATCAACAGTAAGTGTGCAGGAACTGTCTCAAGGTTCTCACGGCCATCCGGCCTCCCTCCCCTTCCCACCAGCCCGCCCCACCCTGGAATCCTGGAGCACCACTGGACTCCTCTCATCTACCCGCTGAGAGGAGAGACTGGAGGCTGAGCTGAAAATGTGCTTGTGGAGGTAACAAGGAGCTACCCCTGGGGAAGAGGCCTGCCATGGAAAGGAGTATGGGCAGGCCCAGACTGAGCAGAGACCTCCGGGACGGTGAGTGAGAGCGTAGACTGGTCTTCAGTTGGCAAGAGCAGACTTGGACTTGGGGGAGATGAGGGTGGCAGAAAAAGGACTGGGAAAGCTATAGGAACATGCAAAACCACAGGACAGGTGTTAGGGGGAACTCTTCCTGCAGGCGAGGAAGGAGAGAAAATTGGAGCCAAAGGAGCTCCTCGATCTGTGCTTCTGTTGCCTCAAGCACTTGAGTTGCTGAGAGTCTGCCACATTCTAAAGGCCGACTGAGATTCGGAGTTCAGTCAGAACTGCAGACTCCCACAGAGCAGGGAGGGAGAGTGGTGATTAACTAAGAAACTCCACACACTGCGGTGGTGGCCTCCGAAGGGTTGATCCTCAGGTGGAGCAGATCACCTGGGAAATGAAAGTGGTCCTGCCAGAGGAGAGGAAGACCACCTCTCAAAACCATAACAATGCAATTGGATAAAACATCCAGATGTTACAATTCAACTTTTCACAGAGATCACTTGTTAGAAGAAATAAAACATAGAGTTACAGCAACTTCCCTATCATTCTTCTCAATTCTATTTAAGCTGGGTTTCATAGAAACACAGAAACTCCCATTAGTAGCGCTATAATATATCTGCTTTCCTTTCTGTCTCAGTTTATTGGATAGCATGTCAATGAAGTTCGATACTGGTAAACTTTTTAATAAAACTAAGGAAATTTGATTTGAAATCCAATACGCCTAAACATGGAACTACATCCTGACACTATACACAAAACACAGTGAACAGGGGGAGTAGGGATGATAGAGAAAGGGGTTTTGGCTATTTCTGAAAAATCGGAAATGCAAACTGTCCATGGTGAAATTGTAGGAATGACAGTATGTGTATGTCCCATTCTCTAATAGTGGCTAAAAGCAAGTATGGGACAAACTCCTCTATGACAATACCAAGGAACTGTTCCAACTCTTTGTGAAAGTAAAACTTTATGTAATGAACATGGCTATGATATACGGGCCTTTGCTCGGGATTGGAGCCATATTTTGATACACATGGTGATTTTTGTTGTCGTGTTCTGGGGCAAGATTTTAACTATATTGTAAAACCTAGAGCATCTGTAAGACATTTCTCAAAGTAGGCAATACTGATCTGCTAGACACAACTGTAGAAGACATAATTTCTTTTTTCAGTTTTTGTAAATGGAACACAGAGATATGAAAGGAAAGATATAAGAAACAGATATTTAATTATGGAACATACAGTTATGAGCATCAAAATTTTAATCCATATAATTTCAAGCAAACCGACTAGTTCTTCTTCTCTTAACTTTGGGACTCAAAACCCAGCAATGAAGATTGTATGCTACACTATATACTTCATGGCCAGGAGAGGGGCAGAGGGAAGGTGCAATGAGATTTCATTCATTCACCTTCTCAGACGCTGTGTGTGTGACAAAAACCTCACTGAGAATGAAAAACTACAGGGAAAAGTATGGGTGTGAAATAATATTAAACGCAGTCAAATATTAGAAACTGTTCAGCAAAACACAGATAAAGAGGTATGCTCTATAAGAAACACATTAGGTAAAGAAACCAAAACTAATGAAGCAAAAAGAATTGGAACACTATGAATGATGTCTTCCAGAAAATAAAATGGTAAGAGACACTGGAAAGTCCTAATTGAAGATGCTCTGGCTGTACGTGCAGAATTGGAACTTAATGAAACAACAGAAGGAGAACAGCAGTCAACAGAGGGCCCAGGACCTAGATCTTCTCCAGGACCTATCAGAGGAGGAAATCTCTAGTCTTTAAAATCTAAGCTGGGGACGTGGAATGAGAGCAAAGTGGAGCCCACGGAACACATCTGTCAGATTTCAGTTCACGTGAATGAAAAAGCAGCCGAACACCTGTTGCATTAGTAAAACAAATGGAAAATTACACTTGAAGTTGCTGAAATTATTTTTTCCTTTTTTCCAAAAGTAAGAAATAAAAAAGTCCCTGTGGTTGTTGGCAACTTTCCCTGTGAACAGAGATTTCTTGTTAGCATACCACTGAGAGGGGCTATAATTTTCTCTCACTTCTTCTCTACTCCCCCTTTTCCCAATAATTACCATAAATGCAGGAACTTCTGGTACAGTTCCATTTCTTTTCAAGCAAAATTTATAAATAAAAATATTTTAACTTGCCTATTTCTTTTGTTAAATGTGAATAATAATATTTGTTACTATGTTTGCAGGTTTGGGGTGAAAGCATGCAGAACTAAAATAACATGGAAATAAAACCAAAATCTACGGAGCTGATGCAAATGTATATATTGTGTGTCTCCAACGCGCCGTATCTGTGTATTAACTAATTGTCCTGACATGGACTACTGAGGCCAGGAAATGAGGCAATACAAGACACAGAAATGTGATGGCTGAGAGTGCAGAGGAGTGAGTACATTCCAGTCACTAGTTACACAACCTCCACTTATCTCCAAGGGTTACATGATTGAAGCTGCATTATTGTAAGTAGCGGGTTATGCTCCTAAGGACTAAAATAAAACATAAAACTCTCAGATCGGAAAAGGACCATAGAGGCCATATGATAAAGAACCCAACCAACGCACAGAAATCTTCCACAACTGACGGCTATCTCATCTTGCCTGAACTCTTTCCACGTCAGGAAATGCCTTGCTTCACTGGGCAACCCATGCTACCACTGCACAGCTCTGACCCAAACCATTCTACAGGTCTCTCTTGCAGTGAGCTGTAATCCATCTACATCTGCTGAAACTAGTTGTCACGGCTACAACAGAGAACAACATCCCTCCCCCTTTGGCCCGGCAGCCCTTTAACGATCTGAAGCCCGTCGCGTGTACCTCTAGCACCCAAGCATTTCTCCTCCAGGTTACACATCCCCATTCCTTTGCTCCTTCTCCAGACCCAGTGTGGCCCAGGTGGCTCCGTTCCTCATGACACACTCCAGCTTTGCTACGGCTCCTTTTGAAATATGGTACTAAGAATTGAAGACCTCTTGGTTTCTCATCCATAGGATAATTACAAAGCCAGCCTCACTCATAGGTTTTCGATGAAATTACTCAAACAGAAAGTAATAAAAATTCCAGCCCAGAGGTCACCAGTCTCTGACCGAGCACAGGAAATGACCACTGACTAAGGCCATTCCCCTCACTCCAGGAAATAAAAATAAAGAATTGTTCCTTACAATGAAAGAGAACTGATGAAAGCACAGAGTGATATTATGAATATATATGAGGGATCATGAAAGGAAAAGAAAGTACGTACGAATATTACCCTCAGTGTTTCTAGTTCTTTAATTCACCCCCTAGCCTATAAAGCAACTACCCTCTGCCACTGACTTTGTCTTTCTTCTTGTACAAATTTCAGCCAAGTTCCTTGCTCCTGTCACTCTCCATTCCTCCTCCTTCTATTGTTCTATCATCTGATGTCCTTTTCTTGCCTTTGAGATGTTCCTCTCCTTGCATTATATACGACAGGGAGCTTCTGCATCTTTCCCATCTGCCCAATTTCCACCTGCTCATCTCCTACCCTGGCTCTCATTCAGCCCCTTCTGCCCTGGGAGGTAGAACAAGGCTGACTCAGCTCCACTTGAAAGCAGCAGACACTGGATCCCCTCCCTCCTTTCCTATTCCTCTTCCTCTGCCGCTTCCTCCCCCTTTGCTAGGTTGATGGCACTGAGCAGAAACCAGACATAGCAGTGGGTAATAAAAATATCACCACTAAGGCACAACTCCAGGAAAGATTTCACATTCCCCGGCACCAGCCAGAGGAGGACCACTCCCACCACTTCCATAGCGTGAGAGGCACGACAGTAAACAACATCATATGGACTTGGTTCTTAATTCTCTCGCCTTTTTCCTTAAATGCTCCTTGATGAATGAGTTGAATCCCGTCCCTCCAAAAGATGTTGAAGTCCTAACTCCAGTACCTATAAATGTGACCTTATCTGGAAATAAGGTCTTTACAAATGATCAAGTTATGATGAGGCCATCAGAGTGGGCCCTAATCTAATAGGACCGGTGTCCTTATAAAAAGGGAAAACTTGCACACAGAGACAGACACACACAGAGGGAAGATGATGTGGAGAGACACAGGGAGAAGAAGGCTATCTACAAGCCAACGAGAGAGCCCTGGACCAGACCTTTCCCTCATGCCTTCAGAGATTTTAGACTTCTGGCCTCCAGAACGATGAGACAATAAATTTCTGTTGTTTCAAGCCACCCATTTGTGGTACTTTGTTACGGCAGCCATGGGAAACTAATATAGTCCTTTTTCTTCCTGATAACTTTTTGTTTTCTCCTAATTTTTTTTCTCTCCTTGCTAGTCTCTGAACCTCACAATGGCTGCAGCTATATACCACTTAGATCCCTTGGTAGCTGAGCAACAGAAGGTGAGGAGGTTCCACATTTTCTTCGAATAAATGACTTTGAATTGCCCTTGTTTTTCCTCATAAAGTCAGAAAAATACTATAAGCTTCTACCACCTTCCTCTCTTTCCCAGTTGTTCTAAATTTGTTCTGCAATCTTTACCTGCTTGGTGCAAATTAGTATGTTTAATACATTCATTCCAAAGAGATTGCTATTGTTCTATTTTTCTACTTTTCTTTACCCCAGAAGTCATGTTCAGTCAGCTTGTTGGATTATTTAGCACCATTTTTACTTGTCACTTTTGACAAGCAGACAAAAATAGGTATTAAGGAGAAGCTTTAATGAAGGAAAGGGAATTCCAGTGAAAAAGATAAGAAATGCCATATTCCCTGCCCCATCTCCATTTCCCAATGGAACTGATTTGAAGAAAAATAAAATGAGAATGTACATAGCCAGTACATTATTCTAGAACCAGGTTCACTGCAAAAAGTAAAATCTTAGGTTTTTACCAAGTACACTAAGGTCTTACTTTTTGAGACTTAATAATATTTCACACTCTGATGCTATGGTAAGTTTGCTATGTGAAGACAACTACGGTTATTCAACAGCGTTGGACTTTTTATAGTAGATTAAAATAAAGAAATTAAAGAAAAACAGGAATGAGGGAGACACGCATGTACAGAAAAACAATTTCAAAATGGAATATATGTCATGCTTTTTGTCCCCTGAATCTCTCTCTACATATCATCTGCCAAAGGTGCTTGTTAAGTCCCTTCTTATTCTAACGGCTGAGTTGAGCAGTCCAAAATGACCATAAGCTTTCTTTGACTTATGAATGGGAAGTATTCCAGAAGTTCATCTGTACATTAACTTATTTTGCACTTAAAGCACACTTTGTGTTCATTAGTTCATCCAATCAACACAAACACGACGCTGGGTGCTGGGATTCAGTGGTGAAAATACAGCAGGTCGGGGCTCTGCTTTGCCTTTACGCAGCTTACGTTAGTGAGGGAGACAGACATTAATCAAAGACCACAAGAAGGAGATCACTACAACATGGGTTAACTGCTATGAAAAGTGTGGGTTGTGAGAGGATAGAAGATGGGACCAAACTTAGGGGAAATGAGCCATTACTAACTAGCATAGTCAGGCAGGTGGGGAGGCAGCAGAACAGGAACACAACCCACAAGGATGAGATGAGGAGGAGCCAAGGTAGTTAGGGCTCCAGGTCAGGCTGCCAATCCTCGGGATCTGTAAGAGGTGGAACTCTAGTTAACCCGTACTCAAGAACCTAGGAAAAGATGGCCATGAGGTACACAAGACTGAGTGTGGGGTGCAGAGAGGGAAAGGCAACATTTTGACACAGACAAATGTTTCTTAGACATCTTCCAAAATCCTTTTATGCCCTGTTCACCTCTAAACCCCAGGTCCCCCTGTGAACTTGAGCTCTGAACTCTAGCACTGCTGTTCACAAAAAGAAGACAACAGGAAAGGATGGTACTCTCAAGTGTGTGCAGTGGTGACTGTGCATCTCTGTCTACTCAAACTCTGACTTCATCACTGCAGCTGATCTCAGGAGGAAGACGGGTGAGCTAACTGATGAGAAGGTAAAAGTGACTGAAAGTCTTTCTTATTTTCTGTGTGTGTGTGTATGTGTGTGTGTGTGTGTGTGCACGCACGCCACTGACAGAAGTTCAAGTACTATGAAAAAGTAAAGTGAAAAATATCAGGCAGAGTAGAAGCAAATATTGGGCAAGATAGCACCGACTGGGAGTCTAGTCATGGGATCAGTTCCTATTTTTTTCCAACATTTTGGTTCCTATTTGAACTCAGAGATTCTCTGAAACACGCGCTTACTCCTTTGGTATTGAGAAGCTCCTCACGTGATGTAATAGGAAGAAAAGTGTTGAGGATGCAGACAAAGGTGGGCTTGTGGTGGGCTGGGTGTAGGGAGAGTGAATAGTTCGCTACTAATACAGCAGAAAGAGGAATGGGGAGACGGTAGTTGGGAAGGGAAGTCAGAGGGTGGAATGTCTACTACAGTTTTCACCTATAAGGAGCACAAAGAAAACGTATGCCATATCTGGGGGCCCTCCTCAGTCCCACTGGAGAGATTCAGGGAGTTGTCGTGGGAGTTGGAGAAAGGAAGATATGGGACCTAAGGCTTTGACAATCTCCTCTTGAATAAGATTTCCAGATGGCAAGCAACAGATCAAGGGGATGGTGTCTTTGGTAGCTGCCCTTTGACAATTCATTTGGTCAAGGTGATCATAGCCAATCACAAGTTAGCATGTGTGTAAACCTCTGGATGTCATCACAAGAATTCTCAGCATGTTGGCAATCAAGTCTTCAGAGCTGCCAGCCAATACTGGGGCAGGCTTTTTGCATAATAACGACAATAATAGTTAATACCTGGTGCCAGGCACTGTTCTATATGTTTAAACACACTAACTCACTTAGAACTTGCAACAACCTCTGAAGCGTGTACTATTTTTGTCCCCATATTACAGTTGAATTTTGCTCAAGGTCACACAACTAGTAAAGAAGTAAAGCTGGAATTCAAACAGCCAGCCATCTGGCTATAGAGCCGGAGCTCTAAACCTTTACAATACGCAGGTCATTTGCGTAAATGGAGAATTTTACATCAAACATTGCCTAGACCTTAAGGCTAGCAAAGTATACCAGTGAAAGGCTGGGTGACCAGCACATCCAGGACTCCACCTAGACTGAGAACCATGCCCACTGAGCATCTGTGCCATGCAGATGGGGCTGTGGGTGCCACCCCGATTGCAAGACCACCCCCACCCTGGGGAGCCCCAGTGACACCCTGCACCAGGCACCATAGCGACCAGTCTTCAGATATTACAGAGCTGCAACTTCTTGGTCATGGATATCAAAATCCTTTAGAATAATTCCACTGTTGGATGCTTTGCAGCTCTGGCTCCCAGACAGTCTTCTGAAGGTGTGCAAGCCAAGAGGGAAATGCACATCTCTTCATCTGATAATCAAGTAAACAGGTTTCTCCAAATAGGGATTCAGAAGATAATGGGGAGACATACCCTCCCTCCTCTATATTCTTCCCCACAACCCCAAAATTAACTTACCTATTAAGAGGTCCCTAGCCAATTGGAGGGACCCTGGAGAGAAGAGCTTCAGGCCATAGATAATGTAAGTGGGAGGGTGCCTGACTTTGGCCCCTGTATCAAGAAGCAAAATAAGGCCACACAGCACACAAAAATAGATAGGTCTGCTATAGGTTATGATTTGGTTGTGTCCCTAGAAAACAAACACAATTTCTGAATGGTACCTTTTATTTTGATTAAATGGCAAAAGCCTCATAGTCAATAATTTATTATCATACAACATATATCACAAAACACATTCTCCCTACCATAATTCATACACACAAAACACCAGGGAAAAAAAGAAAAAAAATAAACCTGAAGTTTATTCTGTCAAATAAGAATGAGAATACCAAAAAGAAAGTTATGCCTCTCAGACTCAACAAGATTTACCTGAAAATTTAATTACCATCCTCGGATACAATCTAGACCTAATTCAATGCTTCCCCAACAATGAAACTTTTGTTTGTACTGTTCCTTTCAAGTGCAAAGCTAATTTGCACCATTACTTGCTCTACATGGTCTATTCCATGGTCTATTCCAATAGAGTTCCACTATTAATAAGAAATAGAATTATAAGTTGTGGGCTTCAATTTCCTCATGTCTTAGGAAAGCAAGACAATACATGTGCAAAGTTACACCTGCAGAGATTGCATAAAAAAGAGAGTGTAGCACAGTGGAATAATCCAATTAAAAAACTTGCTATTTACATAAAAGTTATATATATATGTGTATATATATTTTCCTCTGAGGAGGACCCTCAGATCTCATCTTAGCCCTCAAAATATGGTTATGAGAAGAAATCAAAACATTTTCTTATTCTTCTTCTTGAATGGATAGAAAAATTAAGGAAAAGATATAACATCAACTTTCCAGGGCAAAAGCCAATGAAGAATTTACATCTCACAAATCAATGCACAATTCGTGAGGTTCAAAAAACCAACAAAAATGAATTAGAGGGAGAATATTCTTTGCAATTCATGAACTACTCTCAGTATAAAAAGTAAAGATTAAAGTGATATGGTTTCAGATGTGAATTTTTAAAGTCACTGCCTTGAACATGTTATATTTAGAAAGGCAATTTAAAATCCACTGCTTCTATAATAGAAACAGTCCTATTCTGAGACCATCATTTTATAGGAGGAAAATCACAGGCTGTCCATGGGGGCTGGCTATGTCTGGCCCTGAGTCCAGGATCAGTCTTGAAGGAATTTTTGCACTGTTATGAAATTTCCTTTTGAATCCAACTAGGTCATAGATTAATGGGTATGGGAATACTTTCCCTGCATTTAAAAAAAAAATGAAACTAAAGCCT
Source organism: Ceratotherium simum simum (assembly GCF_057802395.1). NCBI lineage: Eukaryota > Metazoa > Chordata > Mammalia > Perissodactyla > Rhinocerotidae > Ceratotherium > Ceratotherium simum. The sequence continues at coordinate 18,404,038 of NC_141905.1, read as the reverse complement.
AAGTTAAATCTTGTTGCATTTCTTATCAAGTCAATAGCTAAATAAATTGGTTGGTCTAAAAAGCTACGTAGTATATAAATACACAAGCACACGAGACATTTCCTCAAACTGACACCGTTTAGGAAATAGAATTAAATAGCTAATTCCCACGTGCCCTGATTCCTCCTTTTACTAAAAGGTTAAAAATACATTTTCTAGATGTTGAAAGTCTTTGGCCTTGAACAAGTTGGAGATATCATCTTGGATCCGCCAAGTCAAACTTTATTTATTGGGCATGGGAGGGTGTTCTTTGCATTTGTAATTTATGAGACAAAACGTAAGGCTCCCTTACAAAGAGGCTGCCCTCACCTTCATGCTCACACTTCACCTCACTTCTCATACTACATTTTGGGTCCCCAAATCATTCTAAGCATATTGCTAATACAGGGCATGCAAGTCACTATTATTTGCCTTGATTCCTAAGAACACCTACCAATAAAATTTCCCTGCTGTCTAGTTCCTTCTTTCACATATGAATCAACCATCAAAACCCCCAAGGATTGATTTTTTTTCAATAGAAAAATTCCACTTGCTCCTCCAGGTGAAGTCTAATCATAATCTCTTAAAACATATCCAACTATTTCCCACCTGTTTTTTAACCTCAAAATACACTGGGGGAGCACCACCAATTTCAGCCGTGGAGCACCTTGGAGGCTACTTCACAAAAGCCGCTCTATGTGTGCATTTGGGTTTCCCATCAGCCCCACCTACACACATAACGTCACGGCCCACGCTCTGGTCTCAGTGCAGTGAAAGGTAAGGCGAGAGAACCTATCAAAACCTCCAGAACCCCACCTGTGGAGAGTATTGGTGCATGTGGCTAAGGGACGAGGCCATTCCAATTATCCTCTGATCAAGAGAGTGGGCTGGTCAAAGGCTTTGAACTTGTTAAGAAAAAAAAGGGGGAGGTTATTATAAGGAAGATGGGGTGTCTGAGAGAATCTTAGAGGGCCCAGGGGCTGGAGTGCAGCCAGGCCTCGGGGCTACTGAGCCGGGGTGTCAACAGCCGGGCCACGCACTCTATAGTTGCTTCACAGGCCCATCCCATCTCAGCTGGCCTCACGTGCCAGCTCCAGGCTTCCTGCCACATTCAGAGGACCAGCTACTTTTGACGGCTGATGGAAAACAGCAACAGCAACAACAGCTCACGTTTATGCAGCTTTCCCAGTGCCCCAGGCACTGTCTACCTACTTTAAACATGTTCACAGGGCTAATCCTCCACACACTGTAAGAAGGACTATTATTCTCATCTTGCCAACAGTAAACTGAGGCATAAGAATTACAAAATCGCTCCAGGCTTCACAGACAGAAAACAGTGTGGCAGAGCAAGGTCACTGGCTGCCTGCCCACTTGGCCACCAGATACTGGCTCCCAACAACAATCAGCGAGGTGACTGCATTTGGCACTGGATGCTCAGGCCCAAGGACTCAACCTGACTTTGCTCAATTGCATTCACAATCATCATTCTTTAAACACATACTGTGGCCGTCTCTCACGTGAAGCAAATATAGAGTGCGTGGGAAAGGATTCGTAACGGCTTTCAGCTGTTGACTTTTTTTTTTTGTGAGGAAGATCAGCCCTGAGCTAACATCTGCCAATCCTCCTCTTTTGCTGAGGAAGACTAGCCCTGGGCTAACATCTGGCCGATCTTCCTCCACTTCCTATGGGACGCCACCACAGCATGGCCTGACAAGCGGTGCGTCGGTGCGCGCCCGGGATCCGAACCCGGGCTGCCAGCAGCGGAGCGCATGCACTTAACTGCTATGAGGCTGGCCCCTCAGCTATTGACTTTTCCTAAAAGAACTCTGGAGGGTGAAAAGGGCTCCTTACCTAGGGGCGTGTAGAAAAATACCCGTACGCTCTGCTCAGCCTCTCTGCAACATTATGTTTACCTACACTGAACTCTCATCACTCTAATAAGGGTTGGTTGTTTTTAAAGTTTCTTATGATGTTGTAGGTTAGTTTACTTAAATATCATTTCTCGGTGGCTGTTGATAAATTCTTTTTCACTTTAGCGTTAGCAATCCACCTGTCTATTTAGAGTCATCCTGAACATTTTTAACTACACACTTCGGTTTCCCTTTGTATGTGGTGCAAAAGGAGGAAAGCTGGGGGTGGGCACCCTCTGCCCTCCAGAGAGCTGAAGCCCAGTAAAAGCCCAGCCAGCAAGTATTCTATGACTCACACTCGGCGTATATAAGGTGTATTTCAGAGAAAGCAGCATAGGAGATAAGCCACAACCAAAGGGTCAAATAATTCTTAATGGTTGACTAGTAAGATGCCACTTCAGTTTAAATACGGTACAAATTTGATAAGCTACTTTAAAAATTGAAAAGACATAGGCAAATGAGTTTCTATAAGCTTAGTTTATAATTTAATTCCACAGAATGATGTATTTTACGTCCAACTTCCTAACTTACAAGTCTGTAAACCTTGACAAATAGGCAGATGCAAACAGGCAGATGCAGCTGTCCTACAAGGGGACAGCAAAACGTATATCCAAGTATTCCTCAGAGTGATGTCCAGGGTGCTGTCCCCTCTACTCCCATCTATTTCACCTGTTTTCCCACTTCTTCAGTATTTCCCTCAGTGGCAGTGAAAGACATGGGAAAGGGTAGTGACCTATGGCCTGCCCCTATTTAATAGTAGAAATTTAGTATATGAGAATTAAAAGAAGGCAATTTGGAATGGCTCATGCTTTGAAGAATACTCTTTTGAGCAAGTAAATACACATTTAAATAGAAAACAGGTAAATATTATTTAACTTTTAATCAAGATCCACTAAAACTAAGGTGACCTTCTTATATCTAGGTTTGAGGATTGAGAAATTATTTTATGTCACTCAAAACCATTCCTCTGATAAACACTACCTTAACTAGGTGATCAAGGTCAACATCAACAGTGGTAAGTCATGTTGATAGTATTTACCCTCAACATGATGTGATGAGAATGGCTCTCTACCTCTGTGGTCTTCCTCCCCAAAATCTGTAACTCCAGTCTAATCATGAGATAAACGCCAGACAAGTCCCAACTGAGGGACAGTCTACAAAACCCCTGACCCACACTCCCCCACACTGTCCCGATCATCAAAAACAAGGAAAGTCTGAGAAAGTGTCACAGCCAAGATGAGCCTAAGGAGACATGATAACTGAAAGTAAGGTGGTCCCCATCCCCTGGATGGGATCCTCAAACAGAAAAAAGACACTAGGTAAAAACTAAGGAAATCTGAGTAAAATATGGACCCCCAGTTAATAATAATATATCAATATTGGTTCATTAATTGTGACAAATGTAGCATACTGATGAAAGAGGTTAATAACAGGGGACCTGGGTATGGGGTACATGGGAACTCTCTGTGCTATCTTCCCAATTTTTCCGTAAATCTAAAACTGTTCTAAAATAAAAAGTTTATTTACAAAAATCATCCCCAATGATTTTTACATAACCTGAAGTGGTACCAAATGCCTTCACTGTACAGTGGCCACAGTTCACTGAAGAGAACACATAACAAGGTACAGCCCTTGCTCTTTAGTTTGTCCTGAGGGCAAGGAAATAAGATAACTATGCAGCAGGGAAGGAGAAAGAGAAGGAAACGTGTACAGAGGACTTTGTGTATTCCAGGCTCTGCACTGAGCGCATTATATATATTGTCCAATTCACTCTTTACCAAATCCAACTGAGGTTGTTGTTATTATCCATATTTTACTCACAATAAAATTGCTAACATTTGCAGAGCATTTGATGTACATTATCTTGTTCAATCCTCTTACAATCCTATTTTATTATTTCCTCCTTTACAGATGAAAAACCTGAGATTCCGAGAAGTGACTTGCCCATATCCCACAGTTTGTGTATGACAAGGCTGGATTCAAATCCCAAACCTGCGTGCTTCCAGCTCTCTTTGTTTCTTATGTGAGATCTGAGATCATCTCCACCATCACCACCTGGGGGTTAAAATGCAGATTCCCAGGGGCTGCCCCAGCCGCACCGACTCAGAATCCCTGTAGCTGCTGGGAGTGGCCCCTGACCCCGGCTCCATGCAGGTGATCCCAGTTTTTTGCTGCCTGTCAGATATCCTACTGAATTTTGCTCTCTGGGTTATCATTAGTGGTCATTGTTGGTGAGACCTGTGTATAAATCTGTGTAAGCCAAGTAACATCCTCATCGCCCATTACTATACTGCCAGTCTCTGATCCTCAGACTGCTTCCAGCATCCATCCCAACTCTCAGTTTTTAAGCTCTGCTAGACCTGTTTTCTTTTACAATCAGATGCATCTCTTTCAGGCCCAGGGTGTATATCTATTAGCGTGTCATTATTAATTCTGCATTTATATCTGAAATACACAGTGTTATACAAAAATTTTATTTTTATTTTGCTATTTTCTGATTTTAGCAACTTGCCCCAAATTTGCCACTTGTGTGCTCCTAAAAGGAAACAAAGGAAAAAAATCAATCACTCTAAGAGCAAGAATTGACTGAATTTATTAAGAACCCCTCCCTGCAAATGTACAAAATAATGTAGTTTGGAAAAGCACGTTGGTTCAGCTGACAGGCCCTGCCTGATGAGTGACACTTAGCCAGGGCTGGAGACAGCGGCAGGCTCAGAACCGTCTCTGTGCCCAGACATGGTTCAGGCTCTTGACTGCCTGCTTTCCGAGGTTTTCTCATCTATCACTGGACATAAGAAATAAGCCTTCTAAATGCCTGCATGGCTCAGTCAGACTGCAAGAGGAAATATTTTAGAGCTTCCATATTTTCTTTCCTCACTAGAACTGTTAGAGAAATGCAAGTCAAATCAGGGACTGATCTACTTAGAAATTTGTGTAAGTGAATTAATTACTGCCATACAAAGTGAATTAATTACTGCCATAAATGTGGTTAGATGTCTGACCATGGCTTACATGACAGTAAGAGAAATCATTTCTTACTATCTCACCCTGACAGACTGGCTCAGATAAAGGAATAGCAGCTTGATCGACACCCCTAGCAACCAGATCAATATAGACAATATAACTCCAGCTTAGAGCAACGACACAGAGGTCCTGCTAACAGACATTACAATCCACAAGGATCGTGCAGCTGTTCTTGCCATCCACCTTGACTAGTACGTTCTGCAGTACTCCTGAAAGTACACGCAGGAGATGAATGTTTAACAGCATCTAACACCCCTCCCCCACGTCACCCAGAAAAAGAGTGACATTGAAGTGCCGTCATTAGAAAGCAGGGTTTATTTACTGAAGCAGGAGGATGGTGGTGTGGCATCTAGGGTGGGCTCGAACAAAACATTTCAGAGCTGCACATCTCTACTCGCACCACCTAACCCAGATTTCTCAGGATAATCACAACAATACATCTTCATACCCTAATTATGCTGCTTCTACTTATCTTGACATTCAGACTCTGGGATAAGAGAAGATGTATTCTATATAAACCAATTATGGGGAAAAGAGGAATTTAACAAGATAGCAACGTATGCCATGGATCGTCCAATTATAAGCTTTTTTAATTACTATGAGCTAAACATAAGCTCTCACAGATTTTAAAGCAGTCCTAAATCTGGATATGAATTTTTTAAAAACGCAATAGAGAGAAAATCAAGCTTTCTTTCATTGGAAGGGTCTTTCAGGGGCCCACAGGAGCTTACCATAACAAAGGAAAGAGGGTTTCCCGAAGAGCTGGGAAGTCCACCAGGCAGTGGTCTCAGCACAAAGGCATGTGGCTAGGGTACCAGTGGGGACAGTGCCAGACCCTGTCCCACAGCACCCCACAGGGGAAGGTGCAGCCGGATCAGTAAAAGGAATAATGATTCATGCTTCTACAACTGATATGACCATTAATGACAGCTACCATTTATTAAGCAATTTCTACGTACCAGGCACTGTTTTAAGCATGTTGCATGGACTATTTAATCCCCATAGGCATTTTTATTATCTGTATTTACACATAGGGAAACTGAGGCATGGAGAGTACACATCTTGCTCAGAGTCCAACATTCAAGCACAGGAACCAGGAAATAAATACAGGCTGTCTGATTGCAGAGTCTGCAATCCTCCTCACCAGGGTGCACGGGCTTTCCTGACATGAGCCCAGTGGGATAGAAAAGAGCCTCCATACACTCTTTGCCACCACTCTGTACATTCCCCACTACCACTCACACCATGCTCTTAGATCCAGCCTGAACTTGGCTACCATGCACTAATATGTCTACTTATATATTGAAATATATGTATATTGATATATATTTTGCCTTTTGAATAGATTTTGGCTGTTCCCTGTCTTCAGCACAAGCAGACAAGACAAGCTACTTGCCTGTCACTTGAAACTTACGTGTATTGGCGAGGCAGGGTCAGGCTGAACACTCTAGAACACAAATCAGAAGTGTCTGTGTCATCATCTCATGATTTCAAGGATAGATTAGTGATGGTAAGAATTAGATGTGGTCTTGCCTTTAACAGGGAATACTGGCAGCTGGCCATGACAAGGCAGAAGAGGAGCACCCACATGTCTTTGCAAAAGCCTTGGTTCAGTGTCAGAAATCCGAGTAGGGAAACCAGGACAATGAGTAAAACTGCCAGCACATTTTCCTTGACATCTTCAGTTCTGTGCAAAATAAGCAAATAAAAATGAAGGCAATAAAAGGTAAGTGGGTCTATTTTTAAACAGAGAATACCTGCATGCTTCTAAAAAGACTGACAGTGACAGCAGGTAGTTATCTCAAGCACGCCTTTATATTTGGTAACAAGATTTTAAGGCTTCTTTCTTTATTCCTGTGTTTTATAAACAAAATCTATATTTTAACCCCAGATTTCTGTTATTGAAACAAATGACATATAATCCCACTGGGTCTCCTTGGCCACTAAACTGGGTTTACTGGGAGAAGGCAGTTAACCATTCCAACCACAACAGTGAAATGTGTTTCAGATAAAGAGCTTCACTGGCTCCTTTAAATGGGGGAGGAGCTGCATTAACACCCGGCTAAAGCAGGAAATCCTCTCCAGATACAATCTCTGTAGCCAGAATTTGCAGCTCAGTTTCAGGAGCCAGGAGAGCTCCAGCCTGAGAGCTGACAGTGCAGAGGGTCTGACTAAGGTGTGTCATGACCACAGTCTCACTGGGTGGTCTTCTCTTGGGGCACTTTGCATAAGAGGTGTGGGCCAGAGAGGTGGGCTCATCCAGAGGTGGGGTGTTGTCAGTGGGTGTGCACAGGGACAAGGTAAGGGAGTTTTAGGAGGTCGATACAAAGGGCTGAAGGCTGGATCATGGAGCCTAAGTAGATGAGGAGGAAACTGAGGACAAGAAGAGCTGCTAGGCGGGAGAAAATGGAGGTCAAAGTACTAGAGATGGTGTGGGAACATTCGAGGGAGTTAGAGGGGATCCGACAGATGAGCATATGACTTCAGAGGTCAAAGACTTCTACAGGAGGACAACATGCAGGGTGGAGTTATGGGAGGGAGTGGTTGAAAAGGAGTAAGGGAGGCTGGCATGGACCTCAAGGCCAAGAGCATAGATGGGTCATTCACAAGAATTCTGAGTATATTTCTCACCTCACCAATTTTTGCTCACGCACATGTTGGTCTCTCTCATTAAATTATCATCATTTTTAGACAGGGACAATGGGCTACTGCTTCCTGGCATGTAGGCACTTCTGAGCATTATTTTTTAATTAATAGACTTTATTTTTTAGAGTAGTTTGAGATTCACATCAAAATTGAGGAGAAAGTATAAAGAGTTCCTACATAACCCCTCTCTCCAAACATATACACACAGCCTCCCTCACCATCAACATCCCCCACCAGAATGGTACATTTATCATAATCTATGAACAAACATTGATACATTATTATCAACCAAAGTCCATAGTTTACATTAGGGCTCACTCTAGTGTTATACAGTCTATGGATCTGGGCAAATGTATAATGACATGTATCCACTATTACAGTATCATCCAGAGTATTTTCACTGCCCTTAAAATCCTGTATGCTCCACCTATTCACCCCTCCCGCCTCCCTAACCCCTGGCAACCACTGATATTTATACTGTGTCCATAGTTTTGCCTTTCCCAGAATGTCATATAGTTGAAATTATACAGTATGTAGCCTTTTCAGATGGGCTTCTTTTACTTAGTAATATGCATTTAAGATTCCTCCATGTCTTTTCATGGCTTGATAGCTCATTTCTTTCTATTGCTGAATAACATTAGACCGTACGGATATACCAGTTTTTTTATCCATTCATCTACTAAAGGACATCTTAGTTGCTTCCAAGTTTTGACAATTATGAATAAAGCATCTATAAACATTCATGTGCAGGTTTTTGTGTGGACCTAAGCTTTCAACTCATTTGGACCAAGAAGCATGATTGCTGGATCATATGTTAAGAATATGTTTAGTTTTGTAAGAAACTGCCAAGCTGTCTTCCAAAATGGCTGTACCATTTTGCAGTCCCACCAACAATGAATGGGAGTTCCTGTTGCTCCACATCCTCGCCAGCATTTGGTGTTGTCGGTGTTCTGGATTTGGCCATTCTAATAGGTGTGTAGTGGCATCTCATTACTGTTTTAATTTAGAATTCCCTAATGATATATGATGTGGAGCATCTTTCCATATGCTTATTTCCATCTGTATATCTTCTTTGGTGAGGTGTCTGTTCATATCCTTTGCCAATTTTTTTTTTGTTTTTTTGTGAGGAAGATTAGCCCTGAGCTGACCTCTGATGCAATCTTCCTCTTTTTGCTGAGGAAGATTGGCCCTGGGCTAACATCCATGCCCATCCTCCTCTACTTTATATGGGACGCTGCCACAGCGTGGCTTGACAACTGGTGCATCAGTGCGTGCCCGGGATCCGAACCTGTGAACCCCCGGCTGCCAAAGTGGAGCCCACGCACTTAACCGCTACGCCACCAGGCCGGCCCCTCTTTTGCCAATTTTTTAATCAGGCAATTGAGATGTATAGAATCAAGATGTACAGAAATGTGAAGAACTCAAATATTATGATGCTCAAGTTGAAAATTAAAAAAAATTAGGGGAGACCAAAAGATATTTGGTAAAAAGGGAAATTTATGCATTTTTTTATTTTCCACTATAAATTTTTTACAGAGCTAAATATATTTTGTTAGTTCAGGTCCATATAATTCATTCTGTATTCTTTAGCATGCTCATAAAATTTTGATATATAATTAAAAATATCTAAAGGCTTAGGAAATAAAACAAAATTTTCAATTTTAAAAAAAACTTTTTTTCTATTTAGAGGGAAAGAAGAAAGTTCCTAAAAGGTATTTTTTCTCCAGATTCTCCTCCACCAGGACTCCATCCATCTACCCTGCGCTCCCCCACCACTCTACTCCCGCAGTTCCTCATGTACCTATATTTAAATTTTGGGTTAAAAAGTTTACTCACTGTGCAAGGAGTGTCATGATTAAGGCTGTACTTTAGAAAGATTTATCTTGCAGAGGTTTACAAGATGCACTGGAGGGGAATGAGACCAGGGCAAAGACAAACAACACTCCAGGAGAGGAGTAAGGAGAGCCTGGGAAAGCGACATGACTGAGGAACTGGAAAGGGCATGTGATTTTAAGACACAAAAAGAGTGAGGCAGAAAGGACTCTGTGATTGAATGGATTATGTACAGTGAAGGATTGATTGAAAGAATAAAGATGATCCCAAGATTTCAATCTGAGGAAACAAGGATGATGGCAGAACCAATGGCAGAAATTGAGAAGGGGAGCTGGTTTGCAAAGGCACTTTGATTCATTTATTCATGCAACAAAAGTGGTCACCACTGCTCTAGATGCATGGGGTACATCAGTGAACAAAATTTATGGAGCTTCCTTTCCAATGGGCAGTGACATAAAATAAGTAATATGTACAAAAAAATAATGTTTATTGTATAGTATTGAAGATGATAAGTGCAACAGAAAAATAAATAGAACAAGGCGAGAGGAATTATGAGCTTGTGGGCAGGGAGCTGTTATAATTTTTAAGCAGGAAGTTCAGCCTAAGCCCCACTGAGAAGTGACACTAGAAAGATGAGGGAGTAGGTATCAGATATCTCAGGGAGAGCTTTCCAGGCAGAGGGAATAGCTAAGGCAAAGGTCTTAAGGCTGGAAGAGTGCCTGGCATGGTGAAGAATAATAGGAAGACCAGTGTGGGTGGAAAGCAGTCTGCCATGGTAGCAGGAGGTAAGGATGGAGAGCAAATGAGTGGCCAGATCATGGGAGACTTTTGGGCATTATGAACACTTTGGCTTTCATTCTGAGTGAAATGGGGAGTCACTGCAGGGTGGTCAGCAAAGCAGTGACGTTGTAAAAGCCTCCTCACTCTGTTGCGTTACGAATGGCATCCAGGGAGAATGGGTGGAAGCAGGAGATGCTACTGCAGTAAGCCAGGCAAGAGATGAAAGTAGCTCAGACAAGGGGGGCAACATCAAAGCTGGAAAGATGCAGTAGATATATTTGAAGGAACAGTAAACAGAATTTCCTATGAGAGACTGAACGTGACTGTGAAAGGGAAGAAGACGCAAGGATGACTCCAAGATTCTTAACCTGAGAAACTAGAAGGATGAGGGGAAGACCACAGGTGGAGCAGACTTGGGATGAGGTGGAGATAAAGGGCTCCATTTATGATCATGAGATGTCAATCTGGTAGTTAGATATACAAGTCTAGAATTCAGGAGATAGGTCCAAGTTGGAGATATAAATCTGAGAGTCACTGGCATATCAATGGTATTTAAAGCCTTGAGACTAATGCAGTCACAAAAGAGGGAAGATAGAGAAAGGAAGACCAAGAGCCACACAGCCCCTGGGGACTCCAAGACTAAGGGGTCAGGAGGCAGAGGTTACCTGCAAAGGTGATTGTGCAGGAGTGACCAGCAAGGGAGAAGGAAAACCAAGAGGGGGCTGAGTCCTGAAAGCCAAGAGAAGAAAGTATACCAAGAATGAGAAGCAATCAACTCTGTCAAATGCTACAAACAGGTCTAGTAAGATGAGGACTGAAAGATGGGGTCAATGGTGACCTCGACAAGGGCAGGCTCAATGGAGTACTGGGGTCGGGGGAGGCCGAATGGAATGGGTTTATGAGAAATGGGAGAAGAGAAACGAAACAAGCACAGGCAGCTCTTCAAGGAGTCTTGCTGCAAAGAAGGCTGGAGAAACCAGAGAGTAGGTGGCAGGAAATTGGGGTCAAGAGGGGATTTTTAAGGATGGGAGAGACGAGAGCATGTTCTCACGATAACGATAATGATGGTGAGCTCAGTTTGAGGAGGATGAATGCTTTTCCCTCTACTTGTCACATGGCTAGCTCCCTCTTTTATTTTATATCTCAGTTTGTGTGTTTCCTCCTCACAAAAGCCTTCTGCAACCACCCATTCCGCCAACAGTGTCCCTCCTCCCCATTTTCCTCTATCTTAGGCCTTCATGTGTGTCTTTCCTGGCACATATTCAAGTTTGCTATTTTAGCCTATCTCCCCAGTAGATGCAGGCTCCACGAGGCCAGGGACCATGTCCATTTTATTCATCACTCTACACTCAGTGCCCAGTACAGAGCCTAGCATGGAGTGAGTGCTTGGGTTTTTTTTTTTTTTTTTAACTTGTTGAATGAACTAACAAATGAATGAAATGATGCACAGATGGGCAGCTTCTTAGTTTAGATGCCAATCTGATAAACGAGATAAATGAAAATAAAACCTAGGTGTTTTGCAGAACAGGGTAACGGAGGAATAGAAAACAAGAGAAAATCAGAAAGGAGAACAGGGACAAGTTCAAAAATATCCGAGTGGAATGGATGGCAAATTGAAAGCAAACAGAAGAGGCTGCAATTACAGGAACCACAATGGTCTGATGAGAGATCAGCCTGAATTCCACAGTAAAGCTGAAAAATGTCAAGCAGAAGGCCTTAACCGATGGGAGTTTACAGCAATGACTGGTTCAATTTCAGGGCTTGTTATTCACCAATTTCTTCCACTTCCTGCCCAACCCTTACAGAGTTTTTTACTATGCATACTTTTCCTTCCTCAACTTTAATTTGGCAACTCAATTTCTTTAATCCATATGTGACTTTGAATATAATGTCCCCCAATGAATATCAAAGATAATTTATTTATGCCTTTTCAAATAAAAATATAGCTCTCATAGTAAAAAATGTAAATTTATTGTGAATTTCTGTTTTCTTAAACAGACCTTTCAGATCACACCTGTCTTGGTTAAGAAGGGGAGCTAGCGAGGTGAGCCATAAACAGCCCTACATTGTGCTCAAGGCCACGTCTCACGCCCGGGAATCTGCATATTTACAAAGCTCCCAAGTGATTCTGATCCACAGCCCTGTTTGCAGATTACATTCTCCTTGCAAAGGTCCCAAACTGCTCAGTTTTTCTAGGTCAGTGTTTTGGGTTTTTCTTCCTCCTTCCTTGCTGTCAGCTGGGGGTTCATGTAGTCTCTCTCTCCCCTCTTTATTGACTGTGAACTGGAACACCAGATCACCACGCTTGCTCATAGATGACTGAAAGCAGGCTTATATGGGCTCTCAGTAAAGGGTGATTTCTCCTACAAATTAAGGGCCTAAATTTTAGCGTCTGGATTTGACAACATCTACTCTAGCTACCCTAATTTTATTTTATTTTTTATTCATTTTTCTTCACTCTGGATTCTGGGCCAGATTCCAAGTAATAATAATAAAAACAGCAACTAATAATTGAAGAAATCTTTCTTTGGCTAAATTAGTTTAATCCTCACAATCTCCCTGTGGTATAGACTATCCCCATTTAACAGATAGGAAAGTGAGGCACAGAAAGATTTCACAGCCATCCTAAGATTGCAGCACTAGTAAGTGGTGGGGACTGGATTTGATCCACATGGGGATCTCCACAGCCCAGGGGCTCCCACTCCAGCTGAGGGATCCACGGATAAGGGAGTGGTGCTGTTGCTAGGTCATCCCTGAGCACAGAATTTAAAACTCATTGTGACTTGCAAGAGAGGTGACTAAATTATAAAATTATAAACTTCTAACAACTGCAATAATCTTCTTCATCATCCTTTTTTAGACCTTAGTTGGATTTTTCAGTTAATATTTTGTCACTGTGTGGATTTTAAAATAATAAACCTAGAACTCTACAGAAATGTTCGTTTTTAATGTGAAGGGTTAACACAAGCTAGTCCAGCTTTCAATAATTCCTTTTTAACAGAAAAAAAAATATTTCAAAATATTAATTAATTGCCTCATCTAACAGAATGTAGTATCTTGGATTATTTTAGTTAAGTACGAAATGTTCATCTTAAGTGTGTGCCCCTTGGGTAACATAGTGTTGTTAGAAAAACCATCATAACTCCATTCCCTGCCTTGTGGGTCTTGAAATTTACCACTGTAATTTTGTATGACTATAGTTTTTTAGTATGTGATCACACCATTGAAGACATTACTATAACAAGTAGTCACTGGGGGACCAACCACTGGCTGGCATTTAACTGTGAAACAGCATTTGCCGATGACAGCATTAGTAGCAGCATCTTGAATTTTCAAACCAACACTCTAGTCAGAACTACACAGCCCTTGAAGACCATAATCCTGTTCTTCGAGTATCTTGACGTAGGGGGGATGGAAATAGGAAGTCCCCTACCTGGCCCCATCTCCATCACGCCTTAACCAACCTGACTCTCCCTCCCCACCCTCCCCACCACTCACATCTCCAACCCCTAAACATTTTATCTTGAGGAACAATGGTAAGAAGAAGTGACAAAGAGTAAAAGGGTTTAAAGGAAAGATGAACATTCCAATTAGTGTATATCAGACAGGAGTGACAAATAGAATCAAAGTCGTCCAAGGAAAGAGCCAGAAATGACTCCACGTCATCTTCCCTCCTCTCCTCAAGCTCACGCCCTGTCAAGCAGGTCCTGCGCTACACGTAGGAGGCTCCAGCTTGCCTACAAAATGTGGACAGCTGTGAGTAGACCAACTCATAATATTGTCCCCAAAGCTATTCTTAAATCTAAACCATGTTACTCAATTCTCATGTCTCCCATTTCAATTGCTAAATTACAATTTCTTCGGTAGGATCTTAATACTCCAACTTTGGGTTTGCAGCGCGAAAGGTGTACAACTTGAAAATGTTCCAGAGAACCTTAGCAAGCGGCAGTTTTCTTTTTATAAGCATGCAAGTGCACCCTGTTATGCCCCCATTGTGTCTTTCATCCATACATTTGCATGCTCAGCGGCTTACCGATCAAGTAACGCCAACAAGGTAAGTCGATCATACCAGACTTTAATCCACTTGCCAGGGAAAATGATAAATTTGTAAAACTGTTCTCGGTTAAATTTTCCTTGTGTTGAAGAACACGACGAGTCTTCCAGATCCTGACTTACATGCTTTTAGATACCAAAAGAAACAACAGAGAAAGGGTTTCATATTGACATGTTACTATCATAAATATAGCTCATAACTAAAAAGTACAAAAAGCCAATATTCAAATTCTGAAATGTAAACCAACATATTTCATAAAAATGGGTCCTCTAAGAAAAGGATAATGATCAACAAAGAGGGTCTTTGTTACTAACACACTTGAGTTCCATTATAATGTACATTAAAATTATGCTACTCACTATATTGAAACACTACTGTTAATTAAGGCCAAGAAACTGCCATGAAAATAATTCTTATGAAAGATCAGAACTCAGCAAAAGATCTTAAATGATTTAATTTTTGAAAGGTATGTTATTTAATGTTATGTTGAGGTAAATATCCAAATTTTACTAAGAGTAAAAAGATTTTCATTGACAATACGTAGGTCATTGGTGAGGCCTGACATAAGGAAAGCTGAAATATTTACAGAAAAAAAATCTAAACCAATAAAACAGAAATAGGTGAAGAAATTTAATCTCTGGTTTAAAAGGTTTTAAACCCAAATTCATCTTTGATTGACTCTGAGCGAGGAAGAATTCAATTTTGAAAAAAAAATTAGTTTTCATTGATTTGTCTAACAAATACTTAATGACTGACTCTTATGAGTCTGGCACAAGATTGGGAATAGAAATATAAGAAAGAATAGGGCATACTCAGTCCCTGGCCTCCCAATGCCTGTGAGAAAACATCCCTTTGACATGGTAATGATCACCAGACTCAGACCAGACACCGAAGGCACGTCAGAGCCAAGCACGGGCATGCTACCCCTGAGCAGCTGGACTCTACACCTGAAAAGCAGAGGGGACGCAGACCTTGAGGAAGTGAAGCCAAGGCATCCACACAGGGAGGAACAGGGAGGATAGCAAGAAGGGGAAAAAAGTCAAAACTTATCTCTTGTGACACCTGATACCATATTTCAAACATCCGTAATCAAAACAGCCTAACATGATGGCATTTCCAGACACTATGCTTGCAATTAAATACCAATTAATAGTTACCTCATTTATTCATTATCAGTGAGAAATAAAACGTTCCATATTGCTAAATTTCTCAGAAAACTAAAGATTACTCCCTTTAAATCTAATGTATTTAATATTGACCTCTGTCATAGCCGTCTTCTGAAAATGTGCTGTTTTACCTTGTGCTCCTAAACACGGTCTGCAGGGTGCACTGAACACTCTCTTCCCTGTCAGGCTCATGTGCACTCAGTGTCCATCCTGCCGTACACACCCGGGAAAGCCCAAGGACTCAGGGGTACCTCAGGGTAGCTTTCCCTACAATGAATAGCACTAGGTACCATGCTTTTTAAAAATACATAGTTTTATTAAATATTGGGTCAATGCAAATACCTATTTTTTAGATATGTGTAAGGCATAAAGAAAAACAATTCAATGAATACCTATGTGGCTATCACTCAGCATAAGAAAAAGAGCATTACGGTTAGCAGAGAAGTTCCCTGTGGGCCACTCCTGAATCCCAACCTCTTCTCTCCTCCTTTAGAGATCACCACTGCCTTGAATTTTGTGTTTATCAGTCCCTTTCTCTTCATCTGTGTTTTACTATGCTTATATCTAAAGCTTCTATACTGTTTAGTTTTATGTTTTTGAATTTCATAGACATGAAATCACAGCATATGTATCCTTTTGCAACTTGCTTTTTGCTTTTTTTCTCTACTCCACATTATGTTCCTGAGACTGATCCATGCTGTTTTGTAGCTTTAACGTCCATTTTCACAGTTGTACAATATTCCATTATATGGATATGCCATAATTTACTTATCCATTTTACTGTTGAATATTTAGGGTGGTTTTTTTTCAATTTTTTTACTATTATGCTGCTATGAACATTCTTGGACACGTCTCCTGGTACACATGTGCAAGAATTTCTTTAGAATATACACTTAGGAATGGAATTGCTAGGAATGCAAATGTTCAACCATACCAGATGTTCAACTTTACTAGGAAACAAATTGCTTGACTTTTCCAGGAAATGCACAAATTTACCACAAATGGAATTATTAGGTATGGAAATGCTCAATTTACTAGAAAACACTTTAGAAAAATATGTTTTCTAGAGTGATTCTGTGAGTCTATACTCCCACCAACAGCATATAAATATTGCACTGCTTCACATCCTCACCAACATTTGGTAGTGGCCTGTCATTTTTAATTTTTGCTCATCTGATAAGTATAAAATGATATTTCATTTGTATTCTAATGTGCATTTCCCTCATTATTAACGAAGTCGAGCATCTGTGTCCACTTTTAGTTTTTCTTCATGAAATCATGTGCCGTTTTCTCTACTGGGTTGCTTGTTTGTCTCTTATTAGTTTATATATGTGCATGTGTGTATACATGCGTATATGTATATATATGTATGCATATGCTCGTGTATATGTGTGCATGTGTATGTATATATACATATATATGTATATATAAATACGATCAAGATCTTTACTGATGATATGTTACAGATATTTTCCCATTTTACAACTTGTCTTTTCACTTTCTTTATGGTGTTATTGATAAATAGACATTCTTAATTTAAGTGAAATATAATTTATCCATCTTTTCCTATAAAGTGCAAAATTTTTGTACTTTTTGCACCTTGTTTATCAAATCTCTTCCTACCCTAGAGTTGTAAGGATAGTTGACTATATCATCTTTCTTAAAGTTGTACAGTTTTGCCTTTCACATTTAAATTGTTATTCTACCAGGAACTTTTGTACATGATGTAAGGGTCCATTTTCTTTCCCATAAAAGAAAACTATTGCCCAGTGCCATTTATTAAAATGTTCATCCTTTCCTCATCAGTTTACCAGTACACCATTGCCTGTATCTGGGTGCTATCTTAGCCTTTAAATTTTAAATTATTTTTGCTACCCTGTTCTTTCCCTCATCTCCTTCTGGAATTCTGACGAGGAATATGGTAGCCCTCCTCACCCTCACCTCCACACTTTGGAACCTCCTTTCCTGTTTTTCTCTTTGTCTCTCTGTGCTACATCTAAATAATTTCTCCAGATCTAACTTCCAGTTCACCAATTCTCTACTCTTATGTGTCAAATTTCCTGTTAAATCCTTCAGGGTTTTATTTTCATTATTAAATTTTTCAGTCTAGTATTTGGTGCTTTTTCAGACCTGTTTGGTCATTACATGGCCTTTTGCTTCTTACTTATATTTTCAAACTGTTATTTCTTTATACATATTAGACATACTGAATCCATATTCTGAATCTGATCGTTACAATTTCTAAATTCACTGAGAGTCTATTTCTGCTTTCTCCTGACCTTGCTGGCTTTTATTCATGGTGGCATGTTTTCTAGTATATTTTACAGCTTTTCACTGAATCACATTTTCCTTGGATCGTTATTACCACGAATTCTTTGAGAGCAATATTAAAGCTCTGTTCTTCCAAATTAAAATTTACCTTTGTTTCTGCCAGGCACCTGGAGGCACTATCAATCTGGTCCCACTTTAAAATAAATTTCTTGTTTGAGGTGTTTGGACCATCCATGTGGTGGGAATAAGGGCTGCAAACCTACATAGAAGTTATCTTGTGGTTACAAAGTCTTAAGAGAGATCTCTGCCCCCTTAACCGACACCAAGGTTTGAGGCAGGCAGTTTCCATTCAGTCCCCTTAGTGAAGGTAGTGATGATAGAGTGTGTTTAGTTAATGCAAACACTGGGGTGCAGCTTCTTGAGGTCCCAGATTAAGCAGAGAGATTCCTGTTAGATGTCCCACATTGTGCTTTGTCTCCTGTTCTCTGTGCACAGAGGCTGTAAAGCCACAGCTCCCCTTCATCTTCCCCTTCACTGTTTTTCCATTGCTTGTCACTTCTTGCAACTATCAGTAAGCTTCCTCTAGATGCCCCAGCCACCTGCAGATCTTCTATTTCTAATTTGTATTTTCTGTAATTGTGGTTAAAAAGACATGTAACATAAAATTTACCATCTTAACCACTTTTGAGTGTACAACTCAGTAGTGTTAACTATATTCATATGGTTGTGCAAGAGATCTCTAGAACTTTTTCATCTTGCAAAACTGAAACTCTGTACCCACTGAACAACTCCACCATTGAACAAGCCCCTGACAACCACCCTTCTACTCTCTGTCTCTATGAATTTGACTCCCATAGGTACCTCTATAAGTGGACTCACAGAGTATTTGTCTTTTTGTGTCTGACTTATCTTAGCATAATGTCCTCAAAGTTCATCCATGTTGTAGCATATGTCAGAATTTCCTTCCTTTTTAAGGCTGAACAAAATTCCAGTGTATGTATGTACCACATTTTGTTTATTGATTCATCTGTTGATAGACAACTGGATTGCTTCCACCCCTTGGCTGTTGTCAAGAATGCTGCTATGAACACGGGCATGCAAATAATGCAAATATCAAGTTCGTGCTTTCAATTCTTCTGGATATATACCCAGAAATGGAATTGCAGCATCATTCTAATCTGTATTTTCATTTGTTTGCTTCTGCTCTGTATTTTTCCAAAAAGGATTTAAGGTGTGCTCTAATTTCCTGTAGGCTGGCAGGCACAAGACACAGGAGACTGACAAGAAGGGTCAAGACAAGAAAAGGGATGAGAACAGGACAGAAGAGCAGCCATGGAGGGCTTTTAAAGGTCTCACACATTTCTCTTTGACTTATAATAAAGGTATACTTGGGCAGACTACATGATTTTTTTCTTAATTCAGTGAAAGTCATTGATGTCAAAATGCCCGGCATGCATAAGGACAGCACACCTGCTTCATTGGAGACCACTGCAGAACTCTCTGAGGAAGCGATTTTACCATCTCTCTGTTCCCAGATGCTAATTCACTGACTCAGCTTATGGAGCATGGAGTTATTCTGATTATAAAATATTAATGCAAAAGGTATTTCAAGGGAAAGTTGATCCATCTTGAAGGCAATATACAGGACGGATTGACTGTATTATTACAGGAAAGTTGAGATGGTAAGTGCTGCTTGTGTCTGGAATTCTATTCCAACATAAAAGAGAGCTTAGTGGAAACTGCCTGGTGTCATGTCAGCAAGAACAGCATCTTCTTTTAATGACATTGAATTTGTGGTTTATAGTAAACCTTCCACCCAAAAGGGATCCTTTTCCTTTTTGCTCCATGGACAAAGAGTGCCAGTAAGAAATATGTGCACAAGGTGACCATGGTGTACTATTATGCGATGTGGGAATTCATGTATGATGCATAAACAGGTCAAAGGTAAGCAACAACAAAGATGATAGCACTCTTCTGAATTGTAAGAAAAATATTCTGCCTAAGTTGAGTTTAATATTACACCCTTTGCTGTTAAGGAAGGTCTGTATAGAAAAAATAAAAAAAAAAAAATTTGAAGACTATGTCTACATCTTATGCAAAACTTATTAGAGATTCTGGCATATTGTGCTATTTATTGCTGCTTAAATGAAAATCCTTGTTTAAAAAACATCTCAGAATTTAACACAAAGAAAAAGTGATTCACCCTCTCTGTTATTTTTCTAGGGCCACCATAACAAAATACCACAGATTGGGTGGCTTAAAAAACAGAAATGTATTTCCTCACAATGCCTGAGGCTAGAAGCCTGAGATCAAGGTGTCAGCAGGGTTGGTTTCCTCTGAGGCCTCTGTCCCTCGCTTGTAGAGGGCCATCCTCTCCCCATGTCTTCACATGGTCTTCCACTGTGTGACTCTGCTCTGTGTCTCCTACTCTGTGATCTCCTCTTCTTATGAGGACACCAGCCATACTGGAACAGGGCCCACCCTAATGATCTCATTTGAACGTAATTACCTCTTTGAAGACCTTATCTCCAAATACACTCACACTCTGAGGTACCGGGGATTAGGACTTCAACATATAAATTTTGAGGTAACACAAATCAGCCCATAACAACTTCTTCTATGAGAAAATAAAGTTCATAGAATGTCATTTTTTACCTTAAATACCAAGGAAGCCCAGAGCTAAATATTTCAGTGAATTACAACAATTATCCTTAGCCTGTTCTCTGGTACAAATTTCAAATTCAAATTTTTCTCATCACTTTAATCATTCATTTACTCTTTCATCCAACAAATGTTTATTGTTGATTATACAAGTTAGACACTATATGTAGTATATGCTGAGAATTCAAATGATAACAAGACAGAATTTCAACAGGTTTAGAAGTTCCTGGGGAGTAGACAAGCAAACCAGCACTGAAAACACAGGGACACAAACCCAAGTATAAACACATCTATATCTGTACCTATAGATCTAGAGAGAGAGAGAGAAGCCAGCCATGGGAGCGTGTAAGAGAGATATCCCTGGAGAGGGCGTGGAGGAAAGGGGTCCAGGGCAGAACTCCTGGAGCGCATCAGCAATAATGGGGCTGGCAGGGGTGAGGACCCACACTGCAGACCAAGAAGGAGCTCTCTATCTATGACTTATGTGAATACACAGACACACTGACCAAAAGGCTGCTTTTGTCTCTGATTCATTAATTAAGCCTCACCAAAGAACAAGCACGTCACTTTGCCCAGTAACTCAGGTCTGCAAGTTTTATTCTACTCTTAGAAGAAAAAGATTACTAAAAGTAGGGAGACAGGGTGTAAGTTGAACACAAACCCTTTTTAAGAAACAAGATAACTGCATTTGCTTACACTCCCCAAATGGATTTCTATTTACAGCATAATACTCAAGTTTCATTTAATGAATGTGAATTATCAAGAACAAGTTAAATGATGATCAGCATATTCAGTTTGAGAAGACAGGGAAGTATACAGTACATTTCAGAAATATTTTTTGGTAGAATTAAAACAGTTAAGAATGTAAAGGTCTCCTCTCCTCCCCCAAGCTTCCTGAAAAAATATACTGTTCCAAATAATAGCACCTTCAAGTGTTCCATATAACTGATAAGAATTTTGATGAATTGCCTTTGATTATTAAAGGCATAATTTTGCCATATATTACCTCTAATCCTCTAAACCTCACAATAACTCTTCTACATAGGTGTTATTATCTCCATTTAAAATAATAATAACAATAATGCCACTCTCATAGACTTACACAGAGCCTTAGTTTACAGAGCACATTCACATAAAATACTATCTCATCTTTTAATGTGGGACAAGTTGAATGGGCTTGAAACTAGATCCAGGTGAGGGTAAATGGCAACAGAAAATGCCATATTCCCACAGATCCAACACTGTCTTTGAGTGGACTGGGCCTGCCTCTCAACCAGTAGCGTAATAAAGAAGATGTTTCAAGGGGATTACTCAAATACTTATACAACATAATGGAACGATGTAAGATTTTAAAGTCATGGTAATGAACCTATAGAATATAACCAATGAGGTTACAAGTGCATGATGGATAAACTGAGGCACAGAGAAGTACCAGTTTATAACATGGCTGCATGTGAGACTGTGATTGATAATATTCAAATCCCCTCAACGCTAATCTGGAGTTCAGAGGACAGATTTCACCAACTCCACATGTGCCCCAAGCTTCATCCTTCTCTTTGTGCTCAGGAACTAAGCTCTGCAGCCATGATGATGAAAAAGAACCTCTTCCACACGTCTGCGGAATGTAAAAAGAAGTTGACCAGCCCTACTGAGAACTTTCCTTGCAGAGCCGCTTCATTCAATGCACACACACTTTATTTGTGCCAGGAAGAACTTCTGACAAGTCTTTTCTCTGGTCTGGGCTCACCTCCTGGCCACCACGGGACCCTGTACAATATGGTCCTTTGCTAGAATAAGAAGAGTTCACGTAACATTGTGGTAGGGGACTCCTAGTCCACATATGCTGCACTCGGGCTGCTGTGAAGGACAGAGGGAGGGAGGATGGGGGAAGGGAAGTCATTAAATAGTTTTGTCTTCAGAGCCCTATTTCCTGCTTAACTTGCCTGGACTTATCTAAGAAACAGTTCCTCATGTCTTTACCCCTATGCGTCTATCCTCCAAGAATGGTGAACACACCTGCTTTCTGTCTCACCTCCAGACCTTTGCCCCCAAGCTTTTTCTGTGGCGAACTTCAACTCATCCTCCATATTTCAGCTGAGATGTCACCTCACTGAGGAAGCCTCCCTGATCCCCTGCATCCTGGCCAGGGACTTCTACGTCCCACAGACCTGAGCCTATCCTGAGCATCATCTCCATCATAAATAGCTGATTGGTTGACCAGCTAAGCTGCCTGAAGGCAGGGCTGAGTCTTTTTGTCACTGCATACCCAGCCTCTAGCCCAGGGCTGAAGGTACAGTAAGTCTTCACTAAATATGTGTGGGATAACAAACAGGAAACAACTTAATTGTTATTTTGTGGCCAAAACCTAATCTAATTCCCTAGTGATATCAATTAAATTTGGAAAACTAAATAGTAAAACTAAAGAAGTTTTTTCTGATATGAGACCTTTGTAAACATTACTAAAGGTCTCAATATGAGTCTGGATAGCACTCTTCATTTGTCCACCTCTATACCTACATAGTAAAACAACATTTTTAAAATTTTACTTAAAATTAAGAAAGTTAAAAAAGTTGATGTTCATCAATAAATTCAGCTGAGTGATTAACAATGAAATACTACATATGAATTTAGTTTTTTATACACTTATTTACATAATTGTGCCACTTACAAAATTTTTAATGTAAAATAAGGAGTGGTGTGCCTCTTTCTAATTTATCCATGCAATATTTACTTATTTCTGAGTTTCTGCTCTACCAGGGATGTTTTTGAGATATTAAATCAATGTATTTGCATCTCTGACAATCTGAAGTTCCTAGTTTCCCTGTGGCTCTGCCACTCATGGAATCAATGACATTCACATCTTCCCAAACTATCTGGATATTTTCATATAACCTTCCCCTCCTTGGAGGTTCAACACTGACGTTTTGGAGGCAGGAAGGGTGGTAGGGAGCTGGAGATTCCCAGGTCTGTATCAGAGAAAATGCAAGTTTCTCAAAGAAAACCCACATTCTGCCAGGCCTCCCTGCAACGCGGCTTGTGGTGGGAACTAGCACTGGCACTGAGGTGGGGCTGGCCACAGGGCATGCAGCGTGGAGGACGCAGCTGGGGTCCAGGCCCATGAGAGCACACAGAGGTACAGAAAAGATTGGTGAACCCAAAGATACTGGTGGAGAGGAGGAGGCCGCAGAATGCAGGGTCCTCAGAGCTGGGGCTAATGGCAGAGTCAGCAGATCCTAGCACTGCACTCTAACCAGGCAGGAGCAGCCACCCCTCTGGAGGCACCACCCAGAACATCCGGTGACCAGGCTGGTGCCAGGCATCTGAGCAGTGCTCAGCCACCAGAGGCACCCTCCCACCTCCACTTGCCTCCCTTGGTCTAGGAAAGCTTCCTGCAACCAGAGGCCCTGGACAAGAGGAGAGGGAGAGACTGAACACATGTAAGTAATAGCCCTAGAGACTGATTCTTTGAATTAACTGAATACTTGCTCCCACAGAAACTCCTTCAAGCCTGAAAGGGCTGATTACCCTTCACTGGCACTTTTAAGTCTTCCCTACCCAACCTCCTCTCCCACAAGTCAGCAGCAATAAGGATTCCAGACAAATACAAGATCAGTTAGAAGATAACACAACATTTTTTTTTTGCACATATGACCAATGGTGTGTAGATTTCAACCCCCTATACTATCAAGCATCTTTTAGAAAAATTTGGTTAGGCAATCATAACAAATATAAAACTGTATTATTTTTTCATAGGTGAGGTTCTCTAGAAGAAATCAAAACATTGCCAGGAGGATGGTAAATACAGCATAAAGACACTTCACACTAACTCGACAGTATCCCATCTGTAATCCTTTTCCCTCATTCCTTACCAGCTGAAATCCACCTTTCCTCAAGGTCTGGCCCAAGTATTCCTTCTTCTATGGAGCCTTCTCCATCCTCTTTCTCTGAGGTGCCCAGGATTGAATCTGTAGCTCTAAGTTCATGTCTGGGTGTGTATCTTACCTCCCACGTTATCTTTTGCTTTGAATTCTTTGCTCTGCCTCTCACAGGGTCTCATTAAAGGTACAGTGAGTAAGTGAATGAACATTAGCAAGTTATCTTTTGGGAAGCTTCATATTTTAAGCCCCTTGATGACCATGTCATTTGCTCCAAGAGTAAAGTCTCTCTTCAAGTCAAACATTTATCTTTAAGGATCTCTGAATGCTTAACTTATAAGGCCATAACAAATTAACAAAAAGCCAGGTATTTTCCAAACCATGGGGAAAACCATGAATTCGAACCAAGTGAGCTCTTATGGGATTTGTGCATCCCAGCAACAAAAGATCAATGTCAGTGAATTTCTAATGCATTTGGAAGAGCAGTTAAGACAGTGGCAATCCTGTCAGTATCAAAAGAAGGGTACCCGTTATCCAAATGGTTTCTCTTCACATTCATTCAGTAGACTACCATGCAGTGGTATATCCACAATCCAGTGAGTAAAGTTCAGGGCAAGACCTGACTAATTCTGTTAGGTCATCCAACCTAGAAACAGGTTTCAAGATCCCTGCTTCTGGAACATTCACAAACAGCAATGCTGGAGCGTACCCGTGGGGTTTCTGACTGGGTCCTCCGAGCCACCATTAGTAAGAGCTGTTGTTGAAGGGCACTGACTGCAGGGTCCCCGGATGAAGGATCTTGACTCTCAGAAGTTGTGGTACTGGAGGAACTGATCTGCATCTCTCTGAGGAAGGGCAAAACAAAAGCTTCGGTCACCTGGAAGTATGAGAAGTCATCTATTTATTATGTACAAACATGAGGACACTAGGGATCCCCATCACAGGCAGTGGATAAGACTTTACAACCTCACACAAGCGGTTAAGAGTTGAAAATTGTGTATATAAAGCTACCTTCAGGCAGAAGGGGAATCACCTTGCACACATTCAAATTATGCAGGCTATCCCGGTTACAGTTTGCCATAGGGTAGGTATGTAGATGCCTGGTGTTCTAGAAATGATGATCTTAATTTTCTATATATTTAATGGACGGGGAGCTGGTAGCAACAGTTTCTAGCCTCATATTTTGTTAAAATAATAAGCAGTGGGCTGGATAATTCCCAAGACACCAACTAGGCAGAAACAGTGGTCATCTAACACCTCTGCTAGCTCCTCCAACCCCCACACTCTGCATCTCCTCCTCACCACCCCACCCCCCAGCCCACAGCAAAGAAAGTGCACATTTGGTAAAAGAAATGCCTCGAGTAATTAAAAAAGAGGACATTACTGAATTAGTTATCTATATCAAAATAGTTTTATTGTCTTTAATCACATATAGATTGACAGGACTTAAATTAATAGAACTCTTTAAGCAAACTCATGCCTGGCATTTTTCCCTTGGCTCAGAAAGCAAAAACTAGGACGCACTTCACCTGCTTTCCTAGCAGGGTGACCATGCCTTTGAGGAGACGATATTGGCTGCCTTTCCTACAGTCATTTCTAACAGAATTCCTACTAACATAACTCTAATTTTATTCAATTCATCCAAGACCTTGTGCTTCAGAAGAGAGATTAGGTCCCTCCCTAGTCCTAGGGGTAAATCCTGGTCATCCCATGCCCATTATGGTAATGCCATTCACCCCGGCCAGTGTCTGGCTCTGGAATGGGAGTGTAACATTATTCTAAGAGGCCACTGTGTAGCAAAAGGGAGTCAGCTGGGGATAAGGGAGCTCATCAGCAAGTTTTTCTACGTCTTAAAGGTAACAAAAGTAAGAGACCCTCTTCTGCCTGGTGTTTAGATGCTACGTGAGTAAGAAACACTTGGAGCTGCAGCAGCCACACTGTCATCATGAGAGACAAGCTTGAGGACAGGAGCCCTGAGGACAGCAGAGCTGAGAGAAGGAACAAAACTAGTTTCTTGATGACAGCATCGAATCTCTCAATTAACCAGCCTTGCACTGATCATACCTTTGGACTTCTTGTTTTCTGAAATAACACATCTTGTTATTGTTTAACTCATTTTGAATTTGGGTCTCATAGTACTTGTGGCCCAAACCACCTCAAGAATGCAGACGCTACACTAACGTAATTACCTTCTGATTTCTAACCACATTTCATTATAAAGTCTCTGTTTTTGTATCTTTCTTTTTCCTAACTTCCTACTACTAGGAACTATTCATAAGCATATGAATATTTATTCTACAGGAACAATATTTAACATACTTCCACTATTCACACACGTACGCACATAGAAACTTCTCTACATTTTTTAAGACATAATTTATGACTATTTGATGATACATTTAATAAAGGCCTCCTTGTAAAGAACCATTTAGGAAACATCATATGTTAAAGTCAGGGTTTAAGAAATGAATCAGGTGGGATAAGTACATGGAGTCTGAAAACTTAAAAATCCAATCATTCCATGATTTGGATGACTGTTCTATAAAGTGCTTTTGCTTCCTTCTATATTAGTGACGTAATATCTGTAACAACAGAGAAAAAAATGGTTAGATTTATATAGACAATGTTCATTCCAACTTTTCTGCTTTGTATAGAAACCACTGAGTTCTGTAATTCTGTCGTTTCATAGCAAAATACAATAGGATTGAAAGTATTTTGTTAATACAAATTCAGAGAAATCTAAACTCAGCAAATGCCAGAACTTCACTAAAACCCAAAGATTAATCCGACTTCACGGTAGATAAGGTAGGTGATGACTATAAATAGGCAGCAGTGGGATGGAAATGTGTGCTTCTGTGGGAAAATCTAGAAAGTGTATGGCACCCTCTACTGCCAACTGAAATATGCCAGCAATTGACTATTGTGTAAAGGGTAACAAACAGCTGTTACAGCATACAGCCTCTGCCAGTGCCTCCTGCTGGGAAACACAATACAAGAGGAAGTGTCCATGCACCACAGCTTAATTTTAGCATTTTACTTAGCATATTTCTGATTATAAAATAATAATAATAATAAATAACATCATTTTCCTATGCAAGCCATTTAAAAATCCTATGTAAAAATCTAGGGCTCGGTTTTCTTTTCAAAATCTTCTGGATGAGTTCTAGAATTAAACAGAACTAGGCTTGAACTACTGCTTTACTACTTACTATCTGTGCCTATAAGCATGCTGTTTCCTACCTCAAATCTTCACCTATAAAATAGGGAAGATCCCTTCCTCACAGGGATTGTCGTGAGAATTAAATCCAACTAGGTATGTAAAGCACTGAATGGTGCCTCCCATAAAGCAGACACTTAATAACCACATCTAAGCTTTTTACTTCCTTCTATTGATATAGGACTTTGTTTACTCTCATATTAAATAGCAACATGACCCCTATGCTTTTCACATAAATAATGTATCAATCCTAGTTGTCTCTATTAGCCGGAATGGGGGAAGGGTGTCTTGCCCTCAACTCACACCTAATCCTCCTTATTTTACAAAGACAGACTCAAACAGTATGTTAAGATCCCTCTTAATTAAACTCCTTTACACGAGTTGAATATTCTAGACAAGGTACAATGATATGAAGAAAGATCCTCCTCTGAGCTTTATGACTGGGTATGTCCTCATCAGAAAACCTGCACTGTTACGTGTATATGGGCTTCCTGTTAGGCCAGAAGGAGATGATTAAATGCTCTGTCAGCATTGCTCCACTGGAAGAGATGTATATCCCCCTAGTCTGACACAGTTTTCTGGGGTCCTGATGTTATGGTTGTAATCCATGGAACCAGCTTGCCCACTCAAGAACCAAAAAATCTACCATGTCACAAAAATTACTCAGTGGACAGGAATCTTCCTACCAATCCTTGAAGAATTCCTGTCTGTCTTCTTTCACTTGTATCTCAGACTGTCCGCTGCTTAGTCTCCCTTTTTAAGCTATGGACTGTGTGCTGCACAATCATCTAAAAAAATCTCTGTTTTACTAACTTAAGGCCTGAGATTTCCCCCCATGTTAATAGACATAAAGTGAAAGTGCTAAGTTTCAAGAAACACTTCCTCCTCTGCAACAGCAATGGAAATGGAAATATTCCAAACCCGTAGCAACTACATTCTGAACGCCAACAGAGCGATCCTTGCACATCTGGCCTGGATTATCCTGCTCTCTGGTTAATCTCTGGTAAACTAGTTTGGGTCAGGGCTATAGCATAGATAGATTGATTTAACATAGATTGAGCTCAGAGCAATAGCAGAAGTAGTGACTAATGGTGGAAACTACAAAAAGAGCAGCGACTAGAAGGAAATGAAGATGGACCAGGGGCTAGAATCTAGTCTGGGCCAGAATGGTGCACTTCTGCATGGGCACAGGTGGGTATCCAAGTGACGGTGACGATATTCCATCATATGGTACTCCCCAGGTTTTCACTCCCCTAAACTTCTACAAGCAACAAATAGTCAAAAGACATGTGCTGCCTCTACATTTTCCCATTGATGTGTAAAAACATTCCTGAAATTCTTCATCTTCCCCAGATCTCAAAAATTATAGCCCACCAGCCTGAGGGAGAAATCTTCTCTTTTTCTGCCTGTCCTTTCCTGTTTCTCAGGCTGACTCGGGGGACATGGGAACAAGCCACACAGAGGGGGAGCTTAGAAATGAAAGTCATGGCACATGTTCAATATGTGGGATATTTAAATAAAGCAGCACTGTTTTGAAAACTATAATCTGCAATTTAGAATTTTAACAGGGATTCTTGTTTTAAAGTCTGCAAACAACTCTTCTGTTATATGACAGCAAAATTCATCCGTGCATTTGAGAAACAGGGAGCACCAGAGGGGGAGTGAGATAAGGCCTTCCAGCATGGGCTCTGACTGCCACCGTGTGGCGGTCGGGGCTGTGACCACGGGAACAGTAGCCCACTGTGTGGCAGAGCCTCTTCCCAGGGATTCAGAGAAGGTGCCTCAGAGAACAGAAGTCTTTCTAGAGTCAACCTCATAAACCTTCCATCCTTATGACTCTGTGCCCGGATGAACATTTCATCTCTCTCTAACGTGTCTAAAAAAACAAAATAAGCACTACAGTGAAAAGATCAGACAGTAACCACTGAAAAACAAGAGAGAGAGAGCACAGACATTTAGAAGGGCAGAAACTCTTCAAAGGCAAACCTCCAGATAATCATTTGCTTCTTCCTGATCACTTCCACCTCTATGGATCATAGGCACCAAGAACCCCCAAAGTTTTGAAATTTAAAGCAATAAAGACATAACTCTCTATTATGCAAGTCAACAGAGTGAGGCAGCTATACGCATACTCTCAAGTGTTCATAATTAGAGTTGAAAGTTTCAACTTATACTTGAATGGGACACAGACCTGGGCATGGCTAATATTGGGAGAATTCACAGCATGTTACTCTACATTTTGAAGACCTAACTGACTAATTTCAGTGCCCCACATTCTGTCTCAGTTATTCCAAACCAGGGATCACTCTTTCTTCTGACTCATATAAAAAAGAGAGTCTAAAAGAGATTATTATTTTTTGCAACTTTCTGCCTGCTTACCTTCTGTGGGAACCAGGTATATTCATAAGCATTGTGGCTTTCAAGGGCTTCTTTGAGAGTTGACCCTAATAAGTAAGGGAGGTTTTATTGAGATAAGAGTCAGACAGGCTGATAATGTCAACAAAAGAGTAAGAATTCTGAGGAAGCAATAAAGATTAAGCACAGGGCTTCAATCCACCTTTGGAGTACAGCATACAATGGGTTTAGAGATTTCGGACAGCTTTCAAAAATAAACCTAATTTATAATGAGAACAATATTTGCTTTGACAAGTACTACAATGATCCATAAACAAATAAAAGCCAAAAATGAGTGAATCCAGATAAATAAATACATTAGTACCCAATCTATTCCACTTTTTAACTAAAAACAAGTTGTGGTACAAAAATCCCCAATAAAAATCCTGTAAACTAATTTGCCCAAGAATGAGTCTTCCATTCGTGAACTACTAGGCCAACTTTACGAGTAACAGATACTCAAAATGAATGTGTAAGTACTATGTCTTCCTACCAGATTAAACTGAAAAGCAGACAATATGCATTTCATATGCATTTTCATTAGATTGCTTATGACACCAGAAAGCTGGATTAATACTGAAGCATAGTTATATATCTTTCACAGAAGAAAGCTCTGCCATGTGGCTTGGAAGAATTTACAGACAAATGAAACGTAAATCTTTGCTGAACAAAGAGAAACCATCAAGCTTTAATTGCAAGACCTACAGGGGAAATAACAAAAGTCCATTGCACAAAGAACCCTTTTGACACAAAACACAATTCAACTTTCTAGACAGCTTCACCTTCAACTTCCTAGGCAGACAGCCTACTTCAACTTCCATTTGCTAGGCAGACTGGTAACTTAAATTTCTAGGTAGATCAGTTCACTTTAGGCTCTGAGCTATTGAATCGATCCTGTGTTCTGGGTAATGAAGTCATCCTCTGAAAGTTTTTTTAAGTAGCAATTCTAAATGCTGCAATTCAAGCCATAGTTCCCTCATTCTAGTTTCTGGGGAAAGCAGAACTACATTAGATAATGTTACCAAAGGTACCTGCTTTATGGACAGCTATTGTGCTACCGGAAAATGCCGCTTATATTTCTTTGACAGTTATCGAGAAATGTATTGGTTCCCACAAAGACGGTGGGGCCAATGAGGGAAATTTGTTTCCTCTCCTGGTTTCCTCCAGAAATCCCCAAAGAGATATGGAAGGTACATTGCAAACAATTCCCTATTCATACTTGGGGAGTCAGGGATATAAAACTGTCACATGGCAACTAGGCATAACAATGGCGAAGAGCAATGGCTTTCTTGCCAGTAACAAGAATTGGTGGTTTAATAGCCTAGTTGGAGGCACTCCCAGCTACTGAAGTCGCCTGAGAGGGAAAAGGCTGCTTTTCCAATATCTTCCATGTCTGCAAAGCTTAGAAACAGCCCCAACTAGGAATGCTTTTAAGTTCAAAATCAAAGTTTACATTTACTATAGTAGGAAAACGCAAAATTTAATGGCATTAAAAGCCAGGGATATAATATTAAAGCTGCCTACTCTAAAACTGCCATAGAGGCCAAAATGTTGGAACACAACAGGTTGATAGGGAGAATACAAAGTACTTAACCACCTGAAAATCTCATGAAGTGACTGCAAAAAGTGCTAGAGGAAAGGCATCCACGGCCTAAAGTCAGGATCTTCTGCTCTATAAAGTCAGGGTGAACTTAATCACCGTCCAACTGCCTTGTTTAAAGATAATAACAGCAGCTAACATTTACTCAGTGTCCTCTCTGGCAGGTACTATCCTAAGCACTATATATACTATTATAGCTAACTTTTAAAGCCACCAAATGGGCTGGCCCGGTGGGATAGTGGTTAAGTTCACACACTCCACTTCTGCGGCCTGGGGTTCACAGGTTCGGATCCTGGGCACGGATCCATGCACCGCTTATCAAGCCATGCTGTGGCAGGGTTCCTCCATATAAAGTAGAGGAAGATGGGCACAGATATTAGCCCAGGGCTAATCTTCCTCAGCAAAAAGAGGAGGATTGGCAACAGATGTTAGCTCAGGGCTAATCTTCCTCACAAAATAAATAAAGTAAACAAAAAGTAAAGGCACTCGGTGAATTAACTACTAGCGTCATTTCTGTTTATGGATTAGAAAACTGATGCTTAAGATGGTTAAGCAAGCTGCTCAATGTCAAACAAAAAGTTACAGTTAGTACTGGAATTGGAACCTGGTCCAGCCTAAGACTAAAACTCGTGTTTATGCTGCAAGATGCGAAACCTCTGATTTCAGAGAAATATGGTTCCCGATGTCACATTTTCCATCACAGTCACCTCTCCTATGGACAGAGAGAATTATTTCCCCTGAATGAATGGAACACAGGACGAGAAAATCTAATTTGAGTCTCAACCTCTGATTTCTATGTAGAGTGGTTTAAAGAGAGTCATTTTCAGGGTTTTCTTTTTCCTCCATTTTCCGACTTATAAAAGGAGAAGATAACATTCTGTATTCAAATATGTTGACCAGGCAAACTGCTAGTCCTTCTGGATCTTGCCCCCCACCCCTCACAAGGTGAGGGAGTTATTTGTTGATGTTGTTTTGATGATCCTACACCCATCGGGTCACATCTCTCTGCAAATAGGTCTAATTACTCCTGCTGCAAATAGAAGAAAGCATGAATTCCCAACCAGGCTTCATGGTCCCCAGGGCCTGACTCCTCTCCACCTGTTCAGCTTCTCACCTGCTATCCCTATATGCCCAGCTGGACTCTGCACTGTCCAGAACTCCAACTGGGCTATCTTTGTCATTTCCAAGGGTCAATTTGATTCAATTCAATATTTATTGAACATCTATCTACAGAGGACTAAGTGAGGGCTATAAAGGCGTGCTAGTCATGGTCACTTTTCCTTAGACAAACACAATCCAGAAGAAGAGATGGGAGTCCTGCACAAATAAATGAAGCACCAAGGAGAACGTGATAAGCAGTCTTCTGATAGCAACATGGAAGGATGGAGTTATTTTCATGGTGGGGATTGATAAGGAGAGAAGTATAAAAGAGGCAGATTGCAATTTCTGCTTTGAAAGATGAAAATTCCAAAAGGTGGAAACGAGTGGAGAAGGGCATTCGAGGCAAAGAAGAGCAGAGGTTTGTGAGGAACAGCTGAAGGTCAGCTAGTGTGGGTCTCACGGAGCGGGGAGGTGAGGGATAGGGCTATAACAGGGGTCTGGAGCAGCAGCTCACTGCGTACTTGCTCAGGCGGTGGGGACCACATGAGGGCGTACCAATATCGCAGGTGTTAGTAAGAAGGGCTGCTCAACAGGGGAGCTCAGAGTGAAGACCCAGGTTCAGAGCAGGACTTGACAACTGGCAGCCCACAGGCCACAGCCAACTACACACATGTCATCTGTGCTCCATGGTATCTCAAAAAAATTAAAACTGACATTACACAAACTAGATTTTTACAAATACCTGTGATTTCCAGCTCCAGGTGGAACAAAACGAAAAATCCGGTCACCCTAGGCTTCTTGAGCTTCAGTAAACTGAAAATAAGTAGCAGCAACCCTCTGTAGACAGGATAAATGCCCTCAATGTACTGCAGTAGCCACCCCTCCAGTCATTTGCACTGGGCCCGCTTCACCTATTTATATTACCTGCCTGGGCACCAGGAACTCTGAGCTTGCGGCCCCTGCTCCGGGCAGGGGAAAGGGGGGGAGATTTAAGTGTCCACTGGCCACTTACTAGCTACTGAGGTTGAGCGTGTTTCTTAATCAGTCTTAGTATCTTTCTCTGTAAAATGGAGCTAATATCACCTCCCTCAGTTTTGTCATGCAGATGAAATCAGATAATTTAATACTTAGCACAGTGCTTAGCACATAATACATATTTAATAAGTGGTGGCTGCTACTACCAGAATGATTATAGGAAAACGCTTCCTTCAGGGCCAGGAAATGCCATAATGTGGCTTCCCACAGAAAGACTCGAGGCACACTGGAACACAGGTGTCAGACGTGAGTGACCTGGCCCTCCAGTTTGCAAAATCCTGACCTGCTGGCATTGCACTCAATCAGCTGCATTCTGTTCTCATGTCACTTTTTATGTCAGAGATAGAGATGACACTCTCCTCCATACACACACAAACACACACACATACAGAGGTATGTTAATGCAGGGACTAAAATATTTCAATTGAACCAGCTTTCTTGCTTTTATCCTATTTTACAACAATTTTTCTTTCATACAACCAATTCAAAGATAGCCAAATCATCATCACATCATGAGCGTCCACGAAAGCCAAGGCTTATTACAAATCCAAAGAAATTAGCTTCCCATGAATGGGAGGCATAGCTTTCAACATCTCTGAGTCTGGGGAGGAGTTTGAGACTGTTGGAGTATCCACCATAAGCCTGTCAGACAGCAATTTAAATCCAGATCATCTGACTCTACAGAGGATGAAGCCATTTTTCCTATGTATGAATTAAACAGATGGCAGCCCTTTAACTGCTTTTCCAGAACTGCCTAGAGAACAGCTTCAATGCTATTATTTTGCTAAGCGAAGCGACCAGAGTTTTGTGCTCACGCATCAAACAGGAAGCACTGTACATCTCCTATGCCCAAATGGGCCAGTGAATTGCCATAAAAACCCATAACAAAGCCCTCTCTAAAAGACTAACTTATTTCAAAGAGTAGACAGTGTAGAGAATATATATATTCTCAAATAATAGTCTATACATATAATAGTAAACATGTATACTATTTTATTTTATCTTTGAAGCACAAGAAAGAGAAGATATGCATGGCAACATGTCATTCTTTCCTAGAACTCTTAAGACTTAAGACTGTCAAATTATCTTGGGGAAAGAGTAGGTGATCAGACTTAGAACTGGCATGTGAGACTGGTGGACCAAGACCTTGTCTATCAGAATGTTCACATACAAGAAATGCTAGAGACAACTAGGGACATTACATAGTTTTTCTTTAAGGGGAAAGTTGTTTTTACAAAACTTGATCATCTTTCTCTTTAAAGAAGCTCAGTAATTAATTCAATTGCCATATTACCAAAAACAGAGAGTCTTCAGGGGTCATCTGTTGATTTTTGCTGCCCAGCATCCATCTACCCTACTCTAAATTTCCCTCTGAAGAGCCACCTCCATACATTCTCAGAGGGACCCTACAATTCCTGCTGTGTGTATGAACATAGATCCAAGCCAAGGTCTTGCCTTAGTGACGGGGCTCAGGGTACGTGGCCAGTCAGAACCAGTCAGACACAATGAGATATATTGGGATTTATGGAAAAGAAGCACACTGTCCCTGCTGGACTGGAATGAGAGAAGACATAAGGTTTGGGGCTACTACAGCCATCTTTTTACCACCAAGGTGAGGTATTGGAAAGTGGTGTCAAAACAGAGGAACAGGAGAATGATGGAGAAAGAGAAACCACACCCTTGAAGACATCTACCCAAGACGTCTCTATTATATGACCCCAAAATTCCCACTCTGATGAAGCCTGTTTGACTTGGACTGCTCTCACGTGTAACAGAAAGGGGTCTAACGGTTCTATTTACATGAAAAGGCAGTGCCAGGAAAGGAATGATATTCTGAGACTCTCTACTAAGCCACATGGCTTCACAAGAAAGCTCCGCTAAACACATTCAGAATCCCCCAACACTCCAGCCGTGCTATAACTTAACCTCACCAAGAGCGCTTTCACTATGAGTAAACGCATCATGAAAAACTGAAGCCCAGGCAGCTCTGGAAATGGGGGGCAGGTTAAAAAGAAAAGAGCTCTAATATGGCAAGGAATGCAGGGAAAATGAAAGAAAGTAGGAGTTGGAGGACATTTAATAAAGAGAGAGAAATTAAGGGGAGGAAGTGAGTTAATGGGCAGCTGAGGCATGGTCTAAGAAAGTGGGGCTTGTTGAAAACCCTATAGGCCCTCTCTCTAATTCTTACCTGCACACTGTATACTTTTAGTTTTTTAAGGCTCTGGACATGTGGCCTTATTCTAATTGGCATTACCAGCAAATGCAGTCGAAGTACTTACCCAGGAGAAAAGTGAAGCACATTTATCCAGAAAAATAAAAATTTTAAAGTCTTGTAACTTTATTTTGGGATAAAATAAGTTTATATGGTTCTAAATTTAGTTTAAAAACACTATAGCTTTCAACCAAGGATTTCAGAATAATATGACAGCTTTCAAAGCTGTGTTCTTGTGTAATTAAACATTCTGTCTGAGAAGGCTGCCATCTTAGATGACTAAATTCATGAAACCATTGTAACAGAACGTCCTGGAGGCTGAAGCTAAGATGTGGATGGCAAACCTCCCTCACCTCTCGGGTCTCCATTTGCATAGGGACTTTGCATGCTTTTTGGCTAGAAAAGGAGAATTTTGTTTTCTGTCTGTTTTGATTGGTACAAGGGTCCCTGAGGGAGACAGAGGAAGAGTGGAAGCATGTCGGCAATGAAGAATAGGACTGTTCCCCACAGGAGTGACTTTGGACATAAGCAGGCTGTTTCAGGGTCAGGGCCCAGCTGGGATTATGTGGCCAGGGAGAGCCATCACCTGCAGTACCCGTCAGATCTACCAGAAAGGCTGACGTTAGCATTCTTAGGCAGGCCAGAAGTGGCAGTGGCTGCCACAAGAGAACACCCTAAAAGGCTGGCACACAACAGAGTTCCACCTGGGGGCCAGACTGCAAAGACAAGGACAGTCTTTATTCCAGGCACGAGGGAGGCTTCCCCTTGAATTTCCCATACACACCTGGTAAGGAAACTTTGACCTTGGGAAGGAACACTGAATCACAGGATCTGTAATTGAGATTCCTATAACTCCTTTTACACTCTCCAGGCACGAAGCCTAAGGCATTCCAGTCACACCACAAAAGTCTCCCATAAATCCTCAAATATACATACAATTCTAAAGAAATGGACATGAAAAATGCACTTCCACACTTAGAGCAAGCAACTGAGGCATGCTCATATGAATTATCCTTAAAGAATCCTGAAGTCCAGGATGAATGATAAATTCGGTCTGCCACTAATAAGATTGACAGCTTGCCCAATGCCACCATTAATCCGTGTATGTTCCGGATATGCAGGCTCATTTAATACCAACTTAATTAACATAATTAAGAAAGTTATTCAACACATTCTGAAGGAAAATAGAAAAGATGTTTAGCCTATCTATCTACAAAAGCTTGCCTTCATTAGTGCAGACAAGAACTAACTACATTTCTAGTCCATTCCTTGGGACAAATTTAATAACATGTTCTCAAGCTACATCAACATCTTTCCTGAAGGGAACATTATTGTTTACACAGGTTCCTATCTATTTATACCTACATGGTATATTCATTTTTGGAAGTGGCTACTATGAAAATGGTTCCATTTATTTTTGATTACTCTACAAGGTCAGATTTTCTTTTTCTTTCACACAAAACCCACATGCTTTGACACCTACAAGCGGATTAACACATTCATTCTACACCAGGATCCCCACTTCATTTACAATCAGAGTAAGCTGCATGTCCCCCAGCAAAGCTACAGCTCCCAAACCCGAAAACAGAGCTCCCTCCACTTACCGAGCATGAGAGAAACCATCATAATTTGACGGCTGATGCTGTAAAGGGCCTTCTTTCTGATTTCCAGACTTTAAATAACAGGATCTAATTTCCCCTACAACATCACAAAATTTCAGCAAAAATATTACACAACTATTTCTATATGATCATTTCAGCTTATACTTTTTTCAAGACAGAGGGAACTCATTTTGTACTGTTTTAATAATAATCCTTGGTAATCTAGGTCCATTCTTTATATTTCTCCACAGAATGTGTAACTTAACTAAGAAAATCTTCTTGACATACCTTCTGATAATATGCTTAGACAAGCTTGACTCAGTTACTTATTACTTAATTGCTTTTGATCAATTAATTTGTGCCACCTCAATTCACTTTCATATATTCTCTTCAATTCATTTTTTGGTGTATTCTCATCATGTGTCAGTACGATATGCGTATTCTGTAACTGGGTGTTCTTTTGTATCTTGTCCAGAAAGAGGTTTGTTAAGCACATAGTTTTGATTGGTGGACCACATGAGACCATCCCCACCTCTGAATTTGCAGATGAGCAGTGGCATAGCACACTGACTGGTTTGTCAGCCCGGTAATGAGGAAAAGCAAGAGGTGGAATTAATTTGCAGAATTAAATTAGCCTGCTAAAGAGGTTCAGGGTATTGAGGTGTGAAAATCAGTTCACTCTGTAAATGCAAATGGTCTCTCCCCAGAAGCGTTTTTGGGAGTACCTTCTTCAGGTGACACAGGAACATAATTAACCTTGTTTGTTGTGAGCAGCTGGAATGTAGACGGGAGACTGGACCTCAACTTGAAGGTTCCTCCCACCAAGAGAAACATTAGCAATGACAACCGAAGCCCCTCTGGAGGCTTTGATGTAAGTGCTAATGTCGTTCTTCATAATGTAAGTCTCTGTGTATTTCTGCAGATGCAAAAGCCCTTCAAACCAGAAACTATGGATCTATAGATAGGGCAATCATATAATTTATGATCCAAACGAGGATCCTTTTAAGAGTAAAACAACAAGCATTAATTGATCTGCAAGGGATTTAAGCCAAGACCCATTCTCGAAAAACTAGGACATATATCCCTTATCTACAGAACTTTGAACTTGCCACTTAATGATTCTTTCTCTCTCTCTCTTTCTTTCTACTATTTTAAATCCTTTTTATAACAAGGCACTAAAAAAATATATCAAGGTCAGATTTTCAACATATATCCAATAAATATTTACTAGGTGCTGGGCATCGCCTTCCTGAAATTTACAATTGCAAAGGGGAAAATGAAAATGTCATTAACCAAATTATTATAAGTCAATAAGTAATTAGAAGCTATAATAGTATTGAAGAAGGAAAAAGACAGAGTGTTAAGAGAGCAAAAAGCAGAGGACCTGATTAAGTCTTGGGAGTCTAAGAAAAGTTTTCCTAACTTAGAATTGAGATCTGAAGGATAAATAGCACACTGTGGGCACAGGGACATGGCACGTGCAAAGACCCTGAGGCAAGAGGGAGCACACTGTTCTAAGAACACTATATGTGAGCAATCGTAGGACTAAGTCTTCCTGTTCCAAAGTCTAGTACTTGTGCTAAGAGACCACATGGGACCCTGAGAAAGCTGCCAGCTTTACCCCTTCTTCCTCATTAGTAAAGAGTTCTCAAGACTTACCATGTTCATCAATGAAGACATGCATAGCATCCACAGAGATCTCATCTTGCACAGATGTTTCTGGCCCACTGATGACTTGCAAGACAGAACTATCTTGTTGGGAAGTTACTCTGTAGATTATTTGTCTTTGTCTATTGCCCTGGAAACTTAACATATATAAAAGTTTCAAAAACTATTAGGAACTCCTCCTTATCCTTAACAAAGTATTAAAAGAAGCAGCCAGTAAATGAGGCTGTCTCACGCCTTGCACAAAGGTGATGCTAAGGAAGTAAGCCATCCTTACAGGGTCGTGATCCTGGCAGGCTCAGTGAGCACAGGGCTGGTGCCGGTATGATCTTGACTTTGTACGTCTGGTTTTCCTTGCTTGGAATTGCATCCACTGGGCTTTTCACTTTCTAGGATTTCCTCTTTTTTCTCCTGGGAGCAGTTATCTGAAAAACATCACTTTATGTGTTAATACAAAATTAAATAAGAAATTAATGTGAAAGCACTTGGAAATAAGTTACCAAAACTGAAACAAGAATGGATAGAAAATATAAATCGCTCCTATGAATTCAGAATGCATTTAAATAAATTTTCCTTTTACTAATTATGAAAGTACTTAAATATATTTGAAAACCAGAGATGCGTATATGTTGGAGACATGTTATTTAGACATCTACAAACACCATCTACCTCATGTACCAATTCAGGGACGCCTTTGAAATAACTCCAGTGACCACTGACTTATCCAGTTGCAATCACCCATTTAGATTAGTTAGGCCTGAAAGGTCCATAACTCATAAATAGACAGCATCAGGTGAAAAAAAAAATTACATAAACAAACCTGGCTATTTTGGAACAAAGTCCCCTTTACCATTTTAAAATCTTATCAATCTTTCCTTCCCACTCATTCTCCAAATCTAAATTTTCATGCTCAAGTAGAATTGGTCCCTTCATAAAGTAGATACTTGTAAAGTAGAGCTGACTTTGAACCCCATGTCTGGTGCTGTGGAGGACACAGTGAGATACTACACCTGCTTTACCCTGAGAATATGTTGAGGGGCATGAGAATGCCAAGATCAATAGGTACAGATTGGTTTTTTTGAGTTTTTAGAATCCTCTTTAAATAAAGGACGAAAACAAGACTCTTAGCGTACACCATTATACAAAATGGAATCTGCCCTTGAGGGCAAGCCCTTCCTTGTCTGAGGACACACCCCAACAGTCACCTTCAAGGTCACAATGACCACTGTATTCCCAAGACCAAAGACACCAACAGCTATCTTTTGAGTAAATTTTTGCCTGAGAGAAGAGCACTACTGAGTAGTTTGAACCTATAGGCTCTTTCAAGACATGCCATTGGGAAAGTCCACTCAGATCTGCCCAGGCCCTCAGAAAGTAACATTATGTTAGCTTCCCTGGGGTATAAATATATCGTTATGTATATGACAACATTTTTCATCCTTAGACTTCAAGTATTTAGAGAAACATTGCTGGCTTCTATGTGAGTCCTGAAGATAAACATTCCCAGCACATCTGTGAAACTACTGTTAAAATTTTTTTGGTATAAAATGTTTGCATTTCATGTGACAGCTTGTCAAGATAGAACTTTTCACAGTTTTTAAGAAACACATTTGTGAGAAAGTGCTATCATAATAAGTAGCTTTAGCCAGTGATCATATCACATAAAAAATTGCAGAAAGGCACATTTAGACAGCTCTACCCCTTCACACTACATGTATTTGGAATCATTTGTTCACATCTCTATCACATCTTAGTGTCTCCTTCTCTTAAATGGGCACATTGCATACGCCAACAATATGGACTATTTTTTTCCCTTTTTCCCTTTAAAAAAAACACATTTTTAGGAATTTTCTTTTTATAAAAACAGCACACATTAATTGTATATAATTTAAGACTAGAGAAAAGAAAAAATCTTAAATCACTCTAACCCCACCATACTGATACAGGAGTCAATTTGATACATATCACATCAGTCTTTTTTTCTAGGCGTACACATATTGTTTTTTTACAAAAATTAAACTATAATACAGATGTTATTTTATAACTTTTATATTTATCTTAAAGTATTATAAATATTTAATGACATTAGATATTCTTCTACCGCATCCAAAAATGGTAGTTATATAATATTACATTGACACAGTATAATTTTATTGAATTACACCCCTATTGTTGTAAATTTAGGTTGTTTCAATTTTTCTATACTATAGATAATTCTTCAATAAGCATCTCTATATACATTGGTAATTATTTTCTTAGAAATTCTAGAAGAGATTGAATATACAAATGGCCAATGGCCAGACAATATATATATAAAAATAGAACTCTGACTCACAGTCTACAGCAACCAGCCCAGGAAACCAACCCATTATCTACAGTAACCAGTCCAGGAAGCCAATATACTATGTACAACTCAGACTTACAGGAAGTTAGACTACTATTTCTGGCAAGCCGTCCAAGAAACTGAAAAATAACCCCCATAACAATCAGCTCCAAATGGCCAGGACTTGATTAATAACTGACAGCTTCCCTAATTTTTGTCCCTGCTTCCAACCAGAGAAACCCAACCAACCAGGGAAAGTCAATACGCTCCCCTAACTGATCACATTGGATGCTCTAGCCAGCCCGCCTCCAGCTTCCCCAGGCCAGCAGCCTCCAATCATACCTAAAGCCTTCCTTTCCTCCACTACAAAGCTTTCCCACTCCTCTGCCTGCATTTCAATCTCTGCCAAAACACAGTGACGGTGGTTGACTCCCTCACTATAGTAAGCTCTGAATCATAGCCTTTGCTTCTTCTCATTTGAGTGGTCTTCGTTTATTTCCATAAATAAAATAAAGCTGTATCAAAACAAAACAAAAACATGGTTTTAAAAGCTTTTGATAAGTGTGTGGTTTTCCATAGCCTTGAACTTTAGGATATCCCCAAGGCCTGAAGATAATAAAAGCCCTTTGTGGAGATGAGCTGGGTTGGAAACAACGGTGCCACAGAGAGAAACTGGTAAATCACCTTTCTTCGTACAGTGTGGTCCAAGTTCAAGCATTGTTTCTCTATGAAGCAGGAGAAAGATTAGGGCACATTCTCTAGGCTGCTAATATCATTAAATACCATCATGTTGTTTTATAAATACCTCCCAAAATGGGTTTTTGGATTATGATAAATAACAAATTAATATTTAGTGATGGAGCATGAAGATATTCCATTTCCAAAAATATAAGGTATCACTGAAAAACCATCTAATTTGCCACCTTTGGCATTGACTGCCTTCCAGGAACTAAAAGACTTATTGTCCTTCTCTTTCATCCTTCAGTTAAAAACCTCTGTCCTTTCCTGGCATAGACATACAATCCACTCCAACTCCTCTCTCCTTGCTGTGCCTGCAAGTTCCCGACAACCAAGCCGCTCCTTTCCACAGAAAACCTCACAGCATCTATATCTCTTTGCACGTCCCCTAGATTCCCAACTCAGCGTTGTTCTGATTGAACGTGGCTGGCTGAAAAATTCAAGAAGAGCAAAATCTTAAGTAGATAAACCAAATAAACCTTACATTTTGCCTGAGGGGAAAATCAGAATAAAAGGCTGAAAAGGATCACGTAGCAAGACTTTTT
Organism: Ceratotherium simum simum; assembly: GCF_057802395.1. Lineage (NCBI taxonomy): Eukaryota > Metazoa > Chordata > Mammalia > Perissodactyla > Rhinocerotidae > Ceratotherium > Ceratotherium simum. The sequence goes on along the minus strand of NC_141905.1, from coordinate 18,361,369 downwards.
ACATAGTTTCCTAATTGAATCCTCATAATAAATCCATAACATATTACAATTCCTGCTTTATTGAAGAAATTATGACTCAGATAGATTTGGTAAGTTGCCCAAGCTCACCCAGCTGGTACTACAAAACCAAAATTTGGCCCTAGGCTATCAAGTTCCAAAGCCAGTGTTCCACCTACCACGCACATGGCTTCTAGGCAAGACACACGTGTCGTCTGGACCAGCAAGATAGACAGCAGCCACATGTGGCTATTTAAATGAATTAAAATTCAGCAAAATTAAAAATTCAGCTTCTCAGCTGCACAATCCTCATTCCAAGTATTTAATAGCTACATGTGGCTAGTGGCTACTGTATTGGACAGCAGTTATGGGATATTTCTATCACTGCAGAAAGTTCTGTTGGACAATGCCGATCTAAATGTATGAATCTTTATATTAAATAAACGATAAACACCCAAATCTTATATCAGAAAGATTTTCATCTCAAAGTAACCAATGCTTTCTTGTACTGCTTATGTTTGTTAAAAAGTTTAACTAAATCTTTCCTGTTCTTATTAACACCAAATGCAAAATCTTAAATATACAGACATAGTAAAATGGAGAACACACTAACTTGACATAATTTAAATATTCAAACTTAATGAATTTTTAAGCAACAGTGGACCAATCAGCATGCACAGCAATCCCTTTGGCAGAGCACCAGAAAGACAAAAGAAACAACAGCAAATTGCCAGGAGCGGCCAACATGGAGCCAGAGGGGCCCCCTGGCTGTCCCAGAGAGGGGAGAACGGCCAGTAGCAAAGGGACAGGCAGTCCAGCATAAAGAAATGCTACAACCTACAGCAATGAGGTATCATTTACCAGTGAGGAAACTGAGGCCCAGAGACATCAAGTAACTTGAAAATAAATGAATCTTATAGGGAGACAGGAAATATAGTTTATTTTTTATGAGCATGGACTCGGAAGCAAGACTGCCTGGGATCAAAGCTCAGTTCTAGTACCTCCCACACTTACCAGACTAACTTGGGGAAGTTAGTGAAAATCTCCGAGCCTCATCTGCAAAAAGGAATGATAATAGTGCCCATAACACAAGGTTATATGAGGAGTAAGTGAGTTAACAGGAGAGTAACTGTATAATTTATTGTTCAAACTGGGAACACTGTTGAGAGTGAAAGGTGGTGCTATTAATAATTATGTTGGCAAAACAAGTGTAAATGAGGTCCCTCTCGGGCAAACCACAACGTATGGTCACTCTTGTTTATACATGTAAAGTGCTCAGGACAGTGTCTGACATAAATTAAGAGCCGTGTAAGTGTTTGTCACAATTATGTTTACAACTTGTGATAATTAGGGAATTCTGCAAACAGGATTTTATAGTGGAATTCAACAGAAAAGTGGATTCACTTAACAGAAATTTGGTTTATGATCAGCTTTTCCAGAATGGATCTATTCTATAAAGAAAGAGATATCTATTGTGAGTTCTTGTCTCATGGTAAAATATAATTGCTTATTTGCTTGAAAATAAATATTCTTGCCTTCTAGGGAAGCCAAACATTCATTACTATGCCTTAAATTTCCTGGTGGAGTAAGCCAATTTTGATATATGCTCATCACATAGTTTAGTACTGGCACATTCGGGAAATATCAATGACAATGCCAAGCAGCAAATAATTCCCTAATAGTTGTCCCACTATGTGCAAAATCAAATCACAGAAGGCAAATAACAAAGAGATGTATTGCTGTCTTTGTATCATCAGGACAGAACTGATGGGAATCATACCTCCAAGAAGCCCACTTTCTCTGTTCTGCTCTGCTGAGCCATTCCTTTGGCTTGATGCCACCACCTTGGAAGTATTAATTGATTCTAACAGGGAGACAAATTCCAAGAAGTTGGATTCGTTTGGTATTTGTCCTTCCTTAGCCTCTAGGTCAGATTTGGAAGTTGGTATTGTTTTCTCTTTATCGTTGGTAATTTCTGCGGAACTTTTGCACAAGAAGACGTCTGTGCCACTATCCACACTGAGGACACGGGCATGTCTCTTTTCATGGCTGGTTTTACAAGATGAGGGGTCAAGGTTAGCCTGGCCTTCCTTTCCTGCTTCAGACTCGAAGACCATGTTAGGTGTGAGCGGGGGGCTTGTTTCACAGTGGTCTCTTAGGGAAGGACTGTAGTCCTTGGTGGCATTTCCCCCCTCCCCAGATTCATAGCCAGAGCACTGATTGGAGGATGCCTCCACCATCAATCTCTCTGGAGTCCTTTCACTTCCATTGTCTTCGGGACAAATAACATCTCCTCTTCCATCTTCAGACAGCTCGAGCATGATGACAGGAATTCTCATCTGCTCGACGTTTGGAGGACTGGCCACCCCTGGGGTAGCCGGCTCATCAGACTTTAAACCAGTTCTCTCAGTGCTAATCACCTTCAGGTGGAGTGAGCTTTCCAAGTCCGTCGTGGAGTTCTGGGTACTGCTCATGGTGATGACAATTTTAATGGGTTCATGCAGACTCAGTGGATCTCCAGGTTGAGAAGTATCAATAAGAGTAACAGCTACCTCACTATCTGAGTAGTCCACTTCCTGGTTCAAGGGCGGGTCCACCTGCCAGGAAGCATCCACCGGTTTGTGCACAGGTTTGGCAATTACGGTGTTACACTGAGGGCAGCTACTGCTCAGGCTGTCCTGGGGCGACTTGCTCCGCAACTGTTCCCTCATGGAGCCCTGGGCATAATTCACAGGTTCTGGAATCAGGACTGAATTCTCACTCCCCCAAGGCTGGAAAGAAACGTCTGTTTCTAGTAAGTCATACTGAGACAGAGACAGGTGTGGCAACTTCTTCAAGGCTACTTTATCCACTAAGCCGCCCTCGGATCTGTGGCGGAAAGGGGGCTGCCCCTTGCCTCGCCTTTCCTTCCCTTTATCATTGATGAGAGTTTCTGCCACAACTGGTTTCAATGGCATTGCTGATGTGGTCATGGTTTCTAGCATGTACCCTTTAGAAGCAGGTAAGTTTTCCGTTTTGATACCAGGTGAGGTAGATGACACCGGTGCTACAGGTTGGTCTTCTGATAGAACGACACCTGAAATAAACAGGACAGCAATTTTATTAGCATCCAAAATGGATGAATGATGTCCCAGAACAAGACCTAATAATAACAAAACTAAAACTAGCACCAGCAACAAACGTGATTAGACTCTTGTTTTTAAAATATCACCTCCACTGTGAAATTGTTCTTGAAATCTCTATACTTAAAATAATAATTCAGACTCTTAGCTTTTGCTGTTTTGTGGTGTTGGGAGGCAGAATGGTATGGTTTAAACAACATATTTGGGCCTTGCAGTCAGAAAGGTTCTGGCTCTGCTCTTCACTAGCTATGTCACCTTGGGCAAGTCAGTTAATCCCTCTAAACCACAATTTCTCAACTGTGGCACTACCAACATTTTGGACCAGATAATTCTTTCCTGTGGGGGCTGTCCTGTGCATTGTAGGATGTTTAGCAGCATCCCTGGCCTCTACCCACTCGATGGCAGTAGAACTTTGCACTCAGTCATGACAATAAAAAAATGCCTTCAGACATTGTCAAATGTCTCCTGGGGAGGAACACCCCCCCCCCCCAGTTGAGAACCACTGCTCTAATCCTCAACCACCTTATGAGTAAAATGGAGATAATCATACCAACCTCTTAAGGTTGCCATGAGGATCTCTAAGGATGGACACAGAAAGCACTAGCCCAAGGACTGTCAATGGGCTTGTTGGCACCTTGACCCAGGGACAACAATAACCTCACACTTCTGATGATTCATATATTTTCAAAACATTTTAAATTGCATCTGCAAATAATATTTACTTATGATGAGGGCTGATAGTGAGCTCTGTCCTTCTCCCTGCTTCCCTATACCTATTAATGACACTACCATTCCCTAAGCTTCTTGAGCTAGAAACTTTGGGGTCATCTTTTGGTTTTTTGTTCTCTCCTAGCCTTATGGTCATTCAATCAATAAGTGCCTTCAGTCTTCCCTTCACTTCTATCATGAAGAGTATTCTCTGGTGGCACAAGGGGTGCATTATCCCAGGTTCTGCAAAGCCACAGGAAAAACAGAATAAGCAACTTCTCACTCACTCAAATATTAGAGGAAAAAAATAAATAATACAACTCTTGAGATAACATAAAATACTACCTTATTATCAAAACAAATGGGCATATTATGAAAAAGAATGAAAAAAAATTTATGACATAACATGTATTAATTAACCCTTGCCGTAGGCTGATTCAGCCTATGACCCTCAGGTCTCAGGAGGCAGGGGCCTGGAGCAAGCAGGAGTGTATATTCATTCTCTCCTGCCTTCGGGGGCACTTTGGTAGATAGAATTGAGAGACCCTGCTCTACACTGCCGTAGTCAAAAGACCTTCTTTGACTCTAGTGCAAATTTTGGGCATAACTCTCCCACCTGGAATGTTCTTTCTCTTCACCCACTGAAGACTCCATTCAAGGCCTTATTCATATCCCTCCTTCAACATGTAACTTCCCATGATCACCTAAACCCAAAATAAACTCTCTTCTTCTGAACTCTTTAAGCATTTAATGTCTGTAAAACTAAACTTCACTTACCATATACTTAAACTGTAGTTTTATTTATGTACATATAAATTATCTTCCCAATTGGACTGTACACTTCTAGAAAAACAACTATATTTTATACTCAATGAATCCTCCAAAGAAATCAGCACATTATCTTATCCATGCTCAAGAATGTTGGTTGATGACGATCATGAATATTTTACCTTTGTAACAACCCTATGCAGGTTATCCTACAATGCAGGGTAGATACCTTTACATGGAAACAGAAGAATAGAAGGGTCAAGAAATTTGTCCAAGGTCACCAAGCTACTGATGAAACTGAGACTAGAGCCAGGTTTTCTGAGTCCTCGTCTGACCCTCATCTACTTTCTCACATCACCTCTGCATATCTGTGTATGACTGCTCTACTTTTTGTCATTCAGATCCCAACTTGAATATTTTCTTGTCAGAGAGGCATTCCACGACCACCCAATGTAAAGTGTGCTTGTCAAAAATTAATAAAAATAGTTCAGGAAAAATCCAAATCGCCAGGCAGAGCCTAAGGAAAGGGCTCTTGGGTTGGACCTATAAAACACATTCATAATGCACTTTTATTGTTTCATTACCTCCCACATCACACAATCGTGATTGTACAGGTTAGCAGAAACCAGGACCATTTCCCGGCATACAAGATGAGAGGGAAGAGCACTCCAAGTTAGAAAAAAAACAAAAGATATTTAATGCAAAGACCCTGTGGTGGGAGCTCACTTGGCATGTCTGAGCAACAGAAAGAAAGTCTGTGAAGCTGGAGCAGACGAGCAAAGGGAGTGTGAAAGGAAGAGAGATCGGTAAGGCAGGCAGGGTCCCAAATATATCAGGCTTTATAAGCCAAAGAGTTGGACTTTTTGTTAAGAATAATGTGAACCCAATAGAAGTTTTCAATGAGCGGGGAGAGCACATGATCTGAATTAGGTTTTTAAAAATAACTCTGCCTACTGCACGAGGGATAGACTGTAGTGAAGTGCGACAAGAATGGAAGAAGGGAGCCCAGTGAGGAGGCTACTGCAGTTGAGAAATAGCAGTGTCTTAGACTAGGGTGGTAGTGGTGGACACGGAGAGAAACAGATAAATTTGAGATATGCTTTGGAATAGAGCTGACAGGATTTGCTGGTGGATTGAACCTGAGGGTAGTAAGGGAAAGAGCAACCAAGGAAAACTCTTTGATTCTGGAGCTTTGGCAACTGGATTGGTGGGGGGACTGTTTACTGATAAAGAGAAAACTAGAGGAGGTACAGATTTAGCGAAGTCAATTGAGAAATCTCCGTGGGTGGTAATCCATTTGATATGACTATTAGACATATTATCCAGGAGGAAATAGGTGTAAGGAGCTGGAAGCATGAGACTGAAGTCCAAAAAGAGGTCAAAATTAGGGAAACAGATTCACTCACCATCACCACACAGATGGCATTTAAAGCTAGGTATGAGATCACCAAGGGAGAGCTGGTATCTAGAGAAGAGAAGACCAAGACCAAGACTAGAGGCACTCGGGCCTTTACATATCAAACAACAGTAGAGGATCAATCAAAGGACACTGAGAAGGAAGAAAATCAGAAAAATGTGCTATTATGAAAGCCAAGAGAAGAAAGTTAGTTAACTACAATTTATTGCATATAAACGAATAAAGTCATACCGTGGCTTATAAATGTGTCTTTTATGAATATGTTAGCATGTCATATCTCAGTGCCTGCTTAACCCTAAGCAAAAATGGTAATAATCAATTTCCTACCTAGAAAACTAAGAAAAATAGTTGGCCTAAAGTGACTCCACCAAGATATTGCTTAACGATGAAATCTAACTGAATATAATCATCTGGCTTCTATCTTTGACACTTTAACTGTAAAAACAAACTATACTACTAAGAAAAAAATATATCAAGAAGGGCACTATGACAAAACTACATGATCGTGTCAAGAGATGCATAGAAAGCACGCGACAAAAATCCAATACCCTTTCATGTCAAAAACATTGAACAAACTGAGATTAGAAGAGAACTTCTTCAACCTGATACAGGCTATTTATGAAAAACTCAAATGGTGAAAGACTGAATGCTTTCCCCATAAGATCAGAAACAAGTAATGATGTCCACTCTCACCGCATCTAATCAACATTATACTGGAAATTCTAGCCAGGGCAATTAGTCAAGAAAAAGAAATAAAAGGCGACTCGACTGGACAGGGAAACGCAAAGGATCTCTATTCACTGATGATATCATTTTGTATGCAGAAAATCCTCAGGAATCCACTAAAAAACTACTAGAACTAGTAAACATTCAGGAAGTTTGTATGATATAAAATCAATGTGAAAAAATCAATTACATTTTAATACACTAGCAATGAACAACCTAAAATGAAATTAAGAATAAAATTCCAGTTATAATGGCATCTAAAAGAATAAAATACTTAGGAATAAGTTTAACAATAGAAGTGCAAGACTTGTACACTGAAAACTACAAGACATTGTCCAAAAAAAATGAAAGAAGATCCAAATAAGTGCAAAGACATCCCACGTTCACGGACTGGAAAACTTAACGCTGTTAAGATGGCAATTCTACCCAAATTTATTTACAGATTCAATACAATCCTTATCAACATCCCAGCTGTCTTTTTTGTAGAAATTGATAGTCCACACGGAAATGTAAGGGACCCAGAATAGCCAAAATAAAGTTAGATGACTCACAGTTCCCAATTTCAAAACTTATTACACAGCTACAGTAATCATGACAGTGTGATACTGGCATAAGGCTAGATATATAGATCAAAAGAATAGAATTGAAAGTCCAAAAGCAAACCCTTACATGTACGGCCAATTTATTTTTAACAAGGGTGCCAGGATGCCAGGACAAGTTAGTGGGAGAAAGAAATAATCTTTTCAATAAATGGGGCTGGGACAACTGATAAACAAATGCAAAAGAATTAAGCTGGACCTCTACCTCACATCATACACAAAAATTAACTCAAAATAGATCATAGATCTGAATATAAGAGCTAAAACTATAAAACTCTTAGAAAAAAACATAGGAATAAATATTCATGACCTTAGATTCAGCAGTGGTTCCTTATATATGACACCAAAAGCCCAAGCAACAAAAGAATCAATAAAGTGGACTTCATGAAAATTAAAAACCTTTGTGCTTCAAAGGTCTCCATTAAGAAAGCGACAAGAGGGGCCTGCCCGGTGGCGCAAGCAGTTAAGTGCCCAAGCTCCGCTGCGGCAGCCCGGGGTTCACGGGTTCAGATCCTGGGCGGGCACCGTCACACCGCTTGTCGAGCCATGCTGTGGCGGCGTCCCATGTAAAGTAGAGGAAGATGGGCACGGATGTTGGCCCAGGGCCAGTCTTCCTCAGCAAAAAGAGGAGGATTGGCAGATGTTAGCTCAGGGCCAATCTTCCTCACACACACACAAAAAAAGCGAGAAGACAACCCACAGAATGAGAGAAAATATTTGCAAACATATCTGATAAGGGACGTGTATCCAAAATATATAAAGAACTCTGACAACTCAACAACACAATGACAATCCAAGTAAAAACTGCACAAAGGACTCAAATAGACCTTTCCCTAAGAATAATGATGATGATGAAAATGTTAACATCATTAGTCATTAGAGAAATGCAAATCAAAACCACAATGAGATGGATACCACTTCACACCCACTAGGACGGCTATACTAAAAAACATGGACAATGACAAGTGTCGTCAAAGTCATGGAGAAATTGTGACCCTTACATATTGATGGTGGAAATGTAAAATGATCCACCTACTTTCTAAAACAGTCTGGTAGTTCCTCAAATGGTTAAACATAGAATTACTAAATGACCCAGCAATTCCACTCCTAGGTACATATATACCCAAGAGAATGAAAACACACAGCCACACACAAACTTGCACAAGAATGTTCACTGCAGCATCATTCATAACAGCCAAAAAGCGCAAACAACCCAAATGTTCATCAACTGATGAATGGATAAATAAAATGTATATCCCTTTAATGGAATATTATTTGATAATAAAAAGAAATGAAGTACTGATATAAGCTACAACATGGATGAACCTTGAGGATGTTATGCTAATTGAAATAAACCAGGCACAAAAGACCACATATTACATGATTCCATTTATATGAAATGTCAAGCATAGGCAAATCTATAGAGCCAGAAAGGACATTAGTGGTTGCCCAGGGCTGGAGGAAATGAGGAGATTGAGGGGTGAAGGCTAAGCTGTGTGGTGTTTCTTTTCAACCTAATAAAAATATTCTAAAATTGATTGTGATAATGAATATACAACTTTGTGAATATACTAAAAACCATTAATTTTACACTTTAAATGGGTGAATTGCATGAATCTGAATTAAATCTCAATAGAGCTGTTAAAAAGATAAAGAAAGCCATTGTGCTTTTTAACAACAAAAAGAATTGGATACTAGGATGGTGTATTATGAGATTAGTCTAAGAAAAAAAAAATTGCTTTATTTCAGTGTTGCTGAAAAAACACTGGATTTAGTAGTCAGGTATGAGTCTAAATGCCACCTGTATATTTTACTTGTTATGACTCAGAATGAAACGACAATTGCAAAACCTCTACTGCAATTCCTAGTACACAGAAGAAAGGAAGGAATTGTTTCAATTGGAACGGTGAGGCTAAACGCTGGAACAGACACTGAAAGGATGTAAAGTAAGGGTATTAACAGCAATGGTACCTGATCTGGAAGAATATGTAGTTTAATATGAGGAAAAACGCGTGTGTGTGTGTGTGTAAAAATGGACATGAAATAACACTGGTATGAAAGTTTGTGTGTAATTAAAATATTTGAAACATAACTAATACATATTTCATTTCAGTAGCAGTAATATAGAAAAAAGAATTTGGATAATCCTTTGCATATTATTATCATAGGATTCAGCTGAGCAATGGAAAAGAAATTTTATTTTAGGTTTTCAGGGCCATGGTGCTAATTTCAGCTGTTACCTAAAAAATAAAATATTACACTATTTTTTAAATTTAAATAAAGCATAAATTTCTCTTTGTACTAGTACTACCAAAAAATACAACTGCAGAGAAAGGAAGGCGTTAATTCAGGCCTCCAAAAGCTCTTTTCTAAGTCTTCTGAAGGCAATCAAAAGACAATAAGATGAAATCTTTGTAAAAAAGTAAAACAAAAATTTTGAGAATCAAAAGAAACAAAACTTGTGACTTGAAAGAAATGCAGGTATATAGAATGCAATATAGAATGCAATTTCCCTGTCATCTTTCAATGTAAGTACTACAGCCAAAAGTTTGTATGTCGATGATGAATTTATCCTATTTTATATCTGCTATTAGAAGCCATATGAAATGAGACACCGACTAGAGAAAAGAATGAAATATGATCAATAAAATATCACAATTTGAAGACATGACATATAAATTCTGATGAGAAATAATTAAAATTCAGACAAAAAAATAAAGTTAAAATATAACTATGTAGTCTTAGGTACAGTGCTTATTTTGAATTAATTCACTGGCATTCTGTTTTATAAAAATTATTTTTCACTTCACTGAGGATACTGCTGTAATAAAACATTAAATGATAATAATAAACACTCTACCTTTGAGATCTTCCACCGTTTCCTGTGCTGGCAACTCCTAAATAAATGAAAGAACAAAAATCAATACATGACTCAGCTCACTGCCCATTTCCAGGCAGTCAGCAGACACTGAGTAGCAGCCACTGTTTTTCTAAACGGCATGTGGGGACGAGACTATACAGTGTCCACTCTGCTTAAGCTTCTAATGAAATGGGTAGCAAAAATGAAGACAAAAATAAATGTAAGTGTAGACATCCAACCAAGACCACTGTACTGTGATAAAAGGGAGTTTGGTAATTAAGAAAGTAAAAAGGAGAAGAAATAATGTGCTACTTTATACAACAGTGAACAGAGCCCAGTAAAGTTAATCTAGAAGCAAGGTGATTTATTGACTTTCCAAGAGACATGTGTGATTTAACGTGGAGTGGTAGAGATGATTCCAGGGGAAGGCATTGAAAATATGATGATTTGGAGAATGACAGACAAGAGAAGGGAGAGGGAAGTGAAGGTCTGCATTTCGGTTCTTCTAGCCAGAGGGAGAGGCTGGGCAGGGCGGGGAGGATGGCAGAGAAGCCAATGAGTGTGCTTCCAGCACACGACTGGGTGTTTATCTCATGGTCCCAGAGCTCCCTTCAGGTCGTTTCACACTCTGAGATGTGATATTCCACAAGCACAAGGGCCAGTATTTACAACTAATGCATGTAAACCACAGCTGCTGCCATTGCACACTTCCATTCTAGGTGGGATCAGCACTAGAGCAACATGAAGAAAGTGAAACAGAAAAACAGACACTCACCAGTGGATCACTAGAAGAGTGATGAGAGTGTATGCTTTGCCCTCTGGAGCTGCAGCGGAGGGGAGGCGTAGAGAGGTTCCCGTTGGCCTCTTCCTTTTTGCCATTGTGAATCTGCCTGTTATTGCTAATCCAACATGAGAAACACAAGAGCAGTGATATTATCAAATAGAACTATGACTCTTTCAGTATTAGTCCCAAAACAATTTTTTTCCTAGATTCCATTTTGTCATATTCACTGTATACACATTTTATTTTTAAGAGAGAATAATAAACATCACTTTAAAATAAGACATGCCCTCTTAAGGAACTATCAGAAATTAGGGCAAAAATAATGATGATGCTCAAGAATTACTCTCAATATTTCAGTTCTATGCAATATATTATTTTTATATTAACGAACACAAATACTCTGAAAATACTCTAGCACGTGCTAAACATTTAAATGACAAGATAAAAATACTGAAGTAAAATATTTTGCTGTGCTAAGCCTTATGCAAATGAATTCCAGAGCATTACAGAGCATGGCATAAGCTCATAGTAATAGTTAAACCATCTTGATTATCAATATCAATTTTACGCTTAATTGTATGCTTAAATATAAGAAAAATGTACATATTGTATTGGTCTGTACTGGCATATTTTCACAAACAATTGATAAATACGAAAAATTATTTTAATCAAAAGGAAAATATTTAAATTATGAACTGACATACTAATCAGAGATGTTACCTTGGGGTTTTGTGATTAATTATGTGTTCGCTGTTGGCCTCTTTGTCTTTATTCAGGTTTTCTTCCTTTCTGGAGGGCCTTTGCTGAATCACTTCTCCTTTATCAAACATGAGGTGTAGGCGGTAACTGACCACTTTGATGACCGTGAAGAGTATGGTCACTGAACTGCAGTAAAGAAAGACAGTGATGGCATGTGGAGGAAAAGCCTAAAGAAGAGAAAAGACAGAAAAAGTTCATGCTTGTAGGATTATCTTTTGTTTTAAATGTAAAAGCATTTTTGGATAATTTATTGAGCATAAATTGGGCAAGCTTCAGATTTTACTAGTTTCATAACTTTTCCCAGTTGCAATACCTGAGGAGAAAGAGCCGCTATCTTTTTATCTTTTTAAAGAAGTCTTTCTCGGGGCCGGCTCAGAGGTGTAGCAGTTAAGTTCGCATGCTCTGCTTTGGTGGCCTGGGGTTCGCCAGTTCGGATCCTGGGCGCAGACCTATGCATTGCTCATCAAGCCACGCTGAGGCAGAGTCAGAGTCCCACATAGAGCAACTGGAAGGATGTACAACTATGACATACAGCTATCTACTGGGGCTTTGGGAATTAAAAAAAAAGGAAAAGAGGAGGAAGATTGGCAACAGATGTTAGCTCAGGACCAATCTTGCTCAAAAAAAAAAAAATCTTTCTTGTTTCTCAGGTTGTGGTATTAGTTGCATTAATGACGAACATTTGATTTGCAGGCAGGAACCCCACAAAACAAAAGATATAGTGAGCCTCTCCATTTTCTACTAGCTCTTTTTCAGAGCCTAATCTGATCTTCCTGTGCATGTGGTCTTCAAGGCCAGAGAAAGGCCTTTGATATGCTGTTTCCTTCAACAAAACACAAAAAGCCTTGCAGAGAACAAAGAGAGGGAAGGAGAAAGGTTAGTGTAACGACCCCTTCCTTCTCTCCCTGACTCCCACTGGGTTAACACCATCAGGCCATGGATTTTCCTAGTGGCGTGATGCAGACAAGGGGCCACAAAAAGGTGTACTGCTTCTAAAAGGAAGAGGCATATTTCCATCAGTGACAAAGGATCTTAGCATGGAGATCATGATGAAGCCAGCTCCATTCTGTCCAATCCTCTCAAGAAATAAAAAGAATCACTGGGATCCATGTAATTGTCCCCCTCTGGAGGACCCTCTACATACCTTCCTATTTCTCTCCCAGGACCATGGAGCATTGCAAGTTCTCTGGTCCTTCCTAAACTAAATTCTCATCTTTTGGGATGAAAATGGATCCCTGAGTGTCTCAGATGATATCAAGCACAGCCTCAATCAACAGCGAGACTCTTTTATCAATGCACCTCCCTGAAGGACCTCAGTATCCAGTGACCAGTCTAGTCTGTGCTGCAACCTGGAATACAGTGAGGCCTGGAGACAACTTGGCCCAGCCCACATCTGCTCCCAAGCAGCCCCTGCACAACCCGCCATGGTCTTATCTGATAGTTCACCAGCCAGGTAAGAACGTTCCTAAAACCGAACAAACAAAAAGAACAACAAAGAAAGAGGAAAACTATCACCAACAAGCAAAAGCTAACGTGAAGAATTTTCACCATCACCGACTTGCTTTTATTTCATGGGAAAAAGTCTACAAATAAATATAAATTAATAAATAAATGAGTGAAAGAATGATTAAATAAGATAATATTAGACAGACAGATAATAGATAAAGTCAGGTCCCCTACCTGGAAGCAGATAAGTTTCACATTTACACATGCACCTCCCAATGAGAAGCTGTGAAGAACCTCAAGCAATATATAAAGTTGGTAAAAAAAGGAGAGAGAGTGACAGGAGCCATTAATAGCCTCCATCACTTTATCTTAACATGTCTATATATTTCTGGTCTGAAAATTTAGTCTAAAGCTAGAAAGTGAGTTTGAAGAAAATGATATAGGACGAGAGAAAACCCAGCAAATGATCACGAGAATAGATTAGCATACTGTCATATACAAATTATATTCAAAAGTTGTTTGAATTATAATGTAGCTTGGGTTTCATGTACTCTGACTAGTAGGAGTAGCAGAGTCAGTGCTCGCTAAATACTCCATGTGCTCCCCTACATTTCCCCGGCTCCCTTGCAGTCAGGCTGGGGCCATGTGACTATGAGCAGAAGTGGCCAGTGTCACTTCTAACCCTAGACAGTTATGAGCTAGGTCCCTCCTCTGTCCCCCTCTTCCTCTCTTTAGTTAGTTTAAATTTGTTTTCCAGATGATCCATCTATAAGATGATAGAGCTTCCTTCAGCCTGGATTCCTGGGTGACTCTGTGGAACGAGGCCCTTATAGACCTGAGATGGGCATGTAGTAAGAGTGAGGAATAAACTTTTGATTCATTTAACCACTGAGATTTAGGTTTTACCTGTTGTGTTACCTAGCATCGCTTAACCTAATTAACACTGGGGGTTCCATTTCCATGGGGAAGCTTCCATTCAGATTAGATTAGAGATAAACTGAAAAAAACTCTACAGCATTGGGAAGAGAATGCTAGGGAAGAAGGGTGAGAGAGAAAAGATTATATATGGATATTGTGGAAATTCATTTGGAAAAAAACTGACTTGCCACAATAAGAAGAGATATTACTTTTTAATTTATCCTCATAAATATGGACTACAGCAGTGGCCTGGTAATGTTGAACTTAAGAGAAAGCAAGAAGTTAGAATTTAAAGTTAACATAAGGATCAGTACCTAGTTTGCAACCCAGGTGAGAACAGGCCCTTGTCTCATCCTCTATGAAGGACCACTTGGCACGTCCCCAAAAAGCCCATACACTTCACCAGGCCATAGTGAGAGACCGAGGTTTTACTGAAAATTTCCAGAGAGGGAGGAAAGGTTTTACAATATGCTACACAAGGCATATTATTCCTCCCAAAATTCCCTGCTTTCATGATTCCTTTAAAAACCTCTGCCTTCAGAACAAAATCTAGCACCCTCCCAAATATCCCCTTTTTTATGCCACGTAATTAAGCTCTGCTCAGGCTCCTCCAATTCTACATTCCCAGGGATGATTATGCTCAGTCAACAAAAGATCTCCAGCTCCTAGGATTTTCTTTCCTTATAAGTGTGAATGTAGGGAGAGGAAGAGGCTTTAAGAAAGAATGTGTCATGGATGAGCAGTTTTAAATGGATGTTTTTAATTTATATCACAGATTCCACTCCCCACCCCACCCTGATATAATGTATATTCAGATTTTGAATAGAGGTTTACTTGTTCTAAGGAAAATCATAATTTATTCTTTGCTTCCAGGAGCTTATCATTTTAACACATTCTAACTAACAATAGAAGGCAACATTTTTCAAGATTATATCCTCAGCCAAAGAAAAGCTGTATGTTGTTCTCTGACCCATTATTAAGATAACTAGTAGTACAATAACTCATTTGACAAAACTTTTTCTGACAAAATTTCATGAAAAACAACATGCTGTTACCAACAAAGCAATTAAAAATATGGTCATTTGTATTTCTCATAAAACTGGATTTCTCAGGATTTGGCGCCATCTACAAGTGCCTGTGTGTGTGAACACCCAGACCATTCACAATCCTCCCCATGGGACCCACTTCTGTTCCTTTAGGCTCACAGCTCTGGCTCTCTCTGTGGAAAATGTACATAACAAAAATTTACCATCTTAACCATTTTTTTTTTGAGGAAGATCAGCCCTGAGCTAACATCCATGCTAATCCTCCTCTTTTTGCTGAGGAAGACCGGCTCTGAGCTAACATCTATTGCCAATCTTCCTCCTTTTTTTGCCCCAAAGCCCCAGTAGATAGTTGTATGTCATAGTTGCACATCCTTCTAGTTGCTGTATGTGGGACGCAGCCTCAGCATGGCCGGAGAAGCAGTGCATCGGTGCGCGCCCGGGATCCGAACCCGGGCCGCCAGTAGCAGAGTGCGCACACTTAACTGCTAAGCCATAGGCCCGACCCTATCTTAACCATTTTTAAGTGTACTGTTCAGTGGCATTAAATATATTCACGTTGTTTTGTAACCATTAACACCATCCATCTTTACAACTTTTTCATCTTCCAAAAAGCCGAAACTCTATACTCTTTACCCATTAAACAGTAACTCTGCATTCCCTCCTCCCCCTAGCCCCTGGCAAACACCATTCTACTTTCTGTCTCTATGAATTTGACTACTCTGGGTACCTCATATAAGTAGAATCATACAATATTTGTCCTTTTGTGACTGGATTGTTTCCCTTAGCATAATGTCTTCAAGGTTCAGCCATGTTGTAGCATGTGTCAGAATTTCCTTCCTTTATAATTGAATAATATTGCATTGTGTGTATACACTACATTTTGTTTATACATTCATCTGTCAATGGACATCTGGGTTGCTTCCATCCTTTGGCTGTTGTGAATAATGCTGCTATGAACATGGGAGTGCAAATATCTCTTCATAACCTTGCTTTCAATCCTTTTGGATATATACCCAGAAGTAGAATTGCTGGATCATATAGTAATTCTATGTTTAATTTTTTGAGGAATAGACATAATTTTTCCATAGTGGCTGCACCATTTTATACCACTCTGGTTTTTAACTTCAGGCTGATGGGATATTACTTTCCATATCTTGAGCAGCCTGGAGAGATCAATAATCTGGTTGAGTGAGAACTAGCTATAGATAATGTTGGTGTC